>NC_056745.1:541975919-542287324 GCF_019279795.1 Protopterus annectens | reverse complement strand
GTCTTAGAGATACCAACTGCAAGCCTTAGCATATAAAGAACCTTTTTACAGTTTTTCGCAGTGACAGAGTTACTGAGTCACTGAATAATGCCTATCCTAACTTTATGCTCAGAGATGACAGAACTTTCCTTGAATCAGGCTGATCACATCCCAATGTTTTTCACGAAACTCACTGAATAAATGGAAGAGAGCTTTCCATGCTTTGTATGTACATAGTCATGACAGCTGAGTTTCAGATATAAATAGAAATAAGGGAATCAAAAAGGCAGATCACCTATTTGTATCCTTTGTAAAGGGCAGAGAAAAGGGAACCTTTCAGTAGTCAAACTTTATCCAAATGACTTTGTGTAGTTTGAGATGTCTGGGCCAAGCTGTATAATGCCATGGTATGATAGCTCAAACTAACCATCAGAGCATTCCTCTAAGGAGTGGCTAATCAGTCAATGTTGGAAGCAGCTACCTGGTCTTCTTTCTACACCTTCTGCAAGTATTCAATTTAGAGACTGCGTCCAGGGTCATGGCTGGGTTTGTAATGTGCATTCAACATTGTCTGCTTTCCTGAAATCCCAATCGGTGCAAGCTCACCTGCTAGACCTTATACTCTAGGTGTCTTTCCAGAGGTGATGACTGCAATGGTGAATATTACAAAGAATGTAGTAAAGTTTTGTAAGGGATTACCCTAACTGTAGGTATTGGAGCATATTCAACTGTGGTAGCCCCACCACCCCGCCCACCCACATGTTTCGGTGTGGTCTACAACTTTATTCTCCCCACCTTCTCTGTCTTATTTTTCCAGCATGTTTCCACCTTTCTGTGATGTTACACAGAACCCAAAGAGATAGACTGGGGCCTTGTATGTGGCATGCACCTGGGCTGAGTCTCTTAGGTTCACATATGCTGTGGGATATGTTTGATAAGTTCATGGTCCAGTCAAGGCAGGAAAGGTGAGGTGATGATATTGGCCAGTGTCCCTCATATACCGTCAAAATCCTAATGTCTGAAGGGGAAGATAATCTGCTGAAGGTAAAAGAGGAAAGGAGAGGCTTTGTAAGCTGAGCTGTTGTATCAGTTTCTAGCAGGAAGAAATACCAAAGATAATTTCAACAGTGAATATACATGAGTATCTGCAGCTGTGATAAGTCCACAAATTGTTATTGAGTCAGGTAGAAACTCTTGAGTTGAAACATTAATGAGATCATCATGCTGATAAGTGATATGAAGAGAGGCAACAATTGAAAGATTTTCACATATTACAGATGAATAAGGAGTCCCTTAAATTCCATGAAAGCTTGTAGAAGAATCATTGGAAGTAAGAACTGAAGATCAACATCTTGAAACTTGGGACCTTTAGAAAGATGTTGAGGACAGAAAGATCCAAAATAGTGCCCTCCTTTCCAGGAACCAGAAGCATGCTTGAGTAAAAGCCTAGTTTCACTAAGTGTGGAGGGACTATTTCTGTTTCTCCACTGAGAGAGGAGTTCTCGAAGATAAGTCCGGCTTTGGAGGGGCGGGGCGAAGGGAAACCATGAAGTACAACGGAAAGCATTCTATGACATTGTGTAACTCCTTTGAGTGATGGGAAGGAAACATGTCTCAAGTTAATTACCAAGCTGTCAGAGAAAGGGGAAGCTTCAGAGATAAACCTGAGAAAGGCCAAGGTGGGATGAGTTGGGAGGAAAAGGCAGGTAGTCATAAAGATTTCTCTGGAAAGGAATATTTAGAACCCCTGGAACCCTGCTGAGACTTGTCTCCTGTGAGATCTTACCCTACTGTGAAGGCTTTAGATTCTTATGAAGAAAGACCAGCCTTTTAAGGGTAATTTCTCTGAAATTTAGGAACAAGAGAAAGATTTGTTTAAGGTCCAGCTTGACCTTACCCTTTTGCAAAGTCTTGAGAAGCTCTGCGTCTTTAGAACCAAAACTACGATGCCTATCCCAAGTAGAGTCAAGTAAGTCAGCTCTGACATCCTGTGGTAAAGGCTGAAGTCTAAGCCGAGATAACTTTCAAAGAACCAAATCATTGGCAACAGCACTGGAAGGAGGCATCTGCAGCATCACAGCCAAACTTAATGGAATGCTTAGCAAGCTGAGAAGCAGAATTAATAAGAGATAATGCAGAAGACTTAACTTGCGATTGATCAAATCTGGTAGCACCTTACCCAGGGTACCTAGAACATACAAAAGTACCTTTTCATATGGATTTGGTAAAAAATTACTCTAAAAGTGAGACTGGTAGAAGCATAAACTTTTTTGCCAGATCAGTCAGTGGCGCTCCTGTCTTTTTCTGTTGGTAAAACAGAAGAAAGGAGCTTAAAAAGGTTTTCAGTTGGAAGAGAAACAGTATATGGATAAGTAGTAGAGTTCTTGTACAAGAACTTAACTAAATCTGTCAGATTACTTGGCAACAGGTGGCTGAAACTTTATAGTAAGGAAAGCAGCTGATAAAGTATCCAAATAAGCTTCTAAAACAGGAGGAATTGCCAACAGTTTAGGAACACCCATTTTCAGCAGAGCATAATATCTTTTCAGGATAACTGGGATCATTCCCACTGAAAATGCTGCATCATCTTTACAGAAGGGTACCCAAAAGAGAGTTCCTTCATAGGGGAATCTGGTATATCTTCATCATCCAGTGCACAATGTTACAGGAGAATGAAGTGGGGAGGAATAGGACAAGGAATCATTTTAATCAGAATCCAGTTCCTCCTTCCTCTTGATTCCTTCCATTACCTTTTGAGGAGGAGAAGAAGAAAAGTGGAGAAACAGGTACAGGAATGAAAAGAAGGCTGCTTTATGATGTAATAGCCTTGAAAAGGCTGTGGGTAAAATCTGCCATTCCTGCTGAGGATCCCTGGTAGACTGAAGAGAAAATGTATGCCTAGTCTTCTGCTGCTTCTTACATGAAACATCTGCCTGCACCAAATGAGGAGGATGTGAGCCCTGACATACTTCAGTCAAGGAACTGCAACCTTCTTCCCTAAAATTTGAAGTATGTTATCTGGTTCCTCCAAAAAGCCATGGTTCCCCCTCATTCAGAGCAGAGGACTGATTGGATGTGATGGGCGTGTCAGATGGCTGTGCTATATTGGTCTCTAACGAGGTCGTGATAGTGAGCCTCAGCCTCAGATGGGACTGTTTTATGTCTCAAGAGATGCAACAGAAAGGCCTCAGTCCTACTCAACAAAAGAAGTCTGTAATCTGTTTCTTTAACTTATTAAGCATTGGAGGGATGTCAGAAGTCAGTTTCAGATGCCATCCTATTTCAAGCAAACACTTGAGTTTCTGGTTTTCCAGATACATTTTAAAAGGTGACAATTATGCAAATCTTAGACACAAATGCCTGACAGATGTAACAGTCCTATAATTGTTTGCCACTCAGACTGCGACCTTGTAATCATAATCAAAAAGTGCACACTTGACCTTTGTAAAACCCAACCTTGAAATACACCTCACAAAATAAGACCCAAAAGAAGACATACTTAAACAGCACTACAGTAAAATAAAAAATTCACACTGTCCAGCTAAACGCTTTGTTCAGTTTAACAAGAACTTATTTGGAACTCTGGTCTTATTTTGTGAGGCATGTTTCAAGGTTCGAACCCTATAATCATGTTCAGCACCCAAACAAAACAGTATGATGATCTGCATGTGGAATTTGCCTTCTGCAGTCACATTTTCCTCTCTTCAATGATATATACAAAACTTAAGTACAAAAAAAAAAAAAGGAAGGGTCCCCAATGGGGGGATACTAATCCAACTAATGGATAAGGAATATGTGCAAATCATACAGTTGACAGACCATAGCTGACGCGATAGTTCAGTACTCTGCTAAAGAAAGTTCTGAGGTACTTTTGCAGTGGGTAGAGATCATACATCGTATGTATTGTGTGAGATGGAGTGGGGGGCACCCAGGTTTTTATATGCCGCCCAGATGTATGTCTACCCTTGGCATGATAATCCATCCATTAGTAATACTGCAACAGTGATCAGTCAGACATTTACTGTCAAGTTTTTACAACTGTACTGTATTTCTTTGCCTTGTTGGGACTTGGATCCATTATCTGATAGTGTCATCTGTCTGGATTCCATTCCTTCCTAGTAGGTTAGGTGATGGAAAAGCTTTCATCCACTGCTGACTGTAAGGTAAGTAAACAGTTTCTTTAAACTCTTACACTGGCTTCTGTAGTGGACTTTAATGTTGCACACTTTAATTTTAAACTGCTGTTATAGCTAGGATAGTAGGCACTTCACAGGATGATATTATCTTGATTATTCTCCTTCAAGGAGAAGATGAAGCTTGCCATCCTGAATGTCCCCTTTTTTGGGTTTATGTCTCACTTGGTCGGTCTTTCCTGAGCTTCATTGAAGATCTGTACAGAAGGAAGTAGGCCTTTAACTATCGTGTCTGTGAACCACTGGATCCTTTTTCCATTCCGACCACCAAAGAAGAAGCAGCCCTCCTCTTAGACTTAAATCCAGAAGTAAGGCAAGTACTACCACACTGTGTATGAAGCAACTTCACTTTATTAAAACAATACAAGCAATATCATAAGCGCTTTCGGGTAAATCCCTTCATTAGATGTTAACACTAGTAAAAACGTAGTATCTAATATAGTATTAATATCGAAAATTGTTTATCCTCCTTTTTGCTAGAGCTAAGACCAGCCCTAGCAAAAATGAGGGTAAACTTGATTTTCATTGTTGATACTTGTTTAAATCCTTGCAAGAGAAAATTATACAAGACTTCAAACAAATTTTCTTCGCTTCTGTCTCTAGTTATTGGAGAAATTACCCACCTAAGTCCACTTCCTTTCTCGCAGGGACTCTAACCCTATACAGAAGGCAGGGAAATGCCTAGAAAGTGATTTCAGGATAATCTAGCCATAGATTCCAAGGTTGGGAGGCCTTGCTTTCCAGACAAGTCAGACTATTTTTTATCTCCTCCAGTCTCCCTTGGTCCATCCCTCCCTCAATCAAAAAGGCCGACTTCATAGGTAGGTATTGGTTATCGGCCCTGGGGCCTATATAAGCGTAGCCAAAAATGTTCCCTGGCTTTCACCACCCAAGAAATTTATTTTCCTGTGCCCCTGTCTAGCAGAGCCACATAAGTGATCCCCGGGGTGAATTTCCTATTTCCCATCCATTTATCGAGATTTTTCTTAGAGGGCTAATGAGGAACTTTGCTTGACACGAATGGGCAGTCTGTTCCAGAGCATGTGTAGTCTCTAGGACAGGAATCTATCCCTCCAGCATGTTCCGTTTATTGTGGTGGCAAGATTTAGGTCCCTGGAGCGTGTGGCTCGGAGGGATTGGGGTTTCTTTAAGTGCAGCAGGTCCAAAAGATCTGGGTTTGACATGGCTTTGTATGTTAGGCAGAGGTCGCCTCTGAGTAGGCAATAATCTCTTTCTACTTGGCAGCTTATAACTTCAGATAAATGGGTTCTTTCCATTACCCATCGGGATTACAGAATGACTTGAAAGGAGGTTCCACCATTCAAAGCTATCCCACCACCCCCTCCCAATCGGATACATTTCTTACCTCCTATCCTACAGGCCCTGCATACACAAGGTGCAGTAGAGCTGGTTCCACTACAGTAAGTAGGAAAAGGGTTTTATTCCAGACTTGGTACCCAGAAAAGGAGAATAGAGACCCATATTAGATTTGCCCCATCTCAATACTTACATGAAGGTGCCTTCATTCAAAATGTTACTGCAGACTCTTCTACCTTTCTTCCTTCCTCAGGCCTTCCTGGTATCTTTGAGTTTGAAAGGCACTTACCCCACATCCACATTTATCCTTCTTGCAGAAAAATTCTAAGATTTACAGCTTGTTCGTCACACATTCAGCTCTCTGGCTTAATTTTTGGGTTATCTACAGCCTCCAGGGTCTTCACAAAGTGCCTCTCACCAGCCATTGCTTTTTAAAGAAGTCCGGGTATTCAAATATTCCCATACGTAGATATCCCCTGAGACAAAATCTGCTTTAACAGGTTTATTTTATAGCATCTCACTTTCATTATCTCCTTTCTACAGAGTGAAGATCACTGTAAACTTAATCTATATTGAATCCTACCCATTACCAACTCTTTCTGGGCTGCAGGCTGGACATGTAGTTCGTGCTGGCTTTCCTATCACAAGAGAAAGGGATAGGCCTTCTCCAGCTATTTTCAGTTTCTGCTTGCCCCTTCAGTTGTCTTCTGCAACGAGGATTCTCAGGGCACTTGGGTTCAAAGCAGCATCCATACCCATGGTACCTTTTGCAAGGCTCTGTCTTTTGGGTTTCTAATACCATGACAGGAATGGACCCCATTCTTGTGTCAAAGTATGATTAAAGTTCATGAAATTAGTATTGTTTCAATCTTTGATTTTGTCCAGAAGTGCTCTTTGCATCACTGCAGTGTTCCCAGTAATGACTCCTGCAATTCATACAGCGTTGCATGTATCGATAACATATCAAAGAACGATAGAGCGATTCTAAATAATTTTTTATAATGCCCATTGCTTCTACTACTGTAGGACTCCTTCATCCACATTGCCCTCGTTTCTGTCTGCATGCAAATTCTGATATTTTATGACTTTGTGTCTGTCTGTACATAAGACACTGTAGTCACTGGGTGTAGCAACTTCCATAATCAGTCCTACTTTTGACTTCTTTTTATACCTGGTTTCCTTGCATCTGTTTTTTTAACTGTTTGCAATGGATGATTCATGTGATATAAATTTCATAATTTTCTATAATGCTTTGTGACTCCTCTTTCCAGTGTTTTTCACTTTTCCTTTATATTTATCTGCATCTCTTCTAAGTTTTTCTGCCTGTGCTGATATTTTTAGTTTATTATTTGTGGTAGTGCACAATAGATCTTGATGTGTTGTGATACTGCATACATCTATCGTAGAGTATTTTTGTTGATCTGTTCTCTCTTCTATACTGTTCTAACAGTGACACCACTTATCTTAATTGCTTTATAGTTTTCTCTGCTCAATCCTTCCATGATGACATTTGATTTCTCTCCTTCCTTTCCCTCACTGCCCTGTGTTTTGTGGTAAGACTTTATCTGTTATTAATTTAGCTGCACAGTAATGTATTCTATTTATTTCTGTTATATTGCATGAATCTTCAGGAACAGTCCTAATTACTGTTCATTTGTTTTATCAAACTTCTAACTTTTTGAGTTTTATTGGCTTTCTGTAGTCTTATTTCTTTCATTGATCTTAATATGTCTGTCCGTCTGCATTAAATCGAGCAACTTTTCTCTTAGATCATTTTCTTCTAGACTGAGGGCACATTCTTTGTTCTCCATTTCCTGCGAGCATTCTACAGAAAGTTCCAGAGCATCTTCCTGTGCCACATTCTCTTCAGTTTCATCCTGTGTCATCTGTTGGTCTTTCATATGGGAACTCAGTGGTATATCATTCCCCAACATTGACTGCATCCTAGTTGCCAGTTTCCCATTCCTTCCCTTGCTGTGCAACTCAAACAAAACTTTTCTACTGGTTTCATATGGAAGGTTCCAAAATATCTTCATATAGCAACTGATCAGATGTTTCCTGCTCCACTGGTTTCTCCTTAACTTTTGGGGATCAGTTGCTCTATCCTGCCGTGATGTTATCAGAGTTAGACTTTCTACACTAAATCCTTCACTTTGCAAGTAATCCACAGCTTCAGTTTCTATTTCTTTAACTTCTCCATTACTGATCCTCTTTTTACTTTTCCTCTTTGTTTTCATAATTTTTTGTATTGTAAAATTTTCCATATCCGGATACCTTTGTCTATATTTCTCCAAGTATCTTTGGTGCTGCTCTTTTTTATTGATTGATCTGCTGTGGCGACCCCTAACCGGGAAAAGCCAAGAGAGAGTTTTGCTTTCTCCTTTGCATAAAAATGTACCATATTAAATCCTTTTTTTTTTCTTTTCTACGTCCATATTACTTCAGATGCTTCCTGCTCTTCCTGTTTCCCCTTACTTGGGGGACTCGTTCCATCATGCTTTCTACACTGTCTGTCACTTTGCAGGTGTTCCATAACTTCATATATTTCTTTAACTTTTACTTTACTAAACTTCTGTTCTGCATTCCCTCTTTGTGATCTTATTTTGTGTATTGTGAAATTTTCTATGTCTGGATACCTTTGCCTGTATTTCTCTCCGAATGCTTTCTCCTTTGCGTAAGTATTGCAGCATGTCAGATCTCTCTTTCCAATGTCCATATTTTTTTTATATCTCTCAAAAATCTCTAGATTTTGTTCTTTATATTTTTACACTTCCTCAGTCACTTCTTTTTCTAAACAGACCAAGGTTTCTTGGTCTATATAATAATTTTCATAAATCTGTTGTGTTAATGATTAGTTGAAGCTTCTGACAGTTTTTCTTCTGCAAGTTTTTTTTTTTCTTCTCTCCAGTTTCTCTTAATCTTCTGCTTTAACTTCTGTGTGGAAATTCTGGGCTTCTTGCATAACAGTAATGATGCATAATTTTTTATCAGTAGTCTACTCTGTCATCTTTGTCTCTCTTGACCTATCAAATTTTTGTGGACAACTACTTCCTTCTACTGCATGGGGGCCATCCTTCCCCTCGGCCTGGCCTAGCTCTGTTGGAGGATTATTTCTGTGTATTGAGTTTTCTACAAGGTCATTTTTCCAGTCCTGGCACCAGGGCGCCTACCCGGATTGGGCACTTTTTTATCCTGAGTCTTGTGCACCCAACTATCTTTATTTTTTAACCTACTTCTGTCCATGATATATGCTGTGTAAAATACAGTCTGTTGGTGTTGTCTTGGTGAGACTTTGTGAAAAACAAGATCCACCTGTGAAGATAATCACCAAGACTTGAGGATGAATTGATTTCCAGCAATTTTACTCTCCTTTGCTTCCTGATTTTATTCTCTCTCCATTTACCCCCCCCCCTTATCTCTCCATTTGAACCTCCATATGAGATGGATCCAATGGTACCCAAAATCTGTCTGGTATCAGCACTGCCATCCTCTGGACAGTCAGATCCCTCTTCTTCCTTTTCTAAAAGAAATTTGGTGGTAGATATCACATTTAAACCTCAACACAGGCCTACCTTTCCAACTGGTGGTGCCTTCATAGGATATGTACACAGATGCCTTAGGCCTAGCTTTAGGGCATGAACAGGTTCTCAATCTCCCACGATAATAGCCAACAAATCTAAGGACAGAGCATGTCAGTGGGAAGCAAATGTGGGCATTGATTCAAGCCTTGTCGATTTTTTCTCACACTTTGTCTCCAAGCCCCCTTAGGATCTTCCCATACAATGGTAGTCATGTGGTACAGGGCAAACAGGGGTGACCAAGTCTTATCAGCTATGCAGACTTCACTCTTTTAGCTTTGGCACAGACTGTAAAAGCAAACCTGTCCCTCAAAGCAGCTTACATTTCCTCTCAGGACACCATTCTGGCAGATTTTCTAAGCAGATCCAGAGGAAGATCTTCATTAATTGATACTGAACAGGGGTACTTTCCTAGACATTGTATCCATCCACAACAGGCAATTACAGCGGTTTTGTTCCAGGACTCTGCCCACAGGCTTGGAGGACAGATGTTAAACCCTTTTCATGGAAAGGGAAGTTTGTTTATGCCTTCTAACTCTCTGCCTTTTCTCCTCAAGGTCTTGCTAAAGATCCAGAGGAACAAACCAAAAATATTGTTCTATTTGGCCCAGGCAGCACTGATTTCCCTTTTTCTACCTCCTCGCCAGGGGTCACCAGAACAAGTTACGCCACAGTGTAGACTTACGCAGTTCAAGGGCTTTCTACTTCATCCTACTCTCTTATCCTGACAGAAAGGGATGATAGGATTTTGATCCCTTTCAGACACCAATTTTCTGAGCACGTTACAGGCTCTTCAGGAGACAAGGAAATCTGTCAGTAGAAAGTCATGTCTTTTTCTGCCTGTTGTCGTGCTAAAAAAAAGGACCCTACTCAAATGGGGGTTCCTGCTATCTTCTTCTTTGTGTGAGCTGCTGAAGGCTGGTCTTGGCCTACTCATCGAGTAATGCACACTCAGCCATTTCTGCTTACTTCCCCTAGACCCTCCACTACTACTTAGGCTTGAGGTAAAGCAGTTTGGTCAGCGGTGTCCTTCCTTTATATAAACCCACCTAGGAAAGCTACTCTGCCTTCCTAGGATTTAAAAGCTTACTCTGCCACTTTTGAACTAGTGGCTTCCTCTTTAAAATTTTGGGTATGGAACACCTACCTTCTAGTGGCCCTTACTTCTGTTGGTGCCTGAGCTCCAAGCCCTGCAAGCCCTCCGCCCTTTCCCTACCTTTCATAAGGACAGGGTTTCTCTGAGGACCATTCCTTCATTCATGCCTAAGGTTTTCAGTGAGCTGTCAGCCAGACTGTCAGTCTTCTTTCTCCTTTCCCTAGCCCTCAGAATAAGGGGCAGCAGATCCCCCATACTCTATGTGCATAGAGCTCAGATTTTACTTTGATAAGGTCAAGGCCATCTGCAAGACCAACCAGCTGTTTGTTTTTTTCCAGGAAACAAAGTTGGGAAACTTGGTCTGTAAACAAACACTTGCTATGTAGGTTGCTAAATCTGTCTACTTTTACTTAATCCACCATGTTAAGTCTTTCCATTTCCCCAATTAAAGTTCATTCCACTAAAGCAGCTGCTTCCTCTGGACCATTGTACAAATGAGTTGATTCCAGAGAGATCCTAGAAACAACAACTTGGTCTTCTGTACAAATTTTTACCAAACAACTGTAGGGTAGATGGTTTCTGTAGGTCCAGAGCTTCCTTTGTTAGGTCTGTTTTCTTTGGCCTAATTAACAACTCTGTATATCTGATCCATCCACCCTTACTACTCACAAAGCCTTGTGAATCACTTAGTTTGGAATACTGCAACAGTGATCTAAGGAAGGACATAGTACAGTTATGTAAGAACTTGCCATAATATTAGCTGTCCTTCCTTAGTTCATTGTTGTAGTATTCCAAGCAGTTGGGTTATCTCACCAGGTAACCTGGATGTCAACTGGGGCATCCCAACCAAAACCTTCCATAGAGCCCGTACATCAGAGGTATGACCTAAGCTCATGGGCGTAAGGGTACATAAGCGTAAGTAGAAGTGTAAATCCTCAGACTATCTTGCTACCAGTCTGAATGCAGGTCTGCCACCCATCTGTTAGTTCCATGTGTGGTTGTTGGTACCATTGGCCTTCACTGGTTCAGGTAAAGTGTCTCATTGGGGAGCCTTCCTTATTCTTTCTTAATTGCATTGCTGTTTGTTGCTGCACTGGATGTCAGCTAGGAGGGCAAAGTGCAGTTGCGATAGGTAGATTCCCTACAAGGATCTCCACTCCTAGTGTTTGTCTGTCTTAGGTGCAGAGCACAGTTATAAAAATTGTACAGTTTTAGTCCTTTGTCCCAAAGGCTTTAAGGACATGATGTTCATCTCAACACTGGGCCTTAAGTGCCTCACCCATGCAAAGATAGCAGACCCTTCCACCTCTGACATCCTGCCCATACAAAAGAGAAATTTTGAGAGGCCTAGGCATGATATGACTGCCCTGTCAGACTCAAATATACCCACAGTGGTTTTGGAACCCAGGGTACGCCCATTGCCTAACTCAGGTGTTTGCTACCGTGACCCCACTGGAGGCTGGTATGGCATCTGAGGTTCACACATCTGAAATGACTGATACTGTCGAGGACAGTGAGATGGGGAAACCTTGTTTAATAATTTCTGGAAGACCAAAAAACATGTTGTAGATCCTCATTAGAGAGAAAATTCCAGGGACCTTCATTGAGGTGTACATCAAGGATTAGAAGTAGTCACAGTGGATATCACACCTAGAAAAAAGAAAAAAAATCACAAAGTCTTTCTCCACAATTGTCCAAGGAAAAGGGAGGATGTATTTTTCTCAGGGCCTGTTTAAGGCCGTAGTGGTACTCAGGCCAGCATACTTTGTGAGGCCTACTCTTACTTGTATTTCTCTTACACTCCCCCAAAAGCCACAGTTGGATACCATTACTGAGGATGAATTGGACTCTGAACACTCCTTGGCCTACTCCTCCCAGATCCCCTCTATAGGCTAAGGGGTTTCTAAGGATGAAGATTCCTTCTCTCCTGACTCCCTTGTTGAAGAGGCTTCATTTAGAGAAACATTTGTTAATGTGATGAAATATTTTGAATGGGAATCAAAGCAGATTTCTGAGGTTCAGCAGTGCTACTGTAACCTCTTAGATGTAGGCATCCTTTCCTGCTGCACCTGTACCACTTGTACTGGTGGCTTTCTTTGATGTTTTTGCATCTACTTCAATTGCACCTGATGTACAGTTGCCAGCCCCTAAAAGCCCTGATTTTACAAAGTATGTTAAGATTTTAAAATTTCCGTTCAAAAAACCCAGTGGTAGACTCTTCTGTGTTTTCCATGTTTACAAACAAACCCTATAACTTCCCCGATGATCGACATCAGAGCAGTGGCCAGATTGGGGAAAAAAGGTTCATACATCTTCTACTGTGGCTTTTAGAGCTCTGAGTTAATCAGTATCAAATGACTAAATACTTGCTGTTTATTCTGGGAAATTTAAATAAAACGTTGTCCTCCCCTGAGGAACCAGGTAGTGAACTGGCCTTATCAATGTTGTCAGGCATCCCAAATGGCACAACATAAAATGCAGCTATGATGAAGTAGAAGGTTTCTGCCATAGGGCAGCAGTTAGAGATCTTGGTTACATTCTCAGTCCATCCCAGAGGATATTAAGGCAAGACTTTGACTCTCCTATATATTTAAAAAATAAATCTCTTGTTTTGTGGTCCAGATGCTGCAAGTCTTTCCCAACAGCTATAAGAACAAGGTAAAATGAAGATGGAAGGTAAACCAGTCATCTTATTGCCAACTGTCTTATACGCCACTCCTATCGTAATAAACTTAAAGAATACTCAAAGAAACTTGCCACCTACTACAATAAAATAGCTAAATTTGACACAAATCTCCCTCATGGAACCCACCACTACCATAGTTTAAAGCAATTGAACTGGCCTGAACTACACAACTAACTACGACACACAGAAACTCATTGATCATCCAGAAAAATGCCCAGCACTACATAACTTATTACTGACCTACTGTCCAGCAAGGGACCTCCGCTCTAGTAACAAATTCTTATTGCTTACAAATAAATCAAATAATGTTGCAGGAGACTCTGTACTCCCAATACATTGCTAAACTCTGGAGTAGCATCCCCACACAAGTAAAACTCTCCAACAAACTCAGTAGTTTTAAACCAATGTTTAAACAACATCTTTAACCGATCCTGGTCCTGCACATGCTCATCTCAAGACTGAGACTTTGTGTTCACCATATGGTACTCTCCAAATATTCTCCTTAAACAGAATACTCTCAACCTGTCGCTGAAATGACAAAATTATTTTTATACATAACTGCTGCCTGTACAATCCAATAAGTTGCATGTGAGCTTTCTCTAACTTCCACCTCAGTAAAATCTTAGAATGTATAAATGTAACTGTGTATAAATGTTAATAAAAATATAACTACTGTGTTTAACTGGAACGTAGTATAATGCATTGTAAGTAAATGGAGCTTTTCTCACCAGACACCCACTGAAAATGGGAATTACCCATTCAGACTTTCCCAGTAAACAGACAAATTATGACTTCTGTACCCAGATACCAGTGAAACTTTCCTGCAAAGCCCATTTCATTCACTTGCAGGCCTCTTCAAAAGGCCAAGAAAATGCCTAGGAAAATATTTGAAGAGAAACCAGACAGGGAACTCTATATCTGGGAGTCCTCCCTACCCAGACGAATCTGCCTGACTACCCTCTAATCCCCCCTCCTCCCCCAGTCCATCCCTACTCCTATCCAAAAGCTCACCTCCTCTCTCAAAAAAATGGCTTCTCATCACTTCAGACAAGTGGGCTCTTTCCTACATTCCGAACTGGTACAGAACTCCATGAGATGAAGTTTCTCCATTCAGTGGCATCCCTATTCTTCCTTACAACCTGATACATTTGCACTCTCCCATCATTCATGCCCTGCCTGAACAAGGCAGAATAGAACTGACTCCTCCACAATATGTGGGGAAAAGGGTTATATTTCAGACTATTCCTCATTTCAAGAAAAGGAGACTGGAGATCTGTACTGGATCTTTCCACCTTTTCTCCATTTTCCATCTTTCAAGATGTGCTTACAAACTCTTCTTCCGTATGCTTTCTTTGTGTCTCTGGACCTAAAGGGTCCTATCTCCACATTCCTATTCACCCTGCTTACAGGAAATTTCTGAGGTTTTCTGCTTGCTCATCACATTTTCAGCTCTCTGCTGTGTCTTTTGGACTTTCTACAGGCCCCACAATTTTTCTAAGAGTGTCTTGCCCCACTCGGCTTACTGCAAGTCTCTGAGAATCCAGAATTAATTGGACGATTTGCTAATACATGCACCTTTTAAGCAGATAAACTTGACTCATCTCAATTTCACTTTGTCCCTACTTTCAGTGCCATGGATTCACAATCGACCTAAAGATGTCTGCAATGGAACCAACTCAAGAACAAATCTTCCCGGGGTGCAGACTAGATGCCAAAGCCATGCAGGCCTTTCTCCCACCAGACAAAGTTACTTCCATTCTCCTCTTCAGACTTGTACTGCAAGGGAGATATTCAAAGTACTGCAGTTCATGGCAGCAACCAACTCCATCATCCCCTTTGCCAGACTTCTCACTTTTAATTTCTCCAAGTCTTTTGGGTTTTTAATGCCATGACGGGAATGAACCCCATTCCAAAGTCAAAGTACGATTAAAGTTCATAAAATTAGTATTATTTCAATTTATGTCAGCTAGAAGTGCTCTTCACAGCACCCGCAATGTGCCCAGTAATGATTCCTCCTGCAATTCATATGGGCTTGCATGTATTGGTAACATATCTAAATATGATTGTACATTCTTTTTATAAGACCCGTTGCTCCTACTACTGCTAGAACTGTCTGGGTATCTTTCTGCAACATTGCTGTCGTTTCTGCCTGCAAATTCTGATTATTTTATGACAGTCTGTGTCTCTACTTAAGACACTGTAGTCACTGGGTGTGGTGATTTCAATGATCAGTGCTACTTTTTGTCTTCTTTTCATAGACCACTATATCTGTTTTTTTAGCATCTATCTTTTGAACTTTTGGTAATGGGTGATCCCATGTGATGTAGACTTCATTTTCTATGATGCTTTGTGGCTCATGTTTCCAGTGTTTCGGCCACTTCAGTACCATAATGTTTACACATTCCCCAGTGCAACAGTCTTGCCACATTATTAAGTCTTTCAGTATACAGTCCTTCTGCCATTAGTATGTCACAACCAGCAACGAGGTGTGCAACTGTTTCCTTTTGCCTGTTTCTCACATGTTCAATAGACTTTGTAAACCAATGTGTACATAGCCCACTGTCTTGGGCTGGCAATATTAACCTTTCATCTCTTTGTTTGAATTTGCCTGTTCTTAACCATTCCTGCATTAGATTCTGATCAACATGAGGTTCTTCCAGAAGTTTTCTGTACTTGCAACTATATTTATGCATTTTCCACATTTCTTGCCTTCTCGTCTGGTCTTTCACCTTGTATTCTTTTTTGTTTTGTTTTTTTTTTGTTTTTTGTTTTTTTTGGCACATTGAGTTGCTGCCTAAGTTTACCTACTTCTGGTTTGGTTTCCATTCCTGCTTGACGCCGATATGCTTCTGCTAAATTAAGCAAAGAAGTCATGTTAGATTTATTCTCCTCATGTTTCAGAACTTTCACTACATTTGGGTCTTTGTCAGCAGATGTGTGCAGTCTAGTGATTGTAGATCTGTACATGCAATCAATTTCAGTGTGGCCCATCCCTCCTTTGGAACGGGGAATATGTAATCTTGGTATGCACTAATTTTTATAAATCATTTGGTGAGCATGAAGCATCCTTGTTTTCCTGTCTTATCTCTCCAACACGTTTTGGGGCCAGTCAGTCACTCCAAAACTGTAAGGACAGGAAGAGCAAATTGGTTAATAGCTTGAATTTTGTTCCTAGATGTCAGTGCTGTTTTCAGGATTAATTTAAATCTTCTAAAATATTCCTTACTACGTTTTATTCGTATTTGTTCATTTTTTATTGTTGATGCTTCTACATTTCTCAACTCTCTCTCTCTTTATGTATATATATATATATATATATATATATATATATATATATATACACTGCCTCTTGACAAAGTTCTTTTATATCACATTCTTGTCCCAAACTGTTTTCTTGGTGCTGCAGTTTTCCTGCTTTAAAGGTTACTTTTGTACATTTATCAAGACCAGATGACATTCTTATATCATCTGAAAAAGTTTTGACAACTTGCAGTTGTGCTTTCAGTTCCTCATCTGATGAGCTATACAGTTTAAATCATTGACAAAGAGAAGATGTAAAGCACTGTTGTTTTCTAGGAGCCACATTTATAGCCATGGCCTAAGCTGTTAAGTAGAGAGCTTAATGGGTTAAGGGCAAGACAGAATAGCAGTGGTGAAAGTCACCTTGGAATATCCCCCTTTGAATTTTTATCCATGGAATAATAATTTGTCCTTTTTCATGGCTTAATTGTAAAGTGGTCTGCAGCTGTAGTCACTGTAATATTGTTGATTAGTGTAGGGTGTATCTTACACATTTTTAAGCACTCTTATCCATGCATGTGGGAGATACTATCAACTGCTGTTTTGTAGTCAGTCCATGCCATACTTGGATTCTTCCTCTTTTTGCAGTTAGGTTTACTCTCAAGTAGGAACATTGTTTTTCCTGTTAGCCAGTTTGGTGACTGTTCGGAGTGCACATATACATATATTCATGGCTAAAGCTTCATGCAAAGATGTTAATACTTTTAACCAGAAGTTAGCTACTGCATCTGGGCCTGGGGTTTTCCAATTAGAGGCTCTCCATAACTGTTTCAGTCTCTCTGGTTGTTACTTCATTTTATTTCATATCCTGTACCTTTAAACTTCCTATTGTTTCTTTTACTTATTATCCATGTAGCATCTTTATGTTCCACAGGATCTTCATAAATACTTTTCCAAAGTACATCTATTAATTCTTTTTTTGGTGGTCTTTCAATTCCTTTTACCTTGTTTTGCAGTTCTCTATAAAACTTTCTTGGGTCATCAATAAATTACTTATTTTGTACTTTCCGTTTATATTTATCTGAGTGTCTTCTAAGTTTTTCTGTCTGTTGGGATTTTGTTTATTTCCAGTAGTGCATGATAGGTCCTGATCTGTTCTAATACTGCACATTGCTTTCTAAGTATTGTTGTTGATCTATTTCCTGTTCTGTACTCTTCTAACAGGGACACTTGTCTTAATTGCTTTATAGCTTTCTCTATTTGATACTTCCATGATGGTATTCGATTTCTCCCCTTCCTTTCCCTCACTACCCTGTGTTCTTGTGATAGAACTATATCAGTTATTAATTTAGCTGCACAGTAATATATCCTGTTTACTTCTGTTGTATCGCATGGATCTCTGTGGACAGTCCTAATTACTGTGTTCATTTGTTTCATCAAACTTCCGACTTTTTGGGTTTTATTGAGTGTCTGCAGTCTATTTCTTTCATTAATCTTAATATGTCTATCTCTGTCAAATCAAGCAACTCTTCTCTTAGCTCATTTCCTTCTAAACTGAGGGCACATGTTTTGTTTTCCATTTCCTGTGGGGATTCTATAGAAAGTTCTGTAACATTTTCCTATTGCACAATTCTCTTCAATTTCATCTGGTACCATCCGTTTGCGCTCTCATATGGGAACTCACTGGCCTATCACTCCTCAGCATTGACTGCATCAGAGTTTCCACAGTTTCCTGTTCCTTCCCTTGTTGTCTTGCT
Organism: Protopterus annectens; assembly: GCF_019279795.1. Taxonomy (NCBI): domain Eukaryota; kingdom Metazoa; phylum Chordata; order Ceratodontiformes; family Protopteridae; genus Protopterus; species Protopterus annectens. The sequence continues at coordinate 542,269,478 of NC_056745.1, read as the reverse complement.
TCATGTAAACATTTATACTGTATGTTCTTCATGTTTCACTGTTGCAGTCATCACACTTGGGTTATCTGCCTGCAGGTAGCCCTCATTCGGGCTGAATACCAGAGACTTAGTATTTCTGTGTCGGTTGCTGTCACTTCAGGACTGACGTCAGGTCTTCAGGGGTATAAAAACAGGCAGCTGACACCATTACATCAGTCTTTCTTGCTGAGGAGCCCGAAGTAAAAGCAGCTCGCACAAGTGCCGGTCGGCCACTACCTGAGTTTTTGTTTATGAATTGAGTCATCCTAAAGTCTTCTAAAGCTAAGTACCCCATTGGAGATCCTTTTTTCTTGCTCTAACCGGTCAGAAAAAGTTAACAATTGTCTTGCCTGTGGAAAGCAAATATCACACTGAGATTTTCATTCTTGCTACATCACCTGTTTAGGCCCAGACCACGATGTACCTCGCTGTCGGTTTTCTACCTTGTTCAACGCCCATACCATTCGTCGTCGGGCCCTTATTGCCACTAAATACTTTCATTTTTTTTCTCCGTATTCTGAAATGGCTTCAGTAAGCCATCTGACTACCTATATTCCGAAAAAAACAAGGATAAAGACAAAGACAGCACAGGTTCAAAGCTGCCGACAAAGCTTCTGTTAAGCGAGTCAGTTCGCCAGTACTCAGTAAGGCACTTTCGCAGCCCCTGATGCCCCGCTTCAGTGGATCGCAGGCCTCTACCAAGACCCGTTCGGAGTCAGGTATGCTGCGAGACTCTTGACTATGGAACCTACAAATGTCTCTACCTTGGATGGGTCCGGAGCCACTGAGCAGGTACCAGCTCCTGAGGAAATTCTTCGCACTGCCAATGTTCGAGAGAGACTACTTCAGTTCTGTCTAAAACTACCGAGTTTCTAAGGCCAAGAGTATGCGCTACACCTAGAAAACCGACCAAAGCACATGCACCTGCTCCCTTGCCACAACATAAAATGCTTAGAATGGCAGAAGACATTATGCTGATTAGGGGAAGTCAGCTTCCCCTGCTAAGAGAAAAGATTGGTCCCCAGCAGCTTCAACAGACCAAGAGTCCCAACGACTCTGAGGTTTCTGACTATGAAGACATGCCCTTATTTGCTTATGAGGATTCAGATGCAGAGGAATCAATTCCCTCTGCCTCTCCTCCAGAGGATTTTTCTTTTGGTGAAACCTTGCATGCTTTGAGGGAATTTCCATTGGGAATGCCAAGACTATCTTCAGTCCAAAAAGACACTGAGAATTTCTGGACTTGCCACAACATAGGCCTTTAGCAGTACCCCCAGTCCTGGAAGTTGATGATGATGTCTTTATGGAATCCAGTCTTATTCCTGATACTTTACCCCCTGCTCCTAGGAAACTAGACAGGTACTACAGAGTACCTGACTCTCATAAATTCCTTTTCAAAAACCCTACTGCTGACGCAAAGATAATTTCCCAGCCTAAAGGTATCAAGGCAACTACAGCTAAGAATCCCACCCCTTCGGACAGGGATTCCAGAGCTTTGGACAGATGGGGTAAGAAAGTATATACTTATGCAACTCTCGTCATTAGGGCCCTGAATTATCATTAGGGCCCTGAATTATCAGCTTCACATGCTGATGTATCAGCAACATATTATGGAACGTATTAACTAAAAAATAGCTACCTTTACAGACTGCAGAAAATAAAGAATTGCAGGAACTTATGCATTCGGCAAGCCAAGTCAGCAAGCATACATTGCAGTGTGGCTTTGATGCCCTAGAAGCATCTTGCAGGGCAACAGTCACTGGTTCTGTACTGAAAAGGCATGCATGGCTTAAGGAACAGACCTTGCCATGCCAAATCAAAGTTCGCTCCTTTGAACAAAGACCATCTGTTTGGCACCAAAGCAGGAGAGGTTCTAAAAATGATGGAAGAAAAAGATAAATCTATGCAGACAGTTAAGGAATTCTTACAAGTGCAGCCTCCTAGATTCAGTAGGTATTGCCCCTCGAAACACTGGTCCTTTCCAGCCCCTTCCAGGCCATCTCAAACTAGACCCAGGGGAAACAGACCACCCAGACAACAGTCTCCGGGTATGCGGAGATGTAAGCAATGGAGTGCACCACCCCCAAAGCAGGGAGTGCTAAGTCACCTCCCTTAGGTAAGACCTCACAATGACTTCTCTACTCCACCCCCACCTCTCTCCAGCCACTTGTGCCCGTAGGAGGAAAGCTTGCCCTTCATGCAAAAAACTTTGTCCATCGCCAATGACCGATAGGTCCTCAACATTGTATCCCAGGGTACAAATTCTACTTCCACTCACTGCCAACCCCAAAAGGGTTCCCAGACCTTCCTCCAAACCAGTGGGCAGAGGCACAAAACCAAGTTTAATTCCTGCTGTCTATAAGGGCAATTCAACCTGTTCCTGTGGAACAAATAGGTCAAGGATTTTATTCCAGACTCTTCCTGGTACACAGAAAAGAGGGCACTTGGAGCCCAATCCTAGATCTTTCAATTGTCAACACCTTCCTGGTGTTACCAAAATTCAAAATGCTCACCCTGCAGTATCTTCTACCTATGCTAGCCAAAGATGCCTGGGTCACCCTAGACTTAAAAGCCTATCTGCACATCCCTATAAGGGAGTCATGCAGGAAATATCTACGCTTCAGGGCAGGATCTGTGCATTATCAGATGTTTTGTGTTGCACTGTTGCAGTCATTACATTTGGGTTATCTGCTTGCAGGTAGCCCTCAGTCGGCCTGAATATCAAAGTCTTGAGTCGTGCGTCGGTTGCTGTCTCCTCTTCCATGACGTCTGGTAGTCAGGGGTATAAAGCATGCAGCCGACGCCGTTACATCAGTCTTTCTTGCCGTGCAGTGCCCGAAGCAGGAGCAGTTCGCAAGTGCCAGTCAGCCAACTCCTGAAATTTTCATTTTCAAGTTTCAGATCCGAAGTCTGCAACAAAGCTAAGTACCCCGTTGGGGATCCTTTTTCTTGCTTTAAACCGATGTCCGTAAAAGTTAACAATTGTATTACTTGTGGAAGGCAAACACCTAACGATTTTCATTCGTACTGCATTCCTTGCCTAGGCCCAGACCACAAAGTCCCTCGCTGACAGTTTTGTGCCTTATTCAGTCCTCGAACTGTTCGTCGTCAGTTCATTTTCACATCTATTTTGGTACTCTGTTCAATTATCTAGAAATGGCTTCAGTAAGCCACCCGACTACCGACATTCCAAAAAAACATAAAGATGAACACAGACCGCATAGGTCCAAAGTTGCCAATGACGCTTCCGTTAAGCTAGTCGCCAGTTCGCCGGTACTCAGAGGCACTTTCGCAGCCCCTGATACCCGCTACTTCAGATTTGCAAGCCTCTACTGAGACCCATTCGGAGTCTGGTATGCCACGAGATGCTTCTTAGACTATGGAACCTGCGGATGTCTCTACCTTGGATTGGTCCAGAGCCGCTGTGCAGGCAACGGCTTCTGAGGGTGTATTCGGGCCTACTGACTTGCATATTAAACTGACACCATCTTCTTCAAGGCCTAAAACTTGATCCATGCCTAGAAAACCAATGACCAGACCGCATGGTCAGGCCCCTATGCCTAAAAAACATATAAGAATGGCTGAAGACCTTATTACTCTAATCAGAGGAAGCCACCCTTCTCCCTCTAAGAGACCTAGAACTGATTTTCCTTCTGATTCTTCTGGTCAGGATTCTGAAATTTCTGATGTTAAGTTGTCCATCTCGCCTTCGTTCTTGCTGTTTGGGTTTGGAGCCGATCCTCAGCTCCGACTCCGCCATCTTCTATAGCTCGAGAGCTGTTTACTGGCTCGAGGCTACCCCTTATCCCAGAATGCCCAGGGTCAGCTTCTCGTGTGCTGCTTCAGCTGCGAGGTTGCTTCATTACTGGTTCAGGCTTAGTATAGTTTTTTCTATTATTATATTTGTTTATTCTTAAAAAATTGTCAGGTTTTTTGTGTAGATATATTACTTTATCCCTTATCGCTTTCTTGTGTGTTGTAGCTTTGTTGGCCGTCGCTCCATAACTCGCTGGCCTTCTGTTTCCCCTGAACTCGTTTAAATTAGAGTTCTGTCCCCCCCCCCCCCCCCCCAAGGACAGCTGTTTAAATTAGAGGCTCTCCTTTCTGTTTCTTAACTGTAAAAAAAAAAAAAAACTGTTTCTTAGTTTTGTACTATAGCTTTTTCTTATTGTTGTGGTGGTTGTTAGGAAAATGTCTAAAGATACCAAGGTATCTGGCCTCAAAAAGTGAGACTCATGCTGTCAGAAAATATGGGCACACTCCTTTAAATAAGGACCGCCTGTTTGGCAACAAGGCTGAGAAAGTTCTTAAAAAGATGGAAGATAAAGCTAAATCTATGCAAACTTTAAAAGATTTTTTACAAGTTCAGCCTCCTAGATTTAATAGGCACTGGCCCTCTAAGAATTGGTCCTTTCCAGCCCCTTCCAACTCTTCTCAAGCCAAACCCAGACGCAGCAAAAACCTCAGGTTTCAGTCCCAGGGGCCACACAGAACTAAGCAGTGGGGGGCCTCCACTTCCAAATTTGGGAATAAGACTCCCCCCTGTGGTAAACTGTCTCAATGACTTCCTTTTAAAATTTCCAAGCACTTATCAACTGACTGCTCCTTTGGGGGGGAAAGATTGCTCTTCATGCAAAGAATTGGGAACTCATTAAACATAGTGTCCCAGAGATGCAGATTTCACTTCTACAAGTTGCCGACACCAATCGGGTGGCCGGACCTACCCCCAAATCTCAGTGGGCATGGGCCCAAAAACAAGTACTTTCTCTCTTAAGCATGGGGGCTATTCAACTAGTACCAGAAGAGGAAAAGGGACAAGGTTTCTACTCTGGACTTTTCCTGGTACCCAGAAGAGACGGTTCATGGCATCCTATCCTGAACCTGTCTACTCTAAACACCTTTTTGGAGATTCCAAAATTCAAGATGCTGACTCTTCACCAATTACTTCCTATGCTAGGCAAAGATGCCTGGTTGGCAACACTAGATTTAAAAGATGCATACGTGCACATCCCAATCAGGGAGTCTTGCAGAAGATACCTACACTTCAAAGCAGGATACATGCACTATCAGTTCTCTGCACTGCCCTTTGGCTTATCTACTGTGTCCAGGGTATTCACAAGTGCCTAGCTCCAGTCATTACATTTTGCAGGCAAAGAAATATTCAAATATACCCATACTTGGACGATTGTCTAATTCAGGCAGAAAACCAGGACATACTTCTGAATCATCTGGCATTTGTACACAAGGTGCTAACTTGTCTGGGGTACACTATAAATGAAAAGAAATCACATCTGGTACCCTGTCAACAAATTATATTCCTGGGAGCAAGCTTGAACACAACTTCCCAGATGGCTTTCCTCATGCCAGAGAAACAGATTCATTTCACAACTTACTTCAGACTAATGGCCACAAAAAACGTTGCTATTTGCAAGGCAAATACTGCAAGCCTTGGGGTTCATGGCCTCCTGCATTCTTCTAATTCCATATGCAAGACTGCATATGAGGAAACTACCGTGGTATCTAAAAAGCCTATGGTGTCAACATTCTCAAGACCTAGAAACAATGATTCCTATCATACCTTGCCTACGCCTAGAGTTCCTTTGATGAGAAGAGGCCTGCCACCAAAACAAGGGACTACCTTTCACACCACACCCTGCTGCCCATGGGTGGCTCACCTGGCAGTGGAAGTGCATTCAGGGCGAAGGGAACCCAAGTCAAATGCACCTGCATATCAATCAAAAAGAAATGTTAGCTGTACAGAATGCTCTGACAGCCTTCAAGGACCACATTCTTCTAGGACAACTAATGGTAAAGATGAACACCACTGTTGTGGTACATAAACAAGCAGGGGGGTCCACATTATTAACCCATCTGAAGACTAGCCATGGCATTGTGGAGCACTGCCTTGAGCTACCGAGTGCACCTACATGCTCTATTCCTGCTAGGAAAATTAAATACACTGACAAACAGGCTAAGCAGAAACCTCATGGACCCACACAAGTGGAAACTGGAACCAAGGATTTTCAACATGTTGACAAGCAAATGGGGGGAGCCCAGATATATAGACCTGTTTGCCTCTCCCCAGAACTACCAATTGGATAAATTTTGCACAAGGGCTCCCCACAAACAAGCCTGGAAAGTGGATGCTCTGTCCTTCAGCTGGAAAAAACGCCTATGCCTTCCCTCTTCTGACACTGCTCTCCAAAGTACTACTAAAAATCAAACTGGGCAAACCAAGGATGATTTTGATTGCTCCAGACTGGCCACGCCAACACTGGTACCCCCCTCCTGCACAGTGTGTCACTGTTATCTCCAAGGCATCTGCCTCAGACTCCTTCCCTGCTGTCTCAGCAGGAGAACCAGATTCTGCACCCTCAGCTTCTAACACTGAACCTTGCAGCCTGGCTTAATTACTTAATCTCTCCTTTACCATCCCTCAGAAAATCTGTGATGGGTATCCTTTGAGGCGAGGAGGCCTAGTAGTAGAAAATCCTATGCTGAAAAATAGAAAAGATTCTGTGTCTGGAGTCGATCTCAAGGGATGAGCACAGCAGTCCCCAGTTTACCTCAGATTTTGCAGTACTTAACTGAGATGCTTCACAAAGGGCCTGTCTTTTTCCTCCATTAAAATCCACGCCTCAACCATTTCAGCTCATTATAACACAGAACCTCCCCTCTTCTCTCATCCGCTGCTCAAGCAGTTCCTCAAGGGGCCAAACATTTTAGACCACCCAGGAGAGCTCCAGCCCCGGCCTGGGACCTTAACTTTGTCTTGGAGAAACTCACTCTACCTCCTTTCGAGCTTGCTGCTATTGCAGACTTAAAATTTCTGTCTTGGAAAACAGCTTTACTTATAGCAATCACTTCAGCTAGAAGGGTATCTGAATTACAGGCCCTTATGGCAGTGGAGCCTTTCATCATCTTTCATGCGGACAGGGTGTCCCTCAGAACCAACCCATCCTTCATTCCCAAGGTGGTATCCAGTTTGGCTCTTAACCAGTCCATTCATTTCCTACCTTCTTTAACAATCCACAGAATAAAGGGGAACAGATACTGCATTCCTTAGATGTGCACAGACAACTTAGATTCTACTTGGACAGAACTAACCCTCAAAGGAAATCTGAATTGCTGGTGGCACTTGCTGCAGGGGCAGAGGGGAAGGCTATTTCAAAGCAAACCATTTCTAAATGGATAAGCCATTGCATTAATTTCTGCTATCAGCACCATGGAAAACTTATCCTCCAGGGGATCAGACCTCACTCCACCAGAGCTGCATCTACCTCTACAGCCTTTTTCAGAGACGTCCCTACCTGGGACATCCTAGAAGCTGCAATCTGTAGTTCTGTACATACTTTCACAAAGCATTATCACTTGCCAATTTTCTCTAAATCCAGAGCTGGCTTTGCCACTGCAGTCTTGCAGGGCCTTATAGCTGGCGCTAATGCTATCTAAATTCCTCCTCCCAACCATAGCTTTTGGGAATCTACCCAAATGTAATGACTGCAACAGTGAAACATGAAGAACATAGTACAGTTGTGTACACTTTCCATACATGTAGATGTTCGAGTGTATTCACTGTTGCAGTCCTGGTTACCCTCCCTCCAGCCCCCTAACTTCTTTTGACTATACCTCTACTTTCCTTTACTATGCTTAACAGCCTTTTTGGTGTATTTGCTTTTTTGTTGGCGGTTTATCTTTGTACTTACATATTTAATTGCTTCCCATTAGGAAGGCACCTGACATCTGGGGCAAGAAAAACTGATGTAATGGCGTCTGCTGCATGTTTTATACCCCTGACGACCTGACATCATGGAAGAAGGGACAGCAACCGATGCAGGACCCAAGACTTTGTTAATCAGGCTGACTGAGGGCATCCTGCCAGCAGATTACCCAAATGTAAAGACTGCAACAGTGAATGCACTCTAACATCTACATTTATGGTAAGTGTACACAACTGTACTTTCTCTCTCTTCTAAGTATCAGGGCTATTCAGCCTGACCCAGAAGAGGAATTGGGGGCAAGGTTTTTACTCAAGACTTTTCCTGGTACCCAGAAAAGACAATTCCTGGCATCCTATCCTGGACCTTCCTATCCTAAGCACCATTTTGGTAATCCCAAAATTTAGAATGCTAACTCTTCAGCTGCTTCCCATGCTAGGCAGAAATGCCTGGTTGGCAACATTGGATTTAAAGGAAGCTTACCTGCACATCCCAATAAGGGAATCTTGAAGAAAATACCTACGCTTCAGAGCAGGCTAGATGCACTATCAGTTCTCTGCACTTCCCTTTGGCTTATCTACTGCGCCCAGGATATTCACAAAGTGCCTAGCTCCAGTCATTGCATTCTGCAGGCAAAATATTATTCAAATATACCCATACCTGGACGATTGTCTAATTCAGGCAGAAAGCCAGGACATGCTATCAAATCATCTGGCATTTGTAAAAAAAAAAAAAAAAAAACTACTAACTTCAGTGGGGTACACCATAAATGAAAATAAATCACACCTAGTACCCTGCCAACAAATTGTATTCATGGGAGCAAGCTTGAATACAACTTCCCCGATGACCTTCCTCACGCCAGAGAAACAAGTTTGACAACCTACTTCAAACTACTGGCCACAAAGACATAGCTATCTGCAAGGAAAATACTGCAAGCCCTGCAGTTCATGGCCTCTTGCATTCTGCTAATTCCATATGCAAGACTGCATATGAGGAAACTACAATGGTATCTAAAAAGCCTATGGTGTCAACCTTCTCAGGACCTAGAGTCAATGATTCCTATCATTCCTTGTATAAAGACAGAGTTCCTTTGGTGGGAAGAGGCCTGCCACCAAAACAAGGGACTGCCATTCACTCTACCCCCTGCCTCTCAAACCCTAACAACAGACGACACAGACTTATGCATGGGGGGCTCACTTGGCAGGGCAGTGCATTCAGGGCAAATGGAACTCGAGTCAAGTGCACTTGCGTATCAATCAGAAAGAAATGTTAGTTGTACAGAATTCTCTGACAGCCTTCAAGGACCTCATTCTTCCAGGACAATTATTGGTAAAGACTGACAACACCACTGTTATGTGGTACATAAGCAGGGGGAGAACCCACTCATACCCTCTCTGCAGACTTCCCTTGGCTCTGTGGAACACAGTCTTGAGCTACCAAGTGCGCCTATAAGCTCAATTCCTGCCAGGCAAGCTAAAAACACTGGCAGACTACCTAAGCAGAAATCCCATGGACCCACACGAGTGGAAACTGGAACCAAATGTATTCAGCATTTTGAGAAACAAATGGGGGATCCCAGAGATAGTCCTGTTTCCCTCCCCTCAGAACTACCAATTGGACAAATTCTGCACAAGGACTCCCCACAGGCAAGCTTGGAAAGTTGATGTCCTGTCCTTCACCTGGAAAAACCTATCTGTTTTTGCCTTTCCCCCTCTGCCTCTCCTCTCCAAAGTTCTACTAAAGATCAAACAGGACAAACCAAGGATAATACTCATTGCACCAGACTGGCCACGCCAACACTGGTACCCCCTCTTGCTCAGTGTCCCTGCTGGAACCTTGGCACCTGCCTCAGACCCCTTCCCTGCTGTCCCAGCAGGAGGGCCAGATTCTGCACCCCCCAGCTTCAAACCCAGAACCTTGCAGCTTGGCTAATTACGTGAGCTCTCCATTACGATCCCTCAGTAAGCAAGTGCTGAATGTCATTCTGGTGGCAAGGAGGCCTAGTACTAGAAATCCTATGCTGAAAAGTGGAAAAGATTCTGTTCCTGGAGCCAAACTCAGGGAATGGGCACAGCAGTGCCCAATTTACCACATATTATTCAATACTTAACTGAGATGCTTCAAAAGGGCCTTTCCTTCTCTTCTGTTAAAATTCATGCCTCTGCCATTTCGGCACATTATAATATGGAGCCACCCCTTTTCTGTCATCCACTGCTGAAGCAATTCCTCAGAGGGGCCAAAAACTTAAGACCACCCAGGAGAGCCCCTACTCCAGCCTGGGACTTTAACTTTGTATTGGAAAAGTTCACTCTACGTCCCTTAGAGCCAGACGCAACTGCAGAGTTGAAATTCCTTTCTTGCAAAACAGCCTTCCTTCTAGACATCACTTCAGCAAGAAGGGTGTGTGAATTACAGGCCCTCATAGCAGTGGAGCCTCTCATCATTTTTCATGCAGACAGGGTGTCCCTCAGTATCGGTCCTTCCTTTATGCCCAAGGTGGTATCCAGTGTGGCCCTTAATCAGTCCATTCATTTACCAACCTTCTTTTCTAATCCACAGAACAAAGGGGAACGAATACTGCACTCCTTGGATGTGCACAGAAAACTTAGATTTTACTTGGACAGGACTAAGCCTCTCAGGAAATCTGAACAGCTGCTGGTTGCATTTGCTGCAGGGGCAGAGGTGGAAGGCCATGTCAAAGCACACCATTTCTAAGTGGATAGGCCATTGCATTCCTTTCTGCTATAAGCACCATGGAAAACCTACCCCACAGGGGATAAGACCCCATTCCACCAGGGCTTCATCTACTTATACAGCTTTTCTCAGAGGTGTTCCTACCAGGGACTTCCTAGCAGCTGCTGCCTGGAGTTCTGTACATACCTTCACCAAGCATTACCACTTGCCAATTTTTTCTAAATCCAGAGCTGGTTTTGCCACTGCAGTCTTGCAGGGCCTAATAGCTGGTTCTAATGCTCTCTAATTGCCACCTCCCTTCCATAGCTTTGGGAATCTACCAAAATGTAATGATTGCAACAGTGAAACACGAAGAACGTAGTACAGATGTTCTTCATGTTTCACTGTTGCAGTCATTACATTTGGGTAATCTGCTGGCAGGTTGCCCTCAGTCGTCCTGATTAACAAAGTCTTGGGTCCTGCATCAGTTGCTGTCCCTTCTTCCATGACGTCAGGTTGTCGGGGGTATAAAAAATGCAGCCGACGCCATTACACCAGTCTTTCTTGCCGTGCGGTGCCTGAAGCAGATCGCATGTGCTGGTCGTCCGACTCCTGAAATTTTCGTTTTCGAGTTTCAGAACCTTAGTCTTCAAGTTAAAGCTAAGTACCCCATTGGGGAAACTTTTTCTTGCTCCTTACCGATGTCAGTAAAAGTTAATTGCATTACTTGTGGAAAGCAAATACCTCATAAAGATTTTCATTTGTACTGTATTCCTTGCCTAGGCCCTGACCACGACCCGTGTACCTTGCTGTCGGTTTTGTGCTTTATTTAATCAGCACACTATCTGTCGTCGGTACATATTTGCCTCTATATAGTTTGGTTCTCTGTTTAATTATCCAGAAATGACGTCCGTTAGCCATCCGACTACCGGGATTTCAAAAAAACGCAAAGATAAAGACAGAGACAGGCCATCGAGGTCCAAAACTGCTGACGATGTTTCTCCTAAGCCAGTCGACAGTTCGCCGGTACTCCAGTGAGGCGCTTTCGCAGCCCCTGATACCCTCTACTTCTGACTTGCAGGCCTCTACTGAGACCCATTTGGAGTCCGGTATGCCGTGAGATACTTCACCTATGGAAACCGCAGATGTCTCTACCTTGGATGGGTCCAGAGCCACTGTGCAGGCACCGGCTTCTGAGGGTCTATTCAGGCCTACAGACTTGCATATTAAACCGATTCTACCTTCAGTACTAAGATCTAAATCTCGATCTGTGTCTAAAAAAACGAAGCTCAGGCCACATGTTCCGACCCCTATGCCTACAAAATGATCAAAATGGCCGAAGATCTAATTACTCTAATCTGGGATAGTCAAAACCCCCCCCCCCCAACACTCCCTTCTAAGAGGCCTAGGGCTGAGCTGGACTATGAATCTTCTGATCAGGACTCTGTTTCTTCTGATTCTTCTAATGACGTGGATTTGTCCATACCTACTTATGAGGATTTTGATGCAGAGGATTCAATTCCCCCCCCCCCCCCCCGAGGACTTTTCTTTTGGGGAAACTTTACATACCTTAAGGGAGCATTTCCACTGGGAAAGTCAGGAATTTTCTGATTCGAAAAAGAGGCTTAGGGATTTTCTTCTACCTCAGCATAGGCCTTTGGCTCTACCTCCTGTACTAGACATTGTTGATGTGTTTTCGGAATCCAATATGGCCCCTGATTCACTGCCTCCAGTTCCTAGAAAACCTGACAGTACAGGGTTCTGAGTCCCACAATTCCCTTTTCCAAAATCCTGTTGCAGGTCCTGAAACCATTTCTCAGGGGCCTAAGGGCATTAAGGCTTCTACTGCTAAAAATCCTACCCCTTCTGATAGAGACTCCAGGGTGCTGGATAGATGGGGTAAAAAGGTTTATACTTTTGCAACCTTGGCAATCGGGGCTTTAAACTGCCAATTTCATATGTTAAAATATCAACAGCGTATTATTAGACTGCTTAAACAGAAAACGATGTTGATTTCTGACTGTGTGGAAATAAAGATTTATAGGATTTATTGCATTCTGCTGAACAAGTTGGAAAACATACTTTGCAATGTGGTTTTGATTCTTTAGAGGCCTTTTGCAGGGCTGCTGTTACCGGGTCTGTGCTTAGAAGGCATGCTTGGCTTAAGGAGCAATCTCTGCCTGATCATAAAATTGTTGGATGCTCCTTTACATTAGTACCGCCTGTTAGGCAATAAGGCTGAAGAAGTTTTAAAAAATATGGAAGATAAAGCTAAATCTATGCAAACTGTAAAAGATTTCTTAAACTGCAACCTCTAAGATTTAGTAGGCACTGGCCTACTAAGAATTGGTCCTTTCCAGCTCCTTCTATATCCTGTCAAGCCAAACCCAGACACTCCAAAAGCACCGGGTTTCAGTCCCAGGGGACTCTCCGAACTTAGCAGTGGGGGGCCTCAACTTCCAAATCTGGAAATAAGACACCCCCCTATGGTAAACAGTCTCAATGACTTTCTGTTAAAATTACCAAGCACTTACCTTTTAGTCGTCCCTTTGGGGGGAAAGATTGCTCTTCATGCAAAAAACTGGGAACTCATAACACAGAACAAATGGGTTTTAAATAGTGTCCCAGGGATACAGATTTCATTTCCACACGTTGCCAATACCAAACGGTTGGCCAGACTTGCCCCCAAATCAGTGGGCAGAGGCTCAAAAACAAGTACTTTCCCTCTTAAACATGGGGGCTATCCAACCGGTACCAGAACAGGAAAAGGGACAAGGTTTCTATTCCAGGCTTTTCCTGGTACCCAGAAAGACAAATCATGGCGTCCAATTCTGGACCTGTCTACTCTAAACACCTTTCTGGACATTCCAAAATTCAAGATGCTGACTCTTCACCAGTTGCTTCCTATGCTAGGCAAAGATGCCTATTTGGCAACTCCAGATTTAAAAGAAGCATACCTGCACATCCCAGTCAGGGAATCTTGCAGAAGATACCTACGCTTCAAGACAGGCTACTTGCATTTTCAGTTCTCTGCACTGCCCTTTGGCTTATCTACTGTGCCCAGGGTGTTCACAAAGTGCCTGGCTCCAGTAATTGCATTTTGCAGGCAAAGAAATATTCAAATATATCCATACCTGGGAGATTGTCTAATTCAGGCAGAAAACCAGGGCATTCTTCTAAATCATTTGGCGTTTGTAAAAAAAAAAAAAAAAAAAAAAAAAAAAAAAAGTTCTAACTTGTCTGGGGTACATCATAAACTAAAAGAAATCACAACTGGTACCCTCTCAACAGATTACATTTCTGGGTGCAAGCTTGAATACAACTGCCCAGATGGCTTTCCTCACACCAGAGAAGCAAATTCATTTGCTAACTTACTTCAGACAAGTGGCCGCAAAAATGCTGCTATATCTGCAAGACAAATACTGCAAGCCTTGGAGTTCATGGCCTCCTGCTTTCTTATAATTCCATATGCAAGACTGCATATGAGGAAGCTACAGTGGTACTTAAAAAGTCTATGGAGTCAATATTGTCACAGCCTGGAAACAATGATTCCTATCATACCTTGCCTATGCCTGGAGTTCCTATGGTGGGCAGACTTGCCACCAAAACAAGGGACTGCCATTCACACTACCCCCTGCCTCCCAAACCCTAACTACAGATGCATCAGACTATGCATGTGGGGGTCTCACCTGGCAGGGGAGTGCATTCACGGCAAATGGAACCCAAATCAAATGCACCTACACATCAATCAAAAAGAACTGTTCGCTGTACAGAATGCTGTGACAGCCTTCAAGGACTACATTCTTCCAGGACAACTAATGGTAAAGACAGACAACACTACGGTTATGTGGTACAGGACAACTAATGGTAAAGACGGACAACACTATGTTTATGTGGTACATAAACAAGCAGGCGGTTACACATTCCTACCCCCTCTGCAGACTAGCCATGGCATTGTGGAACACTGCTTTGAGCTACCAAGTGCACCAACAAGCTCAATTCCTGCCAGGAAAATTGAATACAGTGGCAGACGGACTAAGCAGAAATCTCATGGACCCACACGAGTGGAAACTGGAACCACGGATTTTCAACATGTTGTCAAGCAAATGGGGGAGCCCAGATATAGATCTATTTGCCTCCCCCCCCCCCAAACTATCAGTTGGACAAATGTGGCAGAAGGACTCCACACAACAAAGCCTGGAAAGTGGATGCTCTGTCTTTCAGCTCGAAAAACCTATCAGTCTACATCTTTCCCCCCTCTGCCTCTACTCTGCAAAGTTCTGTTAAAAGTCAAACAGGACAAACCAAGAATGATTTTGATTGCTCCAGACTGGCCACGCCAACAGTGGTACCCGCTCCTGTGCAGTGTGACACAAATATCTCTATGGCACCTGCCTCAGACACCTTCTTTGCTGTCTCAGCAGGAGAACCAAATTCTGCACCATCAGCTTTCAACATTGAACATTGCAGCTTGGCTAATCACTTAAATTCATCCTTAGCATCCCTCAGCAAACCTGTGATGGATGTCATCTTGGAGGAGAGAAGATCTAGTACTAGAAAATCTTATGCTGACCAATGGAAAAGATTGTGCGCCTGGAACCAATCTTTAGGGATGAGCACAGCAGCGCCTAATTTACCTCAGATTTTGCAATACTTAACTGAGATGCTTCACAATGGCCTGTCTTTTTCCTCTATTAAAACCCACGCTTCAGCTATTTCAGCTCACTATAACACAGAACCCACCCCTCTTTTCTCATACCCTGCTCAAGCAGTATTTCAGAAGGGTAAAGAACTTGAGACCACCCAGGAGAGCTCCTACTCCTGCCTGGGACCTTAACTTTGTTTTGGAGAAACTCACTCTACCTCCTTTCGAGCCAGCTGCTACTGCCGACTTAACATTTCTTTCTTGGAAAACAGCTTTCCTTTTAGCAATCACTTCAGCTAGAAGGATATCTGAATTACAGACCCTTATGGCAGTGGAGCCTTTCATCATCTTTCATGTGGACAAGGATATCTCTGAGGACCAGTCCATCCTTCATGCCCAAGGTGGTTTCCACTGTGGCTCTTAATCAGTCCATTCATTTGCCAACCTTCTTTCCCAATCCACAGAACAAAGGGGAATGGATTCTGCATTCCTTGGACGTGCACAGACAACTTAGACTCTACTTGGACAGAACTAAATTTCAAAGAAAATCTGAACAATTGCTAGTAGCATTTGCTGCTGGGGGAGAGGAGAAAGCTATTTCAAAACAAACCATTTTTAAATGGATAAGCCATTGCATTCATTTCTGCTATAAGCAGCATGGAAAACCTATCCCCCAGGGGATCAAATTTCACTCCACCAGGGCTGCATCTACTTCTGCAGCCTTTCTCAGAGGTGTTCCTACCAGGGATATTCTAGAAGCTGCTACCTGGAGTTCTGTGCATACTTTCACCAGGCATTATCATTTACCAATTTTCTCTAAATCCAGAGCGGGATTTGCCACTGCTGTCTTGCAGGGCCTTATAGCTGGTCCTAATGCTGTATAAATTCCTCCTCCCAGCCATAGCTTTGGGAATCTACCCAAATGTAATGACTGCAACAGTGAAACACGAAGAACATAGTACAGTTTTGTATACTTACCATAAATGAATCTGTTCGAGTGTATTCACTGTTTCAGTCCCGGTTACCCTCCCTCCAGCCCTGTTTTTCTCTGACTATACATCTGCCTTTTTTTACTATGTTTAAAAGCCTTTTTGGTCTATTTGCTTTTGGTTGGAGGTATTTATTTTTTGTGTTTAATTTTATTTGCTCCCCATTTGGGGGGCACCTGACATCTGGGGCAAGAAAAACTGATGTAATGGCGTTGGCTGCATGTTTTATACCCCTGACGTCATGGAAGAAGGGACAGCAACCGACGCAGGACCCAAGACTTTGTTAATCAGGCCGACTGAGGGCAACCTACCAACAGATTACCCAAATGTAATGACCAACAGTGAATACACTCTAACATCTACATTTATGGTAAGTGTACACAACTGTACTTTCTCTGCACTTACCTTTGGTTTATCCACTGCTCCCATAAAATTCACAAAATGCCTGGCTCCACCCATTGCTTACTGCAGACAGAGAAATATTCAAATTTTACCCATACTTGGACGACTGCCTGATTTAGGCAGACAGGAAATGCTGTTGCAGCACCTGACATTTGTAAAAAAAACAACTTTCTAACTTCAACGGGGTACACCATCAACAAAAAGAAATCAAAGCTAGTCCCTAGTCAAAAGATGGTATTCTTGAGAGCAAGCTTGGTAACAGCATCCCAGATGGCATTCCTCACTCCAGAAAAGCAAGCCTATCTGATGGACTGTTTTACTCAAATGGCCACCAGAACCCAGCTATCTCCAAGGAAAATTGTGCAGGCCTTAGGAGTCATGGCCTCTTGCATCCTGCTAATTCCATATGCCAGACTGCATATGAGGAAACTTCAGTGGTACTTAAGAAGTGTTTGGTGCCAACATTCTCAGGACCTGGAAACAGTCATTCTTATCATACCCTGTCTAAGGACAGAGTTTCTTTGGTGGGCAGCAGCATGCAACCACAACAAGGGACTGCCCTTTAATCACCCCCATGTTGCCCATACCCTAACCACAGATGCATCAGACTATGCCTGCGGGGCACACATGGATGGCAAGTGTATTCAGGGCCACTGGAGCCCAAGTCAGTTTCATCTGCACATCAGTGGGAAAGAGATGCTAGCTGTGCAGCACGCTCTGACAGCTTTCAGATCCCTACTTTCACCAGGACACCTGCTAATAAAAACAGACACCACAGTTATGTGGTACATCAACAAGCAGGGGGAACCCAGTCTTACCCACTCTGCAGGCTAGCCATGGCCCTGTGGAACACTGCCTTCGACATGCAGATCCCTCTGCAAGCTCAGTTCTTGCCAGGCAAACTAAACTCACTGGCAGACTTGGGCAGATGTCTCTTAGACCCACACGAGTGGCAATTAGAGCCCAGCACCTTCAACCTTCTGATTCAGAAATGGAGGACCACAGAGGTGGATCTCTTTGCCTCCCCCTGCAATCACCAGCTCAGCAAATTCTGCACCAGAACACCTCACAGCAGAGCCTGGAAAGTGGATGCTTTATCCTTCCAGTGGGTAAACCTCTCAGTTTATACATCCCCCCTCTGCCTCTTCTCGCAAGAATATTGCTCAAGATAAGACAGGACAGACCAAGGGCAGTATTGATTTCCCCGGACTGGCCATGCCAGCACTAGTACCCACTACTTTTGCAGCCTGTTACTGGTGCCACCCTGGCACCTTCCCCAGATCCCAACCCCCCTCGCTCACCAGGGGGGACAGATCTTGCATCCGCAACTGCAAACACTGAATCTTGCAGCCTGGCTTATTCCATGAATTCTCCCCCAGTGACCAGCCTGAGCAAGCAAGTGCTGGACGTCATTCTTGAAGCCAGAAGACCCAGTACAAGGAAATCCTATGCTGATAAGTGGAAAAGGTATTGTTCCTGGATTCACTCTAAAGGAGAGGACATAGCACTGCCCTCCTTACCTCTAATCCTGGATTACCTAGCAGATCTACTCCACAGTGGCCTATCTTTCTCCATTAAGATCCATGCCTCTGTCATCTCAGCTTTTACAACACTGAGCCACCTCTCTTCTCTCACCTTCTCATCAAAACAGATGTTCATCGTGTTTCACTGTTGCATTCATTACTCTTGGATTATCCTGCTGGCAGGCTACCCTTAGTCGGCCAGAATTCCAAAGTCTAGGTCCGGCGTCGGTTGCTGTCGCCTCTTCCCTGACGTCAGTGCACCAGAGGTATAAAAGATGCAGCTGACGCCATTTTCTTAAGTCTTTCTTGCCGCGTGGTGCCCGAAGCAAAAGCAGTTTGCAAGTGCCGGTCGGCCGACTCCTGAGATTTTCAAATCCGAATTTCAGAACCAAAGTCTTCATTAAAGCTAAGTACCCCGTTGGGGAAACTTTTTTCTTGCTCCAGACCAATGTCAGAAAAAGTTAACAATTGTATTCCTTCTGGGAAGCAAGTACCTCATAAGGATTTTCACTCTTACTGTATTCCTTGCCTAGGCCCTGATCACAACGTTGCTAGCTGTCGGTTTTGTGCTAGAGTTAACCAATGCACTATTAAGCGTCTGTTCGATTTTGCATTTCATTAGTTTGACCGAAGATTTAATTATATAATGCCGTCGGAACAGCTGACAACCGGAGTTTACAAAAAACGCAAGGGCAAGGAAAAAGGATAGGCATCCGAGGTCCAGAACCGACGACGAGGCCTCTGCTAGGCCAGTTGCCGGTTCGCTGGTTCTCAGTGAGGCACTTAGGCAGACCCTGGCGCCCGCTACCTCAGAGCCACAGGCCTTTTCTGACTCCTACGTGGAGCCGACTGGGCCTCTGGATACTCAAGGTATTGGATACTCGGAAATCATTCCCTAAGATGGGTCCAGAGCAGCTGAGCAGGCATCGGCTTCTGAGGGTGTCTTCAGACCTACACAACTATTTATTAAGCCATCTTCAGCTTCAAAGACTAAAGCAGCTCTAAAGACAAAGAAACAAGTACAGCATTCTCCTACTCAGTCTACCATGCCTAAAAACAGATGCTCAAAATGGCCGAAGACCTAATTACTTTGATCAGGGGCTCCCATCCCCCACCTGATAAGAGGCCTGGGCAAGAGACAGAGTATTATTCTTATGATCAGGTTTCTATTTCCTCTGATTCCTCTTCTGAACAGGATTATTCCATGCTTCCCTGTGAGGATTCTGATGCTGAAGAATCCATTCCTTCAGCCTCTCCTCCTGAGGATTATTCTTTTGGGGAAACCCTGCATACCATGAGGGAGCATTTCCACTGGGAGAGCCAAGATTATTTTGAATCTAAGAAAAGGCTCAGAGACTTTCTGCTACTTCCTCAGCACAGACCCCTTGCTATTCCACCTGTTTTAGACATTGTAGATTATGTATTTTCAGAGTCCGGCCTGTCCTTTGACTCTCTACTCCTTGCACCCGCTAAGCCAGACAGATACTACAGGGTTCCAGATTCTCATAAATTCCTATATAAAAACCCTGCTGCTGATCCAGAAACTATATCTCGGGGTCCCAAAGGGGTTAAAGCCTCCACTGAAAAAAAAAAAAAAAACCCTGTCCCCCTCTGATAGGGATTCTAGGGCTCTAGACAGATGGGGGAAAAAAGTATACACCTCTGCTACCTTGGCTATAAGGGCTTTAAATTGTCAGTTTCATATGCTTAAATATCAGCAATATTTAATGTCACTGCTTAAACAGAAATTGTTGACAAATACTGAATGTTCCGAGAACAAGGATTTGCAGGATTTATTGCATGCAGCTGAACAAGTGAGAGAGCATACTTTGCAATGTGGTTATGATTCACTGGAGGCCTCGTGCAGGGCCGCTGTCACAGGTTCTGTTATTAGAAGGCATGCTTGGTTAAAGGAACAGAATCTGCCTGATCATGTTAAAGCAAAATTATTAGATGCACCATTGCAGCATGATACCTTGTTTGGTACTAAAGCAGAAGAGGTTTTGAAAAAAAAATGGAGGATTAAGCAAAATCCATGCAGACAGTCAAGGATTTCTTACAGGTACAGCCACCCAGGTTTAGCAGGAACTGTCCTTCTAAAAATTGGTCCTTTCCAGCAGACAGACCACAAAGAGGCAGATATAGACGTCCCAGAGGCAGATCTCAGCCCCAAGGCTCATACAGGCCTAAACAATAGGGTGCTCCTACCTCCAAAAGCAGAGAAGACAAATCACAACCTTACAGGAAACAGTCCCAATGACTTTCCTCTGCCAGATCCAAGCACTTTTCTTTTGGCAGCCCCCTTAGGGGGGGAAACTAGCACATTTTTCATCAAATTGGCAAATGATTACCCAAGACAAATGGGTCCTGAACATAGTATCCCAAGGCTACAGGTTCCATTTGCACACTCTACCAAGGTCAGAAGGTATGCCATACCTGCCACACAATCAATGGGCAGAGGCGCAAAAACTAATTACAGCCCTCATGGACATGAGGACCATTCAGCAAGTACCACAGCAAGAGTAGGGGCAAGGATTTTACTCCAGACTTTTCCTAGTACCCAGGAAGGACAGAACCTGGAGGCCAATACTGGATCTGTCTATACTAAATACATTTCTGGAAGTTCTAAAATTCAAGATGTTGACTCTACAGCATTTACTGCCCATGCTGGGCAAGAAGGCTTGGCTCGTAAGGTTGGACCTAAAAGAGGCATACCTGCATGTCCCAATCAGACAGTCTTGCAGAAGATACCTCAGATTCATAGCTGGCTCAATGCATTACCAATTCTCTGCACTGCCCTTTGGCTTATCTACTGTGCCCAGGGTCTTCACAAAGTGCCTGGCACCAGTAATTGCATTTTGCAGACAAAGAGGAATTCAAATATATCCCTACTTGGATGACTGCATAATTCAAGCTGAGAACAAAGACATTCTTCTAAAGCATCTGGCGTTTGTAAAAAGATTACTAACTGGCCTAAGGTACACAGTAAACGAAAATAAATCAAAACTAGTGCCCTCTCAAGACATAATATTCTGGGTGCAAGCTTAAATACAACTGCCTAGATGGCTTATCTAATGCCAGACACACAAAAGCAACTGACTTTTTACTTCAAGAAATTGGCAACAAAAACCCACTTATCTGCAAGGAAAATCCTGCAGGCTCTGGGTTTCATGGCATCCTGCATTCTACTAATTCCATATGCCAGACTGCATATGAGGAAACTACAATGGTATCTAAAAAGTGTTTGGACTCAGCATTGCCACAGCCTGGAGACAGAAATTGCACTCATTCCCTGCCTGCAACAGGAGTTTCGATGGTGGGCAGAAGCCTGTCGCCACAAGGGTCAGCCAGACAGACACTGACAACTGATGCATCAGATTATGTCTGCGGGGCCCATATGGCAGGAAAATGTATTCAGGGCACATGGCCTGCAAACCAGATGCATCTTCACATCAATCAAAAAGAGATGCTAGCTGTTCAAAATGCCCCGACAGCCTTCAAGGACCTGCTTCATCCAGGACAACTACTGTTAAAGACAGACAATACTACGGTTATGTGGTACATAAACGAACAGGGAGGTACACGTTCCTACCCTCTCTGCAGACAAGCAATGACCTTATGGGACACAGCATTGGCTTTTCAAATTCACCTGGAAGCACAATTCCTGCCAGGAAAAACAAATACTCTGGCAGACGAACTAAGCAGAAACCTCATGGATCCCCACAAATGGAGACTGGATCCACAAGTCCTTCAGCATGATAATAAGGAAATGGTGATGCTCAGACATAGATCTATTTGCCTCCCCTCACAACTGCCAATTGCAGAGATTTTCCACAAGGATTTATCAGAAGCAAGCATGGAAAGTGGACGCCCTATCCTTCAGCTGGAGAAATCTAACAGTATATGCCTTTCCTCCACGGCCTCTCCTTCCCAGGGTACTCCTAAAGGTCAGACAAGAGAAGCCAAAAATGATACTGATTGCACCAGACTGGCCACGCCAGCACTGGTACCCAGTCCTAAAGAGCTTGTCTCAAGGTCCAGCACGGATATTGCCTCAAACTTCTCACTTGCTGACCCAACAAAACAACCAGATCCTGCACAGCCAACTCAGGACCTTATATCTGGCAGCATGGCGGATAATGTAACCGTTCAGAACACTCCTCTTTCAAAAGCTGCTATGGATGTTATCTTGGAGGCCAGGAGGCCCAGTACCAGAAAATCTTATGCAGAAAAATGGAAGAGATTCTGTGCTTGGAACCAATAACAAGGCATTGACATGTGTGTACCAAATATACCTCAGATTTTACTATACCTAACTGAGATGCTGAACAAAGGCCTTTCTTTCTCATCAATTAAGATTCATGCCTCTGCCGTTTCAGCTCATTACAATACAGAACCACCTATCTTTTCTCATCCTTTAATAAGGCAGTACCTCAGAGGGGCCAAAAACATTAGGCCTCCAAGAAGAGCACCAATTACGGCTTGGGACCTAAATTATGTTTTGGAAAAACTCACATTGCCTCCTTTCGAGCTAGCTTCAACAGCAGATATAAAAATTTTTATCCTGGAAAACAACTCTACTCCTAGCAATAACCTCTGCAAGGTGAGTCTCTGAGTTACAAGCACTCATGGCTGTGGAACCTTTTATCATTTTTCATCCAGACAGGGTTTCTCTGAGGACAAAACCCTACATTCATACCTAAGGTGGTATCCAGTGTGGCCCTCAACCAAACCATTCACTTGCCTACCTTTTATCCAAATCTACAGAGCAAGGGTGAGAAAATTCTGCATTCTTTGGACATACACAGGCAGTTATGTTTCTACTTGGACAGAACTAAAGCTTTCAGGAAAACTGAGCAACTTTTAGTGTCTTATGCTGCAGGATCACAAGGAAAGGCTATCTCAAAACAGACTATTTCTAAATGGATAGGCCATTGCATCCGTTTCTGCTATTTTCAACATGGCAAATCAGTGCCTAAGGGCATTAGGCCTCATTCCACCAGAGCAGCAGCCACTTCAGCAGCCTTCCTCAGAGGAGTACCAACCAAAGATATCTTGGAGGCTGCAACTTGAAGTTCACTGCACACTTTCACAAAGCACTACCACTTACCTCTTTACTCTAAGTCCAGAGCAGGCTTTGCCGCTGCAGTTCTGCAGGGCCTCATAGCCTCTCCTAATCCTATATAGCCCAGCCTCCCATCCTCAGCTTTGGGATTCAACCCAAGAGTAATGCCTGCAACAGTGAAACACGATGAAGATAGTACAGTTGTGTACCTACCATAAATGTAGATGTTCGAGTGTATTCACTGTTGCAGTCCAGGTTACCCTCCCCCCATCCCCCTTCTCTTTGCTGGGACTTTCTGAATTTCTCTATCCTGTGCAACCTATTTGGTGTATTTGCTTGTAGGCAAAGGGAATGTTATTTTTGTGCATGTATTTTTATTGGCATATTTTTTCAGCCTATCATTTTGGGGGTGCCTGAAATCTGGGGCAAGAAAAACTGAAGGAAATGGCATCTGCTGCATCTTTTATAACCCTGGCGCACTGACGTCAGGGAAGAGGTGACAGCAACTGATGCCGGACCTAGACTTTGGAATTCTGGCCGACTGAGGGTAGCCTGCCAGCAGGATAACCCAAGAGTAATGACTGCAACAGTGAATACACTCTAACATCTACATTTATGGTAGGTACACAGCTGTACTTTCCTGAGAGGGACAAACAACTTAAGGCCACCAAGGAGAGCACCCACCCCTGCTTGGGACCTTAACTTTGTACTGGAAAAACTCACCCCCCCCCCCCTTTGATCCTGCAGCGTCAGCAGAGTTAAAATTCCTCTCTTGGAAAATGGCCTTGCTTCTGGCCATAACTTCAGCTTGAAGAGTGAGTTACAAGCACTTATGGCTGTCGAAGCTGGACCACTTGGGAGGGAAGCGTAAACAAAAAAATTTTTTGGCTAGGCTTAATTATGCCCTAGGGAAAATAGCCTAGTACCTACCTATGAACCTATGGAACCCTTCATTATTTTTCATGCTGACATGGTCTCCCTTAGGACTAATCCTTCCTTTATGCCTAAAGTGATGTCCAGTGTGGCTCTCAACCAATCTGTCCATTTGCCGACCTTCTTCCCTAATCCTCAAAATAAAGGGGAAAAGATCCTGCACTCCTTAGATGTGCACAGACATCAGATTCTACCTCGATAGGATTAAGCCCTTCAAGAAATCTGACCAGTTACTATTCAGTTTTGCACCAGGGGCAGAGGGCAAGGCCATTTCAAAACAAACGATTTCCAAATGGGATAGCGCACTGTATCCATTTCTGTTACAAACACCATGAGAAACCAACCCCTCGGGGTCAGAGCACAGTACACTAGGGCAACTTCTACCTCTACAGCATTCCTCAGGGGAGTCCCTACCAGGGACATTCTGGAAGCTGCTACCTGGAGTTTTGTGCACACCTTCATCAAACATTATCACATGCCTGTCTTTTCCAAATCCAGGGCGGGTTTTTTCAACAGCATTCCTGCATTGCATACTAGCCAGCCCCAACTTTTCTTGACTGCCTCCACCCTTTCTTCAGCTTTGGGAATCAACCCAAGTGGGATGACTGCAACAGTGAAACATGAACATGGTACAGATGTTCTTAGTCTCACATTGCTGCAGTCATAACCTAGGGTAGTCCGCTGTCCTCGGTCGGCCCGAATACCAAAGAGTTAGGCTGGCGTCGGTCATGGGCGCCCGGTGCTGACGTCAGTACGTAGTAGTACTTAAGCGCATGACCGACGCCATATTCTCAGTCTTTCTTGCCGCGTGGTCCGAAGCAGAAGCAGCGTTTGCAAGTGCCGTTCGGCGTTCTGAAATTTTCAGTTTTCGAGTTTCAGACCGAAGACCAGGTTGGGCTAAGTACCCCGTTGGGGAAAATTTTTGTCTTTTCTTGCCTCACTTAATCCGGATGTCAGAAAAAGTTAATAATTGTATTTCTTGTGGGAAACAGATACCTCATAGGGACTATCATTCTCTCTGTATTCCTTGCTTAGGGCCTGAACACGACGTAGTCGGGTGTCGCTTTTGCGCTAGATTTAATAAGCGCACCATTAAACGCAGATTAGACTGTGCTAGGCTTGTTTTCGGTAAGCGGTGTAACTACAAGATGCCGTCGGATCCTCCCGACGCCCGCTACCGCAAAAAAGCGAAAAGATAAATCCTTAAGGTCTAAACCGGATGAGTCGTCTGTTGCGGACGCCGGTTCTATGGAATCTACGGTTGAATCTGTGGATCCAGCCGAGGTCTCGGCTGAATCCCAGGGGGAACCTTTAATTTTACAGGAGTTAGCCTCTCAGGAGTTAGGTCAGGCCGAGGGTGCTTCTCAAGTTTCTGTGGTTCCATCCTTACAAAAGGTTATTAGGCCTTCTACTTCAATCACTAAAGGCCCTGCTAAGGCTAGACCTGGTATTTCTGGTACGGGCCACAGTCCTAGTTCTTCGGGCTCTGTTCTTAAAAAGCATATGTTGAAAATGGCAGAGGATTTGATTACTTTGATCAGGGGTTCTATGCCCCCTCCAGAGAAGAGGCCTAGGGTGGAGACAGATTTAGAGGGAATGGAACATTCCTCAGATTATTCTGAGTCCTCAGCTGAGGATATTCAGGATTTTCCTCCCTATTCTGATTCGGATGCAGAGGATTCCTGTCCTTCTGCTTCTCCTCCAGAGGATTTTTCCTTTTCTGAAACCTTGCATTCCATGAGGGAGCATTTCAAGTGGGAAGGTCAGGATTTTTCAGATTCTCGTAAGAGGCTTAGGGAATTTTTGTTTTTGCCACAACATAGGCCTTTGGCAATTCCCCCTGTTTTAGATGTTGTTCAGGATGTTTTTTCTGAAGCTTCCCTTAATCCTGATTCTTTACCCCCTGCCCCTGTCAAACCAGACAGGTATTACAGAGTTCCAGAGGCACATAAATATTTGTATAAGAGCCCTAGAGCTGACCCGGAAACTATTATCCAAGGGCCTAAGGGTGTCAGGGCTTCTGTGGTTAAGAATCCAGTTCCTTTGGATAAAGATTCTAGAGCGTTGGATAGGTGGGGTAAAAAAGTGTACACCTCTTCTACGTTAGCCATGAGGGCTTTAAATTGCCAATTCCATATGCTGAAGTATCAGAATTTTCTGTTAGATCAATTGAAATCTAAGGTAGATGCTCTATCTGAGGGTATAGAGTGTAAGGAGTTGCAGGACTTGGTTCATGCTTCAGATCAGGTTGGTAAACATTCCCTGCAGTGTGGCTTCGATGCCCTTCAGGCTTCTTCCAGGGTAGCTGCTACTGGTTCAGTTATTCGTAGACATGCCTGGCTTAAAGATCAAAATTTGTCAGAGCATGTTAAAGCTCGGATTTTGGATGCTCCCCTTCAATCTGAAGTTCTTTTTGGTTCCCCTTTGGAGTCTGTTTTAAAAAAGATGGAAGACAAAGCTAAGTCTATGCAGACAGTTAAGGAATTTTTGCAAGTGCAGCCCCCTAAGTTTAGCAGGAATTGGCCTGCAAGAGGATGGTCTTACCCTTCTTCAGATTTTCAGTCTAAGGGTAGGTCTCGACGTGGTAGGGGCAGGGCTCACGCTCAGGGTTCCTTCAGACCTAGGACTTGGAGTTCTCCTGCACAATCTTCTGGTGAGGGCAGGGGTCAGCCTTTTCGTAAACAGACCCAATGACCTGTATCTCCAGCTGCCAGATCCTTCCTTTCTGGCAGCCCCTCTAGGAGGAAAGTTGGCACTTTTCAAGCAAAATTGGCATTTGGTCACCCAGGACAAATGGGTGTTGGACATAATAAATCAAGGCTACAAGTTTTATTTTCACACTTTTCCCCCTTTTCAAAGGCATGCCAGATGTACCTCCTCGGCAAAGGCTGGAGGCTCAGGAACAAATTTCTTTGCTTTTACAGATGGGGGCAATCCAGGTGGTGCCTCCGTCAGAAGTAGGCCTGGGGTTTTATTCCCGTCTATTCCTAGTGCCAAAGAAAAGAAACACTTGGAGGCCAATTCTGGATTTGTCCATTCTCAATACATACCTAGACATTCCAAAGTTCAAGATGTTAATGTTACAGCAACTTCTGCCTCTGCTAGATTCCTGCATTTTCGGACTGGCACTTTTCATTATCAGTTCTCTGCATTGCCCTTTGGTTTATCTACTGCGCCCAGGGTGTTCACAAAGGTTCTGGCTCCTGTAATAGCTTTCTTAAGACTGAGGGGAATTCAAATTTATCCTTATCTGGACGATTGCCTGATTCTTGCTCAAGACAAAGACAAGTTACTTCAACAGCTACAGTATGTAATGGCAGTTTTAAGGTGCCTAGGGTATTCTGTGAACGAAACAAAGTCCAGTCTAGTACCCTCTCAGGACATGTGCTTTCTGGGTGTGAGACTGAATACAGCCTCTCAGATGGCCTTTCTGACCCCGGACAAACAAAGAACTCTTCACCTCTACTTCCAGCAATTATCAGTACTGTCCAGGCTGACTGTAAGGACAGTCCTTCAAGCCTTAGGGTTCATGGCATCTTGCATTCTGGTACTTCCCAATGCCAAACTGCACATGAGGAAGCTACAATGGTATCTCAAAAGTGTATGGACTCAACACTGCCACGATTTGGACACTGTCATTCCGATAATACCGTGCATCCAGAAGGAATTCTTGTGGTGGGCACAGGAATGTCACCTAAACAAGGGACTCTCTGTGACCCGACCAGAGGCGAGTCAGATCTTAACGACGGATGCCTCAGACCTGGCTTTGGGAGCACACTTCAATGGGAAATGGATTCAAGACACGTGGCCTCCCAAATTACAGCATTTGCATATCAACATGAAGGAGATGTTAGCAGTCCAGTTTGCCCTGATGGCTTTCAAGGGCCTACTTCAACCAGGACAGGTGTTGATTCAAACAGACAACACTACAGTCATGTGGTACATCAACAAGCAGGGGGGGGACCCATTCTTACCCTCTTTGCAGACAAGCTATGATATTGTGGGAGACTGCTCTGGGGTTGCACATCACTCTTCAAGCACGGTTTCTGCCAGGAGCACAGAACTCCCTAGCAGATGTATTGAGCAGACAAATTGTGGATCCCCACGAGTGGAAATTGGATCCTCAGGTATTCCAACAGTTGACAGTGGCTTGGGGAACTCCAGACATAGATCTGTTCGCTTCTCCTCTAAATTTCCAACTACAAAAATTTTGCACAAGGATGTTTCACCCAAAAGCTTGGAAAGTGGACGCTCTATCTTTCAGTTGGACCAACCTTCACGTCTATGCTTTTCCTCCTCTGCCTCTCCTTACCAAGGTACTCTTGAAAGTCAGGAGGGACAAGCCTTGCATGATTTTAATAGCACCAGATTGGCCACGTCAGCACTGGTATCCTCTGCTGAGGAGTTTAATTCAGGAGCCTCCCTGGCCTTTACCACAGCTTCCTCATTTGTTGTCCCAGTCAAGCAGGCATTTACTCAATGTCAGGGTGCAGTCCCTGCATCTAACAGCCTGGCGTATTCTGTTTTAGAGCCTGTGGGTTCTCAGCTTCCCCAGCAGGTTTTGGATGTCATTTTGGAAGCTAGGCGGCCTAGCACTAGAAAAGTTTATGCTGATAAATGGAAGAGATTTTTTCTTTGGAGCGCAACAAAGGATTTTGATGTCTCGGTACCTAATTTGAGTTGTACATTGCAGTACCTTACTGAATTACTGGACAAGGGTTTGTCGTTTTCCTCTGTGAAGGTTCATGCTGCAGCCATTTCTGCTCACTATGATTGTGACCCTCCTTTATTTTCTCACCCTTTGTTTAAGCATTTTCTTAGAGGGGCAAAAAATATAAGACCCCCACGGAGAGCTCCTACTCCTTCCTGGGATCTCAATTTTGTGTTGGAGAAGCTTACTTTGCCTCCTTTTGAACCTGCAGCTACGTCTGAATTGAAGTTTTTGTCTTGGAAGACTGCCTTTTTGTTGGCCATTACTTCTGCCAGAAGGGTATCTGAATTGCAGGCTCTCATGGCAGTTGAACCCTTTCTAATATTCCATAAGGATAGAGTTTCTTTGCGTACTAATCCTACTTTCATGCCCAAAGTGATTTCTAATGTGGCCTTGAACCAGTCTATCCATTTGCCTACCTTTTATGCTGATCCCCAAAATAAGTGGGAAAAAATCATGCATTCTTTGGATATACACAGGCAGTTACGTTATTATTTGAGCAGAACTAAGGAGTTCAGACAGACTCAACAGTTATTTGTTACTTTTGCTTTGGGTTCACAAGGGAAAGCTGTCTCAAAGCAGACTATTTCAAAGTGGATTGGTAATTGTATTGCTTTTTGTTATTCTCATCATGGGAAGAATGTTCCTGCTGGGATTAGACCTCATTCCACTAGGGCTACGGCCACTTCTACTGCTTTTTTGAGGGGGGTAGCTACTAAGGACATTTTGGAAGCAGCTACTTGGAGTTCAGTACATACTTTTACTAAGCATTATCATCTCCCTCTTTTCTTCAAGTCCAGGGCTGGGTTTGCCACTGCAATCTTACAGGGCATGTTAGCAGCCCCTAATGCCTTTTAATTTGCCAGCCTCCCTTTTCCTTTGCTTTGGGATTCTACCCACAGGTTATGACTGCAGCAATGTGAGACGAAGAACATAGTACAGTTTTGTACCTACCATAAATGTAGATGTTCGAGGATCCACATTGCTGCAGTCCTATTTTCCCTCCCTCCTTCCCCTCTTTGGTTTGGGGGGTGGTGGTGTTGTTTGTTGTTCTTGTTCCTTGGGGATAATTATTATTTTTCTCCTTTTGTGGCTCTGGCCTTTTCTTTTTAAGGCCTTCTGACATCTGGGGCAAGAAAGACTGAGAATATGGCATCGGTCATGCACTTAAGTACTACTACGTACTGACGTCAGCACCGGGCGCCCATGACCGACGCCAGCCTAACTCTTTGGTATTCGGGCCGACCGAGGACAGCGGACTATCCTAGGTTATGACTGCAGCAATGTGGATCCTCGAACATCTACATTTATGGTAGGTACAAAACTGTACTTTCTGTACACTTGCCATAAATGTAGATGTTAGAGTGTATTCACTATTGCAGTCCTAGTTTCCCACCCTCCAGCCCCCTTGTCTCTCTCTCTCTCTCTCCTCTGTCTGTTACTCACCCCTTACAGGGCTATTGGTATTTACTTTTTACTGGTGTTTTTCCCACCATAACTTGGCTCCCTATTTGGGGGGCTCCTGACATTTGGGGCAAGAAAAACTGATGTAATAGTGTCTGCCTGTTTGTATACCCCTGACGACCTGACGTCAGTCCTGAAGCGACAGCAGCCGATGGAGAAATACTAGGTGTCTGGTATTCGGGCCGACTGAGGGCTACTTGCAGGCAGATAACCAAAGTGTGATGACTGCAACAGTGAATACACTCTAATATCTACATTTTTGGTAAGTTTACACAACTGTACTTTTCCTGTGAAAGGCTTCAAAATATCTTCATGTGGTACCTGACCAGTTGCTCCCCGTTCCACTGGTTTCCCCTTAATTTCAATGTCCATTGCTCTATCCTGTTGTGGTGCCTTCTGAATTCAATTTCCCATGGTGCAGACTAGAAACTAAAGCCATGCAGGCCTTTCTACCACCAGACAAAGTTACTTCCATTCTCTTCTTCCTCTTCAAACCTGTTCTGCAGGGGAGATATTCAAAGCAGTGCAGTTCATGGCAGCAACCATCTCCATCATCCCCTTTGACAGACTTCATATGAGGGAGATCTTGTAGTAACTGAAATCCACCTGGTCCCAACATTCCCATCCCCTGGACACCCAGATTCCTCTCCTGCCTTCCTTAAAAAAGGAAATCCTTTGGTGGTTTCACATATATAGTTCGACCCAGATCTACTGTTCAAATTGCGGAGAGAGCAACAGGAATTGCACATAGATGCATCAGACGATGCATGGGGAGCATGGACGGGCAGTGTAAGGGTTCAGAAATAGTGGCCCATAAATCTAAAATCAGACCATGTCTATCTGGAGGAGATACAGACACTAATACAGGCCCTACAGACCACCCATTCTTGGAGACCAGATTCACAATATAGTGGTCACGTGGTACATAATCAAGCTTGGGGGGGGGGGGTGCGGCGGCACCAGATCCAATCATCTGTACAGGTTTGGCATGAGAGCAGGCCAGAAAAGCAAACCTCTCTCTTTCTCTCTCCAAGCAGTTTACATTCTTTCACAAGACAATATTCTGGCAGACTTTATAAGCAGATCAAGGGAAGATGCCTATAAATGGATGCTGAGCAGGGAAGTCTTCATAGACATAGTCCACAAGTGGAGATTCCCACAAATAGACCCATTTGCCTCCATTGACAGCAAACAACTCCCAGTCTGTTGCACCAGGGCATACTGTCCCCAAGTTTGGAAAACTGATGCAATGTCCTTTCCGTACAAAGTGTGTTTTTTATATGCCTTCCCACCACTTCCTCTTTACAAGATTTTAATAAAGATCCACAGAGATAACCCAGAAATTTTACTATGCCTTCTTTTGGCCAAGGTGCAGTATTGGTTCTTCCTCTTCCACCAACGCAGTGGCTATTAACAGAAGCTACTGTCCACAGTGGTCTTGCTTACACTACAGAATGGCTCATTGCTTTATCCCAACTTGTCATCCAGCAACCTGACATTATTCTGATCTCTTTCAGACACCTATTTTCTGAGGATATGCCTCAGGATGTTCATGTTTCACTATTGCAGTCATCACACTTGGGTTATCTGCCTAGAGGTAGCCCTCAGTCAGCCCGAATAGCAGAGTCTTAGGATTTCTGCGTCTGATGCTGTCACGTCTTCCATGACGTCAGGTCGTCAAGGGTATAAAACAGGCAGCCGACGCCATTACATCAGCTTTTCTTGCTGAGCGGGAGCCCGAAGCAGAAGCAGTTTGCAAGTGTCTGTCAGCCGCTACCTGAAATTTTCATTTGTCAAGTTGTAAATCCTGAAGTCTTCTAAAGCCAAGTACCCCATTGAGGATCCTTTTTTCTTGCTCTAACCGATGTCAGAAAAAGTTAACAATTGTCTTGACTGTGGAAAGCAAATATCTCACAGAGATTTTCATTCTTACTGAGTCACCTGTTTAGGCCCAGACCACGACGTTCCTCGCTGTTGGTTTTGTGCCTTGTTTAATGCCCAAACTATTCGTCGTCGGGCTATGTTTGTCACTAAATTCTTTCGCTTTCGATGATCGTGTTTCACTGTTGCAGTCATTACATTTAGGTAATTTGCTGGCAGGGTGCCCTCAGTCGGCCTGATTAACAAAGTCTTGGGTCCTGCGTCGGTTTCTATCCCCTTCTTCATGACGTCAGGTCGTCAAGGGTATAAAACATGCAGCCGACGCCATTACATCAGTCTTTCTTGCTGCACGGTGCCCGAAGCAGAAGCAGTTCGCAAGTGCCGCTCGGCCAACTCCTGAAATTTTCATTTTCGATTTTCAGAACCGAAGTCTTAAACTAAAAGCTAACTACCCCGTTGGGGAAACTTTTTCTTGCTCCTTACAGATGTCAGTAAAAGTTAATAATTGTATTACTTGTGGGAAGCAAATATCTCCTAAGGATTTTCATTTGTACTGTATTCCTTGCCCTAGGCCCTGATCACGGTGTACATTGCTGTCGGTTTTGTGCTTTATTTAATCAGCACACTATCCGTCGTCTGTACATATTTCCTTCTAAATATTTCCATTCTCGGTTCAATTATCCAGAAATGATGTCTGTTAGCCATCCGACTACCGGAATACCGAAAAAACGCAAAGAAAATGAGACAGGCCTTTGAGGTCCAAAACTGCCAATGATGCTTCTCCTAAGCCAGTCGCCAGTTTGCCGGTACTCAGTGAGGCACTTTCGCAGCCCCTGATACCCGCTACTTCTGATTCACAGGCCTCTACTGAGACCCACAAAACCACGAAAGATGAAACACAAAAATAAACTCAATTAAAACACCACGACAAAGGACCGCAAAGATCAGATTAGCGCTTTTGTTTATGCTGATTAGATAAACTTCATCAGATCCTACTACTGAGACCCATTCAGAGTCCGGTATGCCGCGCAATGCTTCAAATATGGACCCCTTGGATGTTTCTACCTTGGATGGGTCCAGAGCAACGGAGCAGGCACCAACTTCTGAGTGTGTATTCAGGCCTACAGACTTGCATATTAAACCAATCTCTATCTGTGTCTAAAAAAACAACGCGCAGGCCAAATGTTCAGACCCCCTATGCCTAAAAAACAAATGATCAAAATGGCTGAAGATTTAATTACTCTAATCAGGGGTAGTCCCCCCCCCCCCCCCCAAGAGGCCTAGGGCTGAAATTGACTATAAATCTTCTGAACAGGACTCTGTTTCTCTGTTTCTTCTATTGATCTGGATTTGTCCATTCCTACTTATGAGGACTCTGATGCAGTGGACTCCATTCCTTCTGCGTCTCCACCTGAGGATTTCTCTTTTGGGGAAACTTTACATACCTTAAGGGAGCATTTCCACTGGGAAAGTCAGGATTTCTCTGAATCCAAAAAGAGGCTTAGGGATTTCTTTCTTCTTCAGCATAGGCCTTTGACTATACCTCCTGTACTAGACATTGTTGATGTGTTTTCGGAATCCTGTATGGCTCCTGACTGCCTGCCTCCAGCTCCTAGCAAACCAGGCAGGTACTACAGGGTTCCTGAGTCCCACAAATTCCTTTTCAAATATCCTGTTGCGGATCCTGAAACCATTTCTCAGGGGCTCAAGGGCATTAAGGCTTCTACTGCTAAAAATCCTACCCCTTCTGATATAGACTCCAGGGCGCTGGACAGATGGGGTAAAAAGGTTTATACTTCTGCAACCTTAGCAATCAGGGCTTTAAATCGTCAATTCCTTATGCTAAAATATCAGCAGCACATCATGGGACTGCTTAAACAGAAAATTATGTTTATTTCTGACTGTGTGGAGAATAAAGAATTGCAGGATTTATTGCATTCAACTGAACAAGTTGGCAGACATACTTTGTAATGTGGTTTTGATTCTTTAGAGGCCTCTTGCAGGGCTGCTGTTATTGGGTCTGTGCTTAGAAGGCATGCTTGACTTAAGGAGCAATCTCTGCCTGATCATGTTAAAGCAAAACTTTTGGCTGCTCCTTTACAACAGGACCGCCTGTTTGGCAATAAGGCTGAAGAAGTTCTAAAAAAGATGGAAGATAAAGCTAATTCTATGCCAACTGTGAAAGATTTCTTACAGGTACAACCTCCAAGATTTAGTAGGCATTGGCCTACTAAGATCTGGCCCTTTCCAGCTCCTCCCAGAGCCACTACAGCCAAACCCAGACATTTCAAAAGCTCCAGGTTTCAGTCCTAAGGGACTTTCAGAACTAAGCAATGGGGTGGTTCCATTTCCAAATCTGGAAACAGCAAGGCACCACCCTATGGTAAACCATTTCAATGACTTCCCTTTAAAATTTCCAAGCACTTACCTCTTAGCCGCCCCTTTGGGGGGAAAATTGGCTCTTCATTCAAGAAACTGGCAACTTATAACCCAGGACTAATGGGTTTTAAATATAGTAAGGTACTAGTGGAAGAAACACGGCTCCTTTTCTTTTTTAGCAGCTTTATTGGCGAAAAGTAACGAAACACAGCAGCAACACGTAATTTCAGCAAAACACTCCAAACAGTGTAGTGTTTTGCTGAAATTGTCACTGTTTCAATATTCGTTACTGCTAAAAAAGAAAAGGAGCCGTGTTTCTTCCACTAGTACCTTTTGGTTTGCTGGTTGTGACTGTTTTTGGTACTAGGCTCCATTGTCGTGGTTTTAAATATAGTAACCCAGGGATACAGATTTCATTTTCACACGCTGATAACACCAAACGGGTGGCCAGACCTGCCCCCAAATTAGTGGGCAGAGGCTCAGAAACAAGTAATGTTATGTAGTCCAATCTTGCCTACATTGTTACTCACTGGTTCGGAGCCGAATATCGGCTCCAACTCGGCCAACTTTATTTTCTAGCACGAAGTCTCTTATTGGCTGGGCTAAACGGGTATCCCATGTTGTACTGCTCCATAGCCCCAGATCTCATTTGCCGCTCGTGTAGTTCGTGTTCTCTCTTTGCTGTGGCTAAGTACCTCTAAAATTCTATTTTCTCTTCAGAGGATACCCCCATGAGCGGTCCCCAACTTTCTGAGGGTCCCTCTGAGTTTGTGCCGGAGGAGCCCCCCCAAAAAGAAGTTGTGCAAGAGGAAGCACATAGACTCCCAGGACGAGTCTCTCACTTCTGATACCGACCTCGAGGAGTCAGAGGGGTCCCCCAAGTCGTCCTCTGACGTCTTTCTCCAACATCCTGGAGATATTGAGACAGAGAGGCGACTGGCTGTCCAAACCCCCCCTGAGGAGGAGTCTGTATTCCGCAAGGCCTTTGGAGCTCAACCCTCCACCTCCTGGGTGTCTCTACCCTTCGACAAACCCCTGGATTTAATTTGTCGAAGGGTGTGGGAGAATACTAATTTGGTGGAACCTGTGCCCAGAAGGCCCAATAAATTTCTTTCTGCTCCCCCGGGGAAAGAGTTTCTGTCCAAAGGGGTTTCTGTAGATGCCATGGTGGTGGCGGCGGCCGCACAGCAGGAAGTAGCCGAGTCTTCTTCCTCCATCCATCCTCCTAACAAGGAGTCCAGGAGCATGGACCGGTATGGGAAGCGTACCCTCTCGTCAGCGACCTTCACCCTGCGGTCGCTGAACTATCTTTGTCATGTTACTCGGCTCCAGAGAGATCTCCTCAAGGAGTTAGGAGATACTCTAGCGGGTAACATACCTGAGGTGTTAGCACACACGGTTAATGCCCAGGTGTCAACCCTCAATTCACTTGTCAACTCGTCCATGAGGCTCATTTCGTATGCAGCCGAGGGGGCGAGTAGGGCAGCTAGTTCCGGAGTAGCCCTCAGGAGGCAAGCCTGGATGCGCCTGTCACTTCGCGGAGGCCTTCAAGTCTTCCTTCACTGATGCCCCCCTTCGATGGGTCCTCACTGTTTGGGACCAAAGTGAAAGACACCCTCACCAGATGCGAGCATGAGGGAAAACCCCTGTCTGCCGTAGGAATCCATTTTTCCCTTCCCTGTAGGCCTTACCCCAAGGCTCAGAGAGGAGGGAAGATGTGGTTCAAGAAATCACAGAAGTCTTTCCCTGCCACACAAGGTGAGTCCCCCTCCAGAGGCAGGGGGGGGGGTGTTTTCTGGAAGACGCCGCCCCAGGGGCAGAGGAGACCCCCGCAACTCGGGAGACTGATTCTTTTCGCGGTTCCTCTTACCATCGTTCCTGATGTGTCCGCCCGACTGTGCTATTCTGGAGCCAGTCGGGGGCCGCATTTCGTTGTACCCGGAAGCCTGGGAAAGCATCACCCAGGATCGATGGGTGCTACGAATAGTTTCCGGAGGTTATACCATTCCCTTTGTGTCAGACCCCCCTCCTCCAGTCAGAGGAATCCCAGACTTTCCACCCAGTTAAAGGGATCACACAGCACTAGAAGTCTCAAAGCTGCTAAAGAAAGGAGTCATCCAACCTGTCCCCTCAGACCAGATTGGATTAGGGACTTACTCAAGACTCTCTTTGGTGCTGAAAAGAACAGGGGACCTGAGACCCATTCTAGATCTCAGCCGATTAAACCACTACGTTCTGAAGTCCAAGTTCCGAATGGTCACCCTTCAGTCATATTTTCCCGCTGTTGGGAAAAGAAGGGTAGATGTGCTCCATCGACCTCAAGGATGCTTACTACCATATCAGAATGGACAGGGCACCCAGGAGTCACTTACGCTTCCGGCTGGGAGCCAGTCATTTTCAGTTTCGTGCCCTGCCCTTTGGTCTCACCACAGCCCCTAGGGTGTTCACCAAGTGCTTGACAGTGGTAACAGCTCACTTGAGACGTCAAGGATTCCAAGTGTTTCCATAGCTGGATGACTGGCTCCTCACCGCCCCCACCAGGCATCTTCTAATCCGGGCCAGGGACGCTACCATTACCCTCTGTCAGCAACTAGGAATTACCTTGAACTGGGAAAAATCTGCCTTGCTGCCCTCACAGCGTGTCACATTTATAGGCGCAGAGCTAGACACCATCCAAATGCGAGCCTTCCTGCCTCGAGAAACGATCACAGTGCTGCAGAATCAAGTTCATGCTTTACTACCCCTCAGGAAAGTGCAAGCGAGGTGGGTGCTTCAGATTCTGGGATCCATGGCAGCTACCTTTATGTTAGTGCCTCTAGCAAGATTACACATGAGGCTTCTTCAGTGGCTCCTTTTTGCCCAATGGTCCTTTCAGAAACTTCCTATTTCCAACCAGAGCCTACTCCCGGACTGATGCAAGCAGGACCTCTGTTGGTGGCTATGCTCCCACAATCTGGACGAGGGAAAAAGTTTGTTCCTTCGTCACCTGTCGCCACTGTGACCACGGACGCCTCCCAGATGGGGTGTGGGGGCATTATCTTGGCAGGACAGTCCAAGGCACGTGGCAAGATCACGAGGTACATTTGCTCATCAATGTTTTAGAGATGAGAGCAGTGTTCGCGTTGCGGTCACTTCAGAGCTCTCTTCCTCTGGGAACGATTGCAGTTCACTCGGAAAACATGTCCATTGTATGGTACCTAAACAAACAAGGAGGAACCAGATCTTACCCCTTGTGCAGAGAGGCCATGCGAGTGTGGCAGTGGGCAGTGTCTTCCCAATGGTTTCTAGTGGCAATGCACATTCCGGGGAAGACCATTGTGATAGCAGACAGTCTGAGCAGAGCTATTCTGATGCCTTACGAGTGGTCCCTGAACCTTCTGGTTGCAGAACAGGTTTTCAGTAGGTGGGGTCAGCCTTGCTGCGATCTTTTTGCCAGCCCCCTCAATGCCAGATGCAGCAGCTACTTCACCCTGATCCCCCCACAGGGGGAGTCACCCAGGGACACTCTAGTCCACAATTGGCCCTCCGGTCTGCTCTATGCTTTCCCTCCGTTCCCTCGGTTACCAAGAGTGATTCAGAATGCCATATCCTTGGGAAGCAAGATGATTCTAATTGCCCCACACAGGCCTCATCAAGTCTGGTTCTCCTTTCTTCATCATTTTGCTGTGGACAGTCCTTGGATTCTGGACCCAGTACCAGACCTACTAACACACATGTCGGGGGCAGTTCCAACCCTCCCTGTGGACCCTCAGGCTGACAGCCTGGCTACTCCACTTCCGTTGTTAGTCAGACTTGGTTTTTCACCTGAGTGGTACACATTCTATCCTCTACTCATAAGTCTTCCACCAGGAAGATTTATTCCAGCAAATGGAAGAGATTTTCCATTTGGGCTCAGGCCCAAGGACTTTACCCTTACACAGCCCCAATACCTGCTGTTTTGGATTTTTTGTCCATGCTCTTTCAACAGGGTTCTGCTCCTGCTACCATTGCAGTTGGCCGCTATTTCTAATTTTTATACCTCCTACAAGCCTTCCCTTATGGCACATAAACTATGTAAGGCCTTTCTGAAGGGCACCTTGTTACTCTGGCCTCCTGCGTCAGAACCCATCATGCCGTGGGATCTAAACTTTGTTTTGCAAGCCTCGACTTCCCCACCTTTCGAACCGGCTGCCTCCTGTGAGTTAAAGTTTCTGTCTTTGAAGACTGCTTTCCTAATAGCTATCACATCAGTTAGACAGGTGTCAGAGATTCAAGCCCTGTCCATCAAACCCCCGTATTTAATCTTCCATATGGATAGGGTTTCTCTTAGACCTCAGTCTATCGAGCTGCCATTTTTCTTCCCTCAATTCTCGAACAAAGCATAGTTTGGATTTCATCAATTGGACGTGCACAGGCAATTACGATTCTACTTACACAGGGCAAAACAACTACGAAAAGCTGAACAATTGTTTTTGTCTTTTTCAGAAAGTAGAGCAGGATCCCCCATTTCCAAGGTTACAATCTCCAGATGGATTTCAAGTTGTATTTCCTTTATTTACTCTTCTGCAGACAGAAATGTACTGTTCCCAGTCGAGGCTCATTCTACTAGGGCTGTTTCTGCGTCGATAGCCTACCATGCTAGACTGTCCTTGGATGATATTTGTGCTGCAGCCATGTGGGCTTCCCCACACACCTTTATTACTCATTACAAACTGGACGTGGCTTCTAGGGGCAGTGCTTCCTTTAGTTCCACAGTCCTCAGGAGTATCTTCCTTTGAGCCTCCCAGGATAGAGGTGCTGGGGACGCTGTCCCGTGAGTAAGAATGTAGGCAAGATTGGACTACATAACATCAAGAAGTTGTGTACTCACCATAACGTTCGATGTATGTAGTCCATCTCGCCTCACATTCTTGCGTACCCTCCCACCTGCCCCCCTTCCTGGGGGATTTGGAGACTGGAATTGGCGTTTGAGTACCCTTCATTGGTTGTTTTTTTCTTATTCCCCTTGATTGTGTTCTACTGTAGTGGGTTATTGCTGTGCATGAGGTGTGATTGTGGATTTGCAGCAAACTAGATCTGGGGCTATGGAACAGTGCAACATGGGATACCTGTTTAGCCCAACCAATAAGAGACTTCGTGCTAGAAAATAGTTGGCCGAGTTGAAGCAGATATTCGGCTCCGAACCTGTAAGTAAGAATGTGAGGCGAGATGGACTACATACATCGAACGTTATGGTGAGTACATAACTTCTTGTTTTCCCTCCTAAACATGGGGGCTATTCAACTAGTACCAGAAGAGGAAAAGGGACAAGGTTTCTATTCCAGACTTTTCCTGGTACCCAGAAAAGAAAAATCATGGCGTCCAATTCTGGACCTGTCTACTCTAAACACCTTTCTGGGCATTCCAAAACTCAAGATGCTGACTCTTCACCAGTTACTTCCTATGCTAGGCAAGGATGCCTGGTTGGTAACTCTAGATTTAAAAGAGGCTTACCTGCATATCCCAATCAGGGAATCTTGCAGAAGATACCTACGCTTGAAAGCAGGCTGCATGCATTATCAGTTCTCTGCGTTGCCCTTTGGCTTGTCTACTGCGCCCAGGGTATTCACAAAGTGCCTAGCTCCAGTAATTGCATTTTGCAGGCAAATAAATATTCAAATATATCCATACCTGGACGATTGACTAATTCAGGCAGAAATCCACGCCACTCTTCAAAAACAACTGGTGTTCGTAAAAAGAGTTCTAACCTGTCTAGGGTACACCATAAACGAAAAGAAATCTCAACTGGTACCCTCTCAGAAAATTACATTCCTGGATGCAAGCTTGAATACAACTGCACAGATGGCTTTCCTTACGCCAGAAAGCAAATTCATTTGGTGACTTACTTCAAACAGATGCCCCAAAAACCCTGCTATCTGCAAGACAAATACTGCAAGCCTTTGGGGTTCATGGCCTCCTGCATTCTTCTAATTCCATATGCAAGACTGCATGTGAGGAAACTTCAGTGGTATTTAAAAAGTTTATGGAGTCAATATTGTCACATCCTGGAAACAATGATTCCGATCATACCATGCCTGCGCCTAGAGTACCTATGGTGGGCAGAGGCCTGCCACCAAAACAAGGGACTGCCATTCACACCACCCCCTGCCGCCCGAACCCTAACTACATACGCATTAGACTATGCATGGGGGGCGCATCTGGCAGGGAAGTACATTCAGGGCAAATGGAGCCCAAATCAAATGGACCTTCATATTAATCAGAAAGAAATGCTAAGTGTACAGAATGTACTGACAGCCTTCAAGGACTACCTTCCTCCAGGACAATTACTGATAAAGACAGACAACACCACTGTTATGTGATACATAAACAAGCAGGGGGTACAAATTCCTACCCCCTCTGCAGACTAGCCATGGCATTGTGGAACACTGCCTTGAGCTACCAAGTGCAACTACAAGCTCAGTTCCTGCCAGGAAAGCTGAATGTTCTGGTAGACTAAGAAGAAATCTCATGGACCCACACGAATGGAAACTGGAACCACGTTTTTTCAACATGTTGACATGCAAATGGTGGTGCCCAGACAAATATCTTTTTGCCTCACCCCAGAACTATCAGTTGAACAAATTCTGCACAAGAGCTCATCACAAAAAAGCCTGGAAAGTGGATGCTCTGTCCTTCAGCTGGAAAAACCTATCAGTCCATGCCTTTCCTCCTCTGCTATCCAAAGTTCTTCTAAAAGTCAAACAGGACACACTAAAAATTATTTTGATTGTTCCAGACTGGCCTCGCCAACACTGGTACCCACTCCTGCGCAGTGTCACACATTTCACCATGGCACCTGCCTCAGACACCTTGTTTACTGTCTCAGCAGGAGAACCAAATTCTGCACTGTCAGCTCCAAACATTGAATCTTGCAGCTTGGCTAATCACTTAAATTCCCCCTTAGCATCCCTCAGCAAACCTGTGATGGATGTCATTTTGGAGGCGAGAAGACCTAGTACACAAAAATCTTATGCTGACAAATGGAAAAGATTCTGTGCCTGGAATCAATCTCAAGGGACGAGTACAGCAGAGACCAATTTAGCTCAGATTTTGCAATACTTAACTGAGATGCTTCACAAGGACCTGTCTTTTTCTTCCCTAAAATTCCATGCCTCAGCCATTTCTGCTCATTACAACACAGAACCCCCCTCTTCTCTTATCCTCTTCTAAAACAGTACCTCAGAGGGGCCAAAAACTTGAGACCACCCAGGAGAGGTGCAACACCTGCCTGGCACCTTAACTTTGTATTGGAAAAACTTACTCTACCTCCTTTAGAGCCAGCTGCTACTGCGGACTTAAAATTTCTTTCCTGGAAAACAGCCTTCCTTTTAGCAATCACTTCAGCTAGAAAGATATCTGAACTACAGGCACTTATGGCAGTGGAGCCTTTCATAATCTTTCATGCGGGCAGGGTGTCACTCAGGACCAATCCATCATTCATACCCAAGGTGGTATCCAGTGTGGCTCTTAATCAGTCTATTCATTTGCCAACTTTCTTTCCCAATCCACAGAACAAAGGGGAATGGATTCTGCATTCTTTGGATGTACACAGACAACTTAGATTCTACTTGGACAGGACTAAAATCTCAAAGAAAATCTGAACAACGTCTGGTAGCATTTGCTGCAGGGGCAGAAGGGAAGGCTGTTTCAAAGCATTAATAAATGGATAAGCCATTGTATTTATTTCTGTTATAAGCACCATGGAAAACCTATCCCCCAGGGGATCAGATCTCATTCCACCAGGGCTGCATCTACTTCAACAGCCTTTTTCAGAGGTGTTCCTACCAGGGATATTCTAGAAGCTTCTACCTGGAGTTCAGTTCATACTTTCACCAAGCATCATCACTTACCTATTTTCTCAAAATCCAGAGCTGGCTTTGCCACTGCTGTCTTGCAGGGCCTTATAGCTGGTCCTAATGCTGTATAAATCCATCCTCCCAACCGTAGCTTTGGGAATCTACCCAAATGTAATGACTGCAACAGTGAAACACAAACATAGTATAGTTGTGTACACTTAGTAGATGTTCGAGTGTATTCACTGTTGCAGTCCTGGTTACCCTCCCTCCAGCCCCCTGTTTTTTTCTATTACTATATGTCTTCTTTCTTTTACTATGCTTAAAATCATTTTTGGTGTATTTGCTTTTATTTGGAGATATATTCTTGTTTTTAATTTTAGATATATATATATATATATATATATATATATATATATATATATATATATATATATATAGATATAGATTTATATATATAGATATCAATATATATAGATAGATATATATAGATATAGATATAGATATATATATATATATATATATATATATATAGATGTATATAGATTTATATAGATATAGGTATATATATATATATATATATATATATATATATATATATATATATATATATAGATATATATATTTTGCTCCCCACTTGGGGGGCACCTGACATCTGGGGCAAGAAAAACTGATGTAATGTCATTGGCTGCATGTTTTTATACCCCTGATGACCAGACGTCATGGAAGAAGAGACGGGAACTGACGCAGGACCCAAGACTTTGTTAATCAGGCTGACTGAGGGCAGCCTGCCAGCAGATTACCCAAATGTAATGACTGCAACAGTAACTACACT
Organism: Protopterus annectens; assembly: GCF_019279795.1. Classification (NCBI taxonomy): domain Eukaryota; kingdom Metazoa; phylum Chordata; order Ceratodontiformes; family Protopteridae; genus Protopterus; species Protopterus annectens. The sequence continues at coordinate 542,226,431 of NC_056745.1, read as the reverse complement.
CTAACATCTACATTTATGGTAAGTGTACACAGCGGTACTTTCTCCATATTCTGAAATGGCTTCGATAAGCCCATCCGACTACCGATCTGAAAAAATGTAAAGATAGACAGAGACAGACCGCATAGGTCCAAAACTGCTGATGACACTTCCGTTAAGCTAGTCGCCAATCCGCCGGTACTCAGTGAGGTGCTTTCGTAGCCCCTAATGCCTGCTTCTGTAGATTTGCTGGCCTCTGCTGAGACCCATTCGGAATCCGGTATACTGCGAGATGCTTCTTCGACTATGGAACCTGTGGATGTCTCTACCTTGGATGGGTCTGGAGCCGCTGTGCAGGCACCGACATCTGACACTGTATTCCGACTTACCGATTTTCGAATTAAACAGACGCCCTCGTTTTTAGCTAAAACTACAGAGCTTCTCAGGCTCAGAGTATGCACCACTCCTAGAAAACCACCGTCCAAATGCTGAAGCTCCCGTGTCGCAAAAATAAAGCTTAGAACGGCTGAGAAACCTTATTAGCCTAATAAGGGGAAGTCAGCCTTCCCCTGTTAAGAGACAAAGAATTGAGTTACTTTCATATTCTACAGACCAGGAGTCCAATTACTCTGGCCCTTCTGATTATCAGGAGATGCCCTTATTAACCTATGAGAATTCTGATGCAGAGGAATCCATTCCCTCTGCCTCCCCTCCAGAGGACCTTTCTTTTGGTTAAACCTTGCATACTTTAACAGAGCATTTCCTCTGGGAATGCCAGGACTACCCTCAATCCAAAAAGAGACTCGGAGAATTTTTAGAGTTGCCTCAGCACAGGCCTCTAGCTATATCCCCTGTCCTGGATGTGGTAGATGATGATGTTAAGTTGTCAATCTCGCCTTCATTCTTGCTGGATGGAGTTCGGAGCCCATCTTCGGCTCCGACTCGGCACTTGCTAAGCTCGAGAGTCACTTTTACCAGCTCGAGGCAGCCCCATATCCCATGATGCAAGGCGGTAAGTACCCAGATCTCATTTGCCGCTTCACTGATGAGGTACTCCTTTTACCAGCTCTTGGTAAGTAATTTGTTAAACAAATTTTAGTCACCCCATTCCTAATTTTTCTCCATAGTTTAGTTTATTTGTCATTTTTAGATAGTTGTAGGGTCTTTAGCTCTAGTTCTACTGTTTCCCTAGTTGTTTTATTTAGTCGGGCCTTCAATTCCCTCCCATCCCTTCCTGTCAGGGTGTGTGTGTGTTTTATTTTTTCCCTATTTAAGTTAAAATTTCTGAATCTGGGACTGTGTGAGTAGTGTGTTGTGTGTGTACTCACTATGTCTAAAGAACAGAGGGTCTCAGGCTTCAAGAAGTGTGACTCGTGCTGTCAGAAGATGTCTCTGACAGACGGTCACACTTCTTGTATATATTGCCTGGGACCTCTCCACCTGCAGGACTCCTGTGCTATTTGTCACTCTTTCAGCCAGAGAGTCCTGCAGGAAAGGAGAAATAAATTAATTCTGAGAGGTCTACTTAAACCGGAGGGCTCCCCGGCCAAGTCTGCTTCGGGCAAGCCCTCTAAGACCTCCAAGGCCCAGGCTTCTGCTTCTAAGCCTTCGGCCCTGGCTCCGACTCCTTTGGAGTCGAGATCGGCTCCGGTTGGAGCCGATCTTATTTTGACTAAACCTTCGGCACCGATGGCTATCTGTGCCGATACTTTAACTGCCACATTGGTGTCTGCTCCGACCGGCTCCGACCACCATGTGTCTCAGGCTGCGGTATCGGCGCCGGCCGGCTCCGATACCATTATTTCCTTGCCTGTATCGGCTCCGGCCAGAGCCGATACATCTTTGACCAGGCTTGGAGCCGATAAGTTGTCGGCTCCGTCTGGAACCGAGGGTTCTTCGGCTCCGATGGTTCCGTCGAGGAAGAGGTCCAGGTCTCCCTCTTTGGAACTGATACTGTCGGCTCCGACCTCGCCTCTTCTTTCGGAGCGGAGCCATCGGAGCCGTTCATCTAGGTCTTCCAGGCTCCCAGACCATGATTTGGAGAGAGTGGGTAAGCAGATTGTTAAAATCACAGGCACTAGCCCAAATGCTTCATAGTCCATCTCATCAGACGACTACTAGTCCACACCCTCTTCAAGTTCCTCCTTCGACTCTCCTCCAGAGCTCGGAGCCGGTGTCTATGGGAATAGTCACTGCTACGGCTGCGGGGCAGATACCACCCCTTTCTGCTCCTTCAGCTTCTACTCATCTCCTCCTCGAGACCTTCCTTGGAGGGATCCGGTGGTCGGGCTTCCCTGGTCTGCTCCGAGGGGGTGAGTGGCATCGGACCCTTGTCCGACCCTGCTCTTCCCCTCGGGGCTTCGGCCTTGGTGAGCTCAGCCCCGACATCTGCCTTGGAGCCTTCCCTTTCGGTGGGCCCGGGAGCCCCTGTTTCTTCGGAGCGGGGTCTCTCGGATCTTCCTAGGAGGGGAGCCTTTGAGGTGATGAGGAGTGTGCTGGCCCCTGGGCTCAGTCAGCAGTCTATCCCATTAGCTCCTCCCTCTATGGTGCCTGTAGATATCTCTTCCCACTCTCTTGCTCCCGGACCGAGAGATCCACTGCCTCAGGTTTCCCCACTGGGAAGAACCCCCTCTTCCGAGGATTCTCCTGATCCGTCAGGAGATCCCCCGCGTAAGAGGACCTGTAAGAGGAAGCACCTAGACTCCCCTGAGTCTACAACTTCGGATACCGACTTAGATGAGTCGGAGGGGTCCCCAAGATCCCCCTCTGAGGATGTCTCCTTTTCAGACATCCTAGAACTCCTAAAACAGAGGGGAAACTGGCCCTCCATTAATCCCTCCGAGGATGAGTCGGTATACTTAGAGGCGTTTGGATCTCTACCCTCCACCTCCTGGTTGTCTCCGCCTTTTGACCCCCTCATGGAGGTGATAGCTCGGAAGGCGTGGACAGCTCCTGATTCCGTGGAACCAGTCCCCAGGAGGCCTTCTAAATTTATTACAGTCCCTTCCGAGAAGCAATTTCTTACAAAAGGTGTCCCAGTTGATGCCATGGTGGTGGCAGCCGCCACCAAGAAGGAACTTGCAGATCCTTCCGTACCAGTCCATCCTCCTAACAAGGAGTCTAGGACCATGGACAGGTATGGTAAGCGGATGTTTTCCTCAGCGACCTTTGCCATGCGTTCGCTGAATTATTTATGTCACTTCACCAGACTTCAAAGGGACATCCTTAAAGAATTAGCTGAAGTAGTACAGGATCCTACAGCTGCAGGGGCTCAGGACAAGATTGCTTCTCAGCTAGGAATCCTTAACTCCATAACCAACTCCTCCATGTGACTGATTTCATATGCAGCAGATGGAGCGAGTAGAGCTGCAGGGACAGGAGTGGCTCTTTGACGTCAGTCCTGGATGCGGCTCTGTAATTTTGCGGATCCCTTTAAGGCGTCCTTCACAAACTCTCCCTTCGATGGGTCAACATTGTTTGGTCCTCAGGTGAAGGATACGTTGACCAGGTGTGAGCAAGACGGTAACACTCTTTCTGCCGTAGGAGTCTGTTTTTCCACCCCTTCTAGGCCTTACCCTAAAAGGACAGAAGGGGGGAAAGATGTGGTTCCGTAAATCTCAGGGAATCACGCCGGACACACGTGGTCAGTTTACCCCTAGAGGCAGAGGGGGTAATAATAATAGACGCCGCCCTAGGGGCAGAGGGGGTCCGCAGAACCAGGGCAGCAGAGAGCCTCTCTCTGACAAGCCCTTCCAGCATCCCTGAGATATTGCCCGACTGTCCATCCTTGGAGGCAGTCGGGGGAAGATTATCGCTGTAACCAGAAGCCTGGCTTTCCCTTTCACAAGACAAATGGGTACAGTCGATTATATCCGAGGGTTACAAGATTCCTTTCGAGGAAAGTCCCTTCACTCACAAAAATTCCCTTCCAGATGTTCCACCCGGTCTAAGGGAAATCGCAAAGTTAGAAGTATCAAAGCTTCTACAAAAAAGGGCCATTCAGCCAGTTCCAACAGACCATTCAGAGCCCGGAATCTACTCAAGGTTCTTTTTGGTTCCCAAAAAGACGGGAGATTGGAGACCAATATTGGACCTCAGCAGACTCAAGTCTGTGAAAAAGACAAGATTTCGGATGGTCACACTGCAATCGATTTTGCCCTTCTTGGGCAAAGACAACTGGATGTGCTCAATAGACCTTCAGGATGCGTACTATCTTATAAAAATCCACAGACGCTCCAGAAGGTTTCTCCGCTTTCGGCTGGGGTCCAGTCATTTTCAATTCAGAGCCCTGCCCTTTGGCTCACTACAGCCCCCAGAGTGTTCACCAAATGCATGGCAGTGGTCACGGCTCACCTGAGACGTCAAGGATTCCACGTGTTTCCTTATCTCGACGACTGGCTCCTCTCGGCCACCACCAGGCATCAACTTCTCCAAGCCAGAGATTACACCCTAAAGCTCTGCACACAATTAGGAATTTCGATCAACTACGAAAAATCCTCCTTATTGCCCTGCCAGTCTATTACCTTTATAGGCGCAAATTTAGACACTGTTCGGATGTCAGCAAACCTCACAAGCCAGAGAATCCTAGATATCCAAAACCATGTGCGGATTATCCTTGCCAACAAAAAGGTGCAAGCCAGACTGGTTCTAAAAGTATTGGGCCTCATGGCTGCTGCCATTACTTTTCTTCCTTTGGCCCGTTTTTACATGCGTCTCCTTCAATGGATGTTGTTCACCCAATGGTCCTTCCAACAGCTTCCCATGCGTCACCAGATTCTGGTGACACAAACTTGCAAAAACCACCTATCCTGGTGGATTTCTTCTCCCCAGGTCCATCAGGGCAGACCCTTTGTTCCCCCAGCCCCGGTAGCCACAGTCACTATGGACGCCTCCTTGATCGGGTGGGGGGGGTCATTATCAAGGCAGGATGGTTCATGGGACGTGGCAACCGTTCGAATACCACCTGCACATAAATGTCCTAGAGATGAGAGCAGTGCTTTTAACGTTGCAAGCCCTCAACGACTTTCTTCCCTTGGGAACAATTGCAGTTCACACGGACAATATGTCCGTAGTGTGGTACATCAACAAGCAGGGCGGAACCAAGTCCTACCCCTTGTGTTGAGAGGCTCTCAGACTTTGGCAATGGGCGATCTCCTCTCACCGGTTTCTGGTAGCAACGCATATCCCTGGGAAAACCAACATTTTAGCGGACAGATTGAGCAGAGCTATACTCATGCAATACCAGATGGATACCAATCCTTGTTGAAGTCCCAAATGACCACAGCTTGAACAAGCGGGTATAAATATACTTTAATCCACACGAATACTGGAACACAAATGGTATTTCACAGGTTTACACAGTCTTAAAACAGCCTTTAAACAACATGTAGTTCCTCCCTGGTTAAGCGCTTTCATCTGCAACAAAGTCAGATTTCATCAGAACCACCAACCTAGTACTCAATAGCTTTTTGTAGTTGTTTTTTGGCGCCAAAAATTCATTGAATATTCATTGAATAAACCTGCATCCCTAACCAATCAATTCTGTTACCTAAATGATTGATTCTAAATGCTCTAAAAATTAATAATTGCTCTAAAAATTACATCTCTTATAAATATCATGAAAATATTTTCTAAGAAGTCTCAAGGAATTGCATGATTGATCAATATGTACATAAAAGTAATTAATAAATATATATAAATATATGTACATAAGAAAGTAATTTAAAAATCGTACCTAAGAATATATATATGTAAAAACATAGGAAAATATATAAAAAGATATATATAAAAAATACAAATATACATAAGGAACTATTCCAAAATATGTTTACAAGACATCGGGTAACATCAAAAATATGTTGGATAGGAAAAAAGTTAAGAAAATAAAAGAAAGGGATAAAAAAGGAACAAAGAAATGTGGGGCGTGCAATCAGTGTAAATTTATCAATGAAACTTCAACAATAAAGTTGGATAACACCTGTAGGACCAGATTGGTTAGTTTAGAAGGAAATTGTAACACCACTAGGGTAGTTTACATCGCCCTATGCACTGTTTGCAGCGCATACTACATTGGGAAGACTGAAAGAAAATTAAAAACTAGGATTTACAAGCACTATTACAAGATCAAAAAACAAGATTGTAATAATGCGCTTAGTAAACATGTTTTTGAAAAAGGGCAGGAACACACTTTTGTCTTTAGTATTATAGATCACATTGATTTCAAAAACTGTGAGGGTAACTGGAAAGTTTTTCTGGGACTATTAGAAAGCAAATGGCAAATGTTTTGTGATGCCACTAGTAGTCCTGGATTAAACGACCATATTAGTATCAAACCATTTTTATTAATGGAATGAATTTAGTCTTTCAGTATTACAAGTATGTATAGGCACTTGTAGGACTTACATTTTGAATCATGTACATTCCTTATGTATATTTGTATTTTTTATATATATCTTTTTATATATTTTCCTATGTTTTTACATATATATATATTCTTAGGTACGATTTTTAAATTACTTTCTTATGTACATATATTTATATATATTTATTAATTATTTTTATGTACATATTGATCAATCATGCAATTCCTTGAGACTTCTTAGAAAATATTTTCATGATATTTATAAGAGATGTAATTTTTAGAGCAATTATCAATTTTTAGAGCATTTAGAATCAATCATTTAGGTAACAGAATTGATTGGTTAGGGATGCAGGTTTATTCAATGAATATTCAATGAATTTTTGGCGCCAAAAAACAACTACAAAAAGCTATTGAGTACTAGGTTGGTGGTTCTGATGAAATCTGACTTTGTTGCAGATGAAAGCGCTTAACCAGGGAGGAACTACATGTTGTTTAAAGGCTGTTTTAAGACTGTGTAAACCTGTGAAATACCGTTTGTGTTCCAGTATTCGTGTGGATTAAAGTATATTTATACCCGCTTGTTCAAGCTGTGGTCATTTGGGACTTCAACAAGGATTGGTATCCATCTGGTATTGCAGCGTTTTGCTAACTGGTTTTGTTATAGAGCTATACTCATGCCTCACGAGTGGTCTCTCAAGCAATCTATAGTGGAGGAGATTTTTCAGAAGTGGGGCCGCCCATGTTGCAATCTTTTTGCTACTCCCCAAAACAGCAAATGCCCAGCCTTCTTCTCTCTCTTCCCACTTCCGGGCCATCCCCCCAGAGACGCTCTTACCCAAGATTGGCCCCAGGGACGACTTTATGCTTTCCCTCCCTTTCCATAGATCCCGCAGGTACTCCAGAAAGCTGCCGTTTTGAGAGCCAAAATTATTCTCATTGCCCCGTATTGGCCTCTACAGATTTGGTTTCCGTTCCTTCATCGTCATCTTTTGGTGCAGCCGTGGCATCTGGACCCAGTGCCAGATCTTCTGATCCACCAATCGGGTCAGCTGCATCGGTCCATTCCTTCTCTCAACCTCACAGCTTGGTTGCTCCACTTCCTTCCTTAGCCAGGCTTCCTATGATCTCTAACCCTGTTAGGGATATCATAGTGGCTTCCCTTAAATCCTCTACTAGAAGGATTTACTCTAGCAAGTGGAAACGTTTCTCCCTTTGGGCGAAATTAAGGAACATAGATCCCTTTACTGCCCCTGTTCATGCAGTTTTGGATTTTCTAGCGGAAATCTTTCACTCGGGTTCTTCATCTTCCATGGTCAAAGTTCAGTTGGCTACAATCTCGAACTTTCATGTCGGGTTTGCAGATCACAACATTATGTCCCACAAGCTTTGTAGAGCTTTTCTGAAAGGAGTTTTTCTCCTCAAACCTCCGGTCAGGAGTCCTCCTCCTCAATGGGACCTAAATCTAGTGCTGACATCCTTAATTCTTCCTCCCTTTGAGCCAGCTGCTTCATGCTCACTAAAGTTTCTTTCGTGGAAGACACTCTTCCTTGTCGCTATTACCTCAGCTAGAAGAGTGTCAGAACTTCATGCCCTCTCTGTTCGTCCCCCATATTTGGTCTTCCACAAGGGCAGAGTATCCTTGAGAACTAATCCATCCTTTTTGCCCAAGGTTGCTTCAAAAACAAATTTAAACCAATCCATTGATCTCCCTGTATTTTTTTCCTAATTATTCCAACAGATCGGAACAAAAATTACATTATCTTGATGTTCACCGCCAACTCGGATATTATTTGGACAGAACAAAACAATTCAGGAAGTCTGATCAGCTCTTTATTTCTTGTGCTGAAAATAAGAAAGGCCTCCCTATTTCTAAAGTGACCTTGTCTAGATGGCTATCTTCCACCATTTCTGACATTTATCAACTTAGGGGCAAACAGCTGTGCTCAAAACCAAAGGCACATTCCACTAGAAGCCTAGCCATTTCTACAGCCTTTCAGGCTAGGCTACCCCTAGATACTGTTTGTGCAGCAGCCACTTGGGCCACTCCTCATACCTTTGTTTCTCATTACAAATTGGATTTGGCCTCCAGGGATAGAGCCAGTTTTGGTTCCACGGTTCTCAAGAGTCTGTTCCATTGAGCCACCCAGGATAGAGGTGCTAGGGACGCGGTCCCATCCAGCAAGAATGAAGGCGAGATTGACAACTTAACATATAGAAGTTATGTACCTACCATAACGTTCCATGTTAGTTGTCTTCTCTCGCCTTCTTTCTTGTGACCCTCCCTCCTGCCCCCTTGCCTGGACAGACCTTGATCTCCCTTGGCTCTGTAAGATTTTGTCTCTTTGGTCACCAGTTAGTTCTAGTTTTAGTTATCTGGTTTCCCCTTACAGCCTTTTAGGCTTATTGCTCTTCTTCCTTAGTGGAAGTTTTTATGCTAGGTAGTTGTCCCTCTAGGTACCAAATGAGATCTGGGTGCTTACCGCCTTGCATCATGGGATATGGGGCTGCCTCGAGCTGGTAAAAGTGACTCTCGAGCTTAGCAAGTGCCGAGTCGGAGCCGAGGATCGGCTCCGAACCCCATCCAGCAAGAAAGAAGGCGAGAGAAGACAACTAACACGGAACGTTATGGTAGGTACATAACTTCTAATTTTTATGGAATCCAGTCTTAAACCAGATACTTTACCCCCGGCCCCTAGGAAGCCTGACAGGTACTACAGAGTACCTGATTCCCACAAATTTCTGTTCAAGAATCCTGCTGCGGATCCAGAGAACATTTCCCAGGGACCTAAAGGTATTAAGGCTGCTACAGCCAAACATCCTTCCCCTTCAGATAGGGATTCTAGAGCTTTAGACAGATGGGGTAAAAAGGTACACATCTCTGCTACTCATACCATCAGAGCATCGAATTGCCAGTTTCACATGTTGAAGTACCAGCAGCATATTATGGAACAAATAAAAAAAAAATGGTGTTACTTCCAGACTGTGCAGAAAATAAAGATTTACAAGAGCTAATGCATTTTGCAAACCAAGTTAGTAAGCATACTTTGCAGTGTCTTTGCCGTAGAAGCATCTTGCAGGGCTGCAGTCACTGGGTCTGTACTGAGAAGGCATGCTTGGCTGAAGGAACAAACCTTGCCAGATCATGTCAAATCCAAATTATTAGATGGTCTGGCACCAAAGCAGAAGAGGTTATTAAAAAGATTGAAGAAAAAACTAAATCCATGCAAACTGTTAAAGAATTCCTACAAGTGCAGCCACCTAGATTCAGTAGGCATTGGCCTTCTAAAAACTGGTCCTTTCCAGCCCCTTCCAGGCCTTCTCATACCAAACCCAGGGGAATCAGACCACCTAGACTACAGTCTCAGGGTTTGCAGAGATCTAAGCAATGGAGTGCACCCATGTACAAAACAGGGAGTAGTAAGCTGCCATCCTATGTTAAAATCTCACAATGACTTATCCTTAACTCTTCCAAGCCTTGCCCAAGTACTTGCACCTTTAGGAGGGAAACTTGCCCTACATGCCAAAAACTGGGAGTACATTACCCAGGACAGATGGGTCTTAAACATAGTTTCCCAGGGATACAGATTCCACTTCCACTCACTCCCAACCCCAAGGGTATTGCCAGACCTCCCCCCAAACCAGTTGGCAGAGGCCCAAAAGCAAGTACCTTCTCTTTTCAATATCAAGGCTATTCCACCTGTCCCAGCAGAACAAAGGGGACAAGGTTTTTATTCCAGACTGTTTCTGGTTCCCGGAAAAGAAAACTCTTGACGTCCTAGCCTGGACCTGTCTATTCTCAACACCTTTCTGGTGGTGCCAAAATTCAAAATGCCTACTCTCCAACAGCTGCTTCCTGTGCTAGGCAAGGACTCCTGGCTAGCAGCCCTAGACTTAAAAGATGCTTATCTGCACATCTCCATAAGGGAATCTTGCAGGAAATTCCTATGTTTCAGAGCGGGCTCTATGCATTATCAGATGTTCTTCGTGTTTCACTGTTGCAGTCATTACATTTGGGTTATCTGCCTGCAAGTAGCCCTCAGCTGGCCTGAATATCAAAGTCTTGGATTCCTGCTTCGGATGCTGTCTCTTCTTCCATGACATCAGGTAGTCAGGGGTATAAAATGTGCAGCATACACCATTACATCAGTCCAACCTTATGATTATCATGTTGTTTATCAGCATCTAATCTAGTTATCCATTTATACTCAGCAATATCCAATATATTATTGATGTCACCTCCTCTGATATCTCAATGCAAAACTTCTAAAATTTTAGATTTGAATTCATGGGATATGTTGTCCTATCTCACCTTTATTCTTACAATGATGGGTTCGGAGCCAATTTTCGGCTCTGACTCAGACGAATACACAGCTGAAAGAGTCAAACTTGGCTCGTGGCAAGTAGGTATCCCATAATGCAGTGGTGTAATTCCCCAGATCTCATTTGTTGCTTTACAAGGTTGGATGGCTTATCTTGGCCATGGCTAAGTTGTGAAAATTTTTAATTTTTTTCCTTTAGAACCAGTAATCTCTCTGTATTATAGTAGATAGTGTTTTCTTGCATTATAGTTAGAGTTGGCTTTCGAATTTAGAAATACTTAAATTGTTATAGTTTTCCCTTTGTTGCTGCTTTTGGCTGTCGTTTGTTAGGCCTTACTGTATCCCTTGTAGTGGTGGTTGTGTCTTGTCGATAAAAAGTAGCTAGTTTAAGTTAGCTCTTCACCCGTTTTAGACCGCTTGTAGTTAGTGTGTTGTTTTTTTCTGGGAAATAGGGCCGTTTGAGTTAGAGGCCGTATTTCATTCCCTTGTCTGTCTCCTTAGTGTTTCCTGTAGTTAGCTATAGATCAGTTTAGTTTAGGAAGTTAAATTTCTTGTTATATTGTGGTCTTATCTTTATCATGTCCAAAGAGCCAAAAGAGAGGGAACATAAGCCTTTGGGCTTCAAAAAATGCCAGAAGTGTTCACAAAAAATGTCCACAGACAGTCATGTCATATGTGATGTCAGTGGTATAAAATCAGGCAGCCGACGCCATTACATCAGATGTTAAGTTGTCAATCTCGCCTTCATTCTTGCTGGATGGGTTCGGAGCCGATCCTCTGCTCCGACTTGGCAAGCTACACAAAAAAGGAACGAGTCGACAATATAGAAAAAACAACTGTAAGCCTGTTCCTCTCAGCACTGGACACGTAGACACCGACACTTACGAAGTAAAAAATCACTCGTTTAATGAATAAAATAATTAAAAAAGCATAAAAATACAACGGTTAAGCGCTTTTATCTAAATTATTTAGACTTCATCAGAACAATTCATTTACATTACTACACAGTTTATATACTTCTTTGGTCCTATCCTCATATGCTGGTAATTATTACCAATTAGATATTTAAAGTGCCAGTGTGCATAACCTTAAAACCATCAGATATACTTCAAATTGTGTTGAATAACTACATACATTCTTATATAACAAGTACAGTATTGCATATACCATATCAGTATGTACAATAAATTATATTTTAACATAAAACTTGTATTTGTATAATATTATACCATTATGTATGAAAGTCTCTGTTCAATGATAAATAGTTATCTATAACCAACCTAGCTAACTGTATTCTCAAGAATAGGCTTTACAGATATGTGATCATTTAATCCAGGGGGGGATGAGGCATTTAATTTGATTTGCCATCTTGCTTCAAGCTCACGTAATTTCTTTTTAATACATCCACCCCTCGGATTTTCCTTGGCTATATCCAATATGCCAAAATGAAACACCCCACAACCTTTATTTTCTACAACATGTCTCCATAATGCGTTGTTGGTGTCTTCCTCATATTATAATAGTGATCATATATCCTTTGTCTAAGACATCTATCTGTCTTCCCTATATAATAACAGGGACAATTTGTACATTTCGCCAAATACACTATATGTTTCGTTCTACAATTACCTCTTTTATAATTTATAGTTGTATGGTTTGTATCTTCTAATGTAATACTCTTGTCATTTGTAATGTATTTACACTGGTTGCACGTACCGCATTTGGTTATCCCACCTGCATCCACATATTCTCTTCCATTTCCTTTCTTCATTTCTAACTCATTCTTCATATTAAAACCATTCCTGGAAATAAACCTCGGTGTTTTTCCCACTATGTCCACTATTTTCTTATCCGTCTTTAATAGATTCCAATTATTGGAAATAATATTCGTAATCTCAGTACTCCATGGTGTGTATTGTACTATGCAAGCTCTAGTATATTCAATTTTATCTGCTTTGGTTTCTGTGTTTGCATTGCTCCCTATATTAGGGGGACCTTTATCTACCAATGGTATATATTTTTTACCCCATTCATTTCTTACATATTCTGTCACCTCTAATACTAACCACCTAGGATATCCTCTCTGCAGGAACATATCACCTATATTCGTCAGTTCAACCAAAAAGTCAGGGTAGTCGGATGTCATCCTAGTTGCTCTGATGCATTGGCCTTTAATTATACTTCTTTTTTGGCTCAAAGGATGGCAACTAGTGTATTCCAAATATCCATTACTAAATGTTTCCTTCCTATATATTCTTGTTTTGATTTTATCATTTTCTACTGTAATGTATGTGTCAAGGTACGCCATACTTTCCATATCCATATTAAAAGTAAACTTTAGCCAACTGCTTCTAGAGTTTACATACCCTTTAAATTCCTCTAATTCGTTAATGGTGCCCTTCCAAATCAAAAACACATCGTCCAAGAAGCGATAATAACACGACATTTTTGCATACCATTTGGTTTTCAAAATAAATTCTTCCTCCCAGTCATTTAAATAGAGATTAGCAAATATGGGGGCACATGCTGCCCCCATTGCTACACCTCTATTTTGTATATAAAACTCTCCTTCAAATAAAATATAATTGTATTTCAAAATAATTTCCAAAAATTCCAAAATCAGAATTCTCCTATCATTGGTTAAGTGACTGGCCTTTTCCAGCTGATTTTCCACTCGTAATAATCCATCATCATGGGGTATGCTGGAAAATAAATCCACAACATCTATCGTAACCAATACACACCCAGGTTTAACCATTTCATTTTTTAGTCTACCTAGGAAGTCCCATGAATCTATGATGATGTGCTCTATTGAAGTGTATATAGGCTTTAACCAGGCATCCACCACTTTACCAAAATTGAAGGTTTTAGACCAGTTACCAGATATAATGGGGCGAAAGGGTGGATCCAGTAAATTTTTATGAATCTTGAGTATCCCTGTTATGGTGCTTATTATGGGGTTTTCTACTTTTAGGAAGTTGTATAAATCCAGGCTAATCCTCTCTTCTATTAACACATCCTCGAGGTACAAGTTAATTTTATTATACCCTATATTCACTTCATTGAGTGAGGATGTACCATAATTACCAGAATTCAGGAGAATTTCATTAATCTTGTTTTTATACTGCTCCTGATAATATATAACAACCCCACCCCCTTTATCAGGCTTCATTATTCTTATCATCTGGTTACTTTGCATTTCCCTCAAAACTGACGCTTCCTGTTTGTTCAAATTATAATTAACTTTGACTTTACTTATTTTATTCTTGTAAGCATATAGTTCATCAATCACCATTTTTCCGAACATAGCTAAAGTGCCATTAAGTGGGGGGGGGGTATATGCACTTCTTTTCCTAAACTCACTGCCATATTGATTATTATTTTTGTTATTATTGTTATTATTAAATAAAAGTGCCAAATTTAGCTTTCTAGTATATTTCTTAACATCAATAAAGGCATCCTCAACATTAAATTTTCTCACCGGAACATATTTTATTCCTTTACTAAATAGGGTGAAGTGTTCTTTCCTCAAGTCCGTGTTGGTGTAATTGTGTATGTAAAACTGCTTATATCCACTGGTAATATTATTAAGCTTCACTATCTCTTCTTCTTCACTCCTTGATGGTATTGGTGCTTGTACCCCCCTATATTTTCCCACTGATTCATATTTGGTTTGTAATATGTCTGCTTTTGCCTCTTGCTTATTTCCTCCCAATCTCCTTCTTTCTCTAAAAAATCATCATAATTACTACATGAATTTGGTCTATTATACTGTTGTCTATTAGTACTGGTGTTCTGATTTACTTTCCATCTACTTTGATTTTTCAAGCTCGAGAGATGATTTTACTGGCTCGAGGTACCCTATATCCCATAATGCTAGGCGCCAATTACCCAGATCTCGTTTGCCGCTTTGCTAGCGAGGTGCTTTTTTTTACCGGCTTTACAGGTCAGTGAAAACTGTCAATTTTTTTTAGGTTTTCTCTCCCACTTTTTCAGTAGATTAGTTACTTAGACCCCCCTTAGTATACCACTATTCCGTGGGTCCTCCCTTTAATCCCTATAATCCCTAGCGTTTATCCTTCCCTTTTGAAGGTTAGGCCTTAGGCCTTTCCTTTTTTTTCTCAGTTTCCCTTTTGGGACAGTTATTTTTGTGTGTCTGGGTTATCCTTTACCTTTAATTGTTTGTGTGTGAGCGTGTGTGTGTCTAGACCTCCCCTTAGGAATTTATCTTTCCTTCGACAGCTTAATGTCTAAAGACACTAAGGTCTCAGGCTTCAAGAAGTGTGACTCGTGCTGTCAGAAAATGTCGCTGACAGATGGTCACACTTTTTGTGTTTACTGCCTGGGATCCCTGCACCTGCAGGACTCTTGTTCTGTCTGCCATGCATTCGGTCCAAGAGTCCTGCAGGAGCGCAGGAATAAGTTGATTTTGAGGGGCTTATTAAAGCCCGAAGGTTCCCCGGCCAAGTCCTTGCCGGGGAAACCTTCGACGCCATCCAAACCGTTGGCTCCGTGCTCCAAGCCTTTGGCTGGTGGCTCACCGACTGCTTCGCTATCGGCTCCGGCTGGAGCCGATACTGCTATGTCGCAGTCTTCTACATTGGCTCTGGCTGGAGCCGATGCTTCCAAGACTTTGTCTTCCAAATCGGTTCCGGCTGGAGCCGATGTGTCTACGGCTCCATCGGCACCGTTAGTGGTCTCGGTGCCATCTTCCAGCCATAAGAGATCACGGTCTCCGTCCCTGGAGTCCATTCACTCGGCTCCGAGATCACCCTTGCTCTCAGAGCAGAGCCATCGGAGCCATTCCTCTCGGTCTTCCAGGCTGTCGGACCATGACCTCGAGAGGGTGGTTAGCAGACTCCTAAAGTCTCAGGCACTAGCCCAAATGCTTCGTAGTCCTTCTCAACAGACAGCGGCTATACCCATACCATCTTTGATTCCTCTTCCGACTCTACCCCTGAGCTTGGAGCCGGAGCTGCGACCATCGAGACATCGGAGCCGATACCTCCCCCTTTGGCTCCGTCGTCTGCTCCGATCTCTTCCATGGTCCCTTCCTTGGAAGGATCTGGGCACTTGGACTTCCACATCGGCTCCGAGGGGGCGAGTGGCATCGGACCCTTGTCCGACCCCATTCTTCCTCTTGGAGCGTCGGCGTTGGTGAGTTCGGCCCCGAGATCGGCTTCGGAGCCGTCCCTCTCGGTGCCGGCTGGGGTTCCTATCTCTTCGGAGCGGGAGCCCTCTGTCCTGCCCGATAGGGGGCGCCTTTGAGGTCATGAGGAACGTACTGGCCCCCGTGCCTGCTCCACGGTCGGCTCCATCAGCTCCTCCCACTGTAGTGCCTGCTGTGGTCTCTGCCCACTCTCTCGTTCCCGACCGTAGAGATCCAACGTCTCCGGTTTCCCCATTGGGAATATCCTCCTCTTCCGAGGTTTCCCCTGATCCGTCAGGTGAACCCCCTCGAAAGAGGACATGTAAGAGGAAGCATGTGGACTCCCCTGAGTCCATCACATCTGATACCGACTTGGATGAGTCGGAAGGGTCCCCACGGTCCCCCTCTGAGGATGTCTCCTTTTCTGACATCCTTGAAATCCTCAAACAGAGGGGAACTGGTCTACCCTCAATCCTTCCGAGGACGAGTCTGTTTACCTGGAGGCATTTGGTTCTCGCCCTTCCACCTCCTGGGTGTTCTCCGCCTTTTGACCCCCTTATGGATGTGGTGGCACGGAAGGCATGGACGACCCCTGATACGATGGAACCTACCCCACGGAGGCCTTCCAAATTTATCACAGCCCCGTCAGATAAACAGTTTTTAGCTAAAGGTGTCCCAGTTGATGCCATGGTGGTGGCTGCAGCCACTAAGGAGGAACTGGCTGATCCTTCAGTACCTATCCATCCTCCTAATAAGGAATCTAGAACTATGGATAGGTACGGCAAGCGGATGTTCTCTTCAGCGACTTTCACCATGCAATCGCTGAATTACTTGCGCCATTTCACCCGCCTTCAAAGAGACATTCTCAAAGAAATGGGTGATTCCCTACAGGATCCAACAGCTGCGGGGTCCCAAGACAAAATCAACTCCCAGCTAGGAACCCTAAATTCGATTGTCAACTCCTCTATGCGGCTTATTTCCTATGCAGCAGATGGAGCGAGTAGAGCCGCAGGCACGGGTGTGGCCTTAAGGCGTCACGCCTGGATGCGGCTTTGCAACTTTGCAGACCCCTTTAAGGCGTCATTCACTAACTCCCCCTTTGATGGGTTCAGCGTTGTTTGGACCTCAAGTGAAGGATACCTTGACCAGATGTGAACAGGATGGCAAGACTCTCTCTGCCGTGGGAGTCCATTTTTCCACCCCGTCTAGACCATATCCTAAGGGTCAAAAGGGTGGAAAAATGTGGTTCCGCAAATCACAGGGAGTCATGCCTGATGCAAGAGGTCAGTTCCCCCCTAGAGGCAGGGGGGGGGGCAGCAACAGATGCCGCCCTAGAGGCAGAGTAGGTCCGCAGAACCAGAGTATCAGAGCGCCTCTCTCTGAACCCTTCCAGCATCCCTGAGAAGCTGCCCGGCGGTCCACCTTTGGAGGCAGTCGGGGGAAGATTATTGCTATACCCAAAAGCCTGTCTTTCTCTCACACAAGACAAATGGGTGCAGTCGATTATATCCAAGGGTTACAAAATCCCTTTTATCCACACCCCAACTTTGCCAAAAGGACCCCTCCCAGACGTTCCACCCAGTCTAAGGGAACAAGCAGCACTAGAAATATCAAAACTGCTAACAAATAGAGCCATCCAGCCAGTCCCAGCAGACCAACTAGGATCCGGAATCTACTCAAAGTTCTTTTTGGTACCAAAAAAAACAGGGGACTGGAGGCCAATATTGGATCTCAGCAGACTAAACAAGTCTGTGAAAAGAACGAAGTTCCGGATGGTCACGCTACAGTCCATTCTACCCTTTCTGGGCCAGGACAGTTGGATGTGCTCAGTGGACCTTTAGGATGCGTACTATCACATCAAGATGCACAGGCACTCCAGAATGTTTCTCCGCTTCTGGCTAGGGACCAGTCACTATCAATTCAGGGCCCTGCCCTTTGGTCTCACTACAGCCCCCCCGAGTGTTCACCAAATGCATGGCAGTGGTTACGGCTCACCTGAGACGTCTAGGATTCCAGGTGTTTCCATATCTAGACGACTGGCTCCTTACTATCACCACCAGGCATCAGCTTCTTCTTGCCAGAGATTACACCATTCAGACTTGCAAAGGGCTAGGTATCTCCATAAATTTCGAAAAGTCTGCCTTGTCGCCTTGTCAATCTATTACTTTCATAGGCGCCACTTTGGACACCGTACAGCTCTCAGCAAAGTTAACAGACCAAAGAGTTCAGAGAGAATCATGTGCACATCCTCCTTCAGCGCAAGAGGATCCAGGCCAGGTTTGTCCTAAAAGTATTGGGTCTCATGGCGGCGGCCAGCACGCTACTCTCCCTTGCTCGTTTCTACATGTGGCTCCTTCAATGGATGCTATTCTCCCAGTGGTCCTTCCAACAGCTTCCTTTGACACACAACATCTTAATAACTGTGTCTTGCAAAAAACACCTATCCTGGTGGATGGTCTCCCCTCAAGTCCTTCAGGGCAGACCGTTTGTCCCCCCCCCCCCGGTTGCCACAGTCACAATGGACGCCTCCCTGATCGGGTGGGGGGGCATTTTCAGGGCAGGACGGTCCAGGGCACATGGCAATCTCTCGAATGCCACCTGCACATAAATGTCCTGGAGATGAGAGCAGTGCTTTTGGCGTTGCAAGCCCTCCAAGACTCTCTTCCCTTCGGGACGATTGTGATTCAAACGGACAATATGTCCGTAGTGTGGTATATCAACAAGCAGGTCGGAACCAAGTCCTATCCCCTATGTTGAGAGGCACTCAGACTTTGGCAGTGGGCAATCTCTTCTCAGCGGTTTCTGATAGCAATGGATATCCCCGGGAAGTCCAACATCATAGCGGACAGGTTGAGCAGAGCTATTCTCATGCCACATGAGTGGTCTCTCAAGCAGTCAGTAACAGAGGAGATTTTTCAGAAGTGGGGTCTACCTTGCTGCGATCTTTTTGCAACACCTCAGAACAGCAAGTGCCTCGACTTTTTCACTCTATTTCCCCTTCCAGGCCATCCCCCCCAGAGATACTCTAGTCCACGATTGGCCTCGGGGACTTCTATACGCCTTTCCCCCCTTTCCATTAATCACTCAGTTGATTCAGAAAGCTACCGCTCTGAGAGCCAAGATGATCCTCATTGCCCCTTATTGGCCTCGACAAATATGGTTTCCGTTCCTGCATCTTTACAGATTTGGAGCAGCCTTGGCATCTGGACCCAGTGCCAGATCTTTTGGTCCACTAGTCGGGACAGCTGCACCAATCCCTTCAATCTCTCAACCTCACAGCTTGGTTGCTCCACTTCCAACCCTAGCCAGGCTTCCCCTTATTTCCAGTTCTGTGCGTGACATTATTATAGCTTCCCTTAAGTCCTCTACCAGAAGGGTTTATACTAGTAAGTGGAAGCGTTTTCCCTTCTGGGCAAGTGCTACGAATATAGATCCCTTTACTGCTCCTATTCAGTCAGTTCTAGATTTCCTAGCCGAACTTTTTCATTCAGGCTCTTCATCCTCCACAGTCAAAGTTCAGTTAGCGGCTATTTCAAACTTTCACATAGGCTTATCGGACTCCAGCCTCATGTCCCATAAGCTTTGTAAAGCCTTCCTTAAAGGAATCTTTTTACTCAAGCCACCAATCAGAGATCCCCCACCGCAGTGGGACTTAAATTTAGTCTTAACATCCTTTATTTCTCCCTCCCTTTGAACCTGCAGCTTCTTGTCCTTTGAAATTGCTCTCTTGGAAAACTCTCTTCCTAGTCGCCATAACATCTGCTAGGAGAGTATCAGAACTTCATGCCCTTTGCATTCGTCCCCCTTATCTAGTTTTCCACAAAGAAAGAGTCTCTCTCAGGACTAACCCGTCCTTTTTACCCAAGGTAGCTTCTGAGGCAAATTTAAATCAAACTATTGATCTCCCAGTTTTCATCCCTAACTACTCCAACAGTGCGGAACAAAAATTGCATTGTCTGGACGTTCATCGTCAACTCCGTTACTATCTGGACAGAACTAAACAAACCAGGAAATCTGAACAACTACTTCCTGGTTTGTTTAGTTCCCTTTCTAGATGGCTGTCCTCTGTGATTACCCTTATCTATAAGCTCAGACATCAAGAATTACCTTCTAGGCCAAGAGCCCATTCAACCAGAGCGCTAGCTACGTCAACTGCCTTTCAAGCTAGACTGCCAATAGATTCTATTTGTGCGGCAGCCACATGGGCTTCTCCTCATACTTTTATCTCACACTACAAATTAGACATGGCCTCCAGAAACGGGGCAAATTTTGGTTCCACCGTTCTCAAGAGTCTGTTCCGATGAGCCACCCGGGATGAAGGTGCTAGGGACGCGGTCCCATCCAGCAAGAATGAAGGCGAGATTGACGACTTAACATTGAGAAGTTATGTACCTACCATAACGTTCCATTTTAGTTGTCTTCTCGCCTTCTTCCTTGCGTCCCACCCGCCACCCCCCTAGCCTGGACAGACCGAAAGGATCCCCCTTTTTTTCTTGGGGAGTCTTCACCTTACACAGTTTGAAGCCTATTTTTTGTTATCCTTTTTGGGTAGCTGTGAGTTCTCCTAGTTACACTAGGAAGGTTTTCCTTCCCCTTCTCCCCTCATTTTTAGGAGCTAGAATTGCTAAGGTTTTTCAACTACCAAATGAGATCTGGGTAATTGGCGCCTAGCATTATGGGATACCTCGAGCCAGTAAAATCTAGCTTTAGTATAGGCAGAGTTGGAGCAGAGGATCGGCTCCGAACCCATCCAGCAAGAAAGAAGGCGAGAATAAGACAACTAACATGGAACGTTATGGTAGGTACATAACTTCTCATTGTAAGGAGACCCCAATAGAGAGCTAGGTTATGGTGGAAGAAAACCAACAGCAGAAAGTAAATACCAAAAATTCCTTCTAAGAGAGAGAGAGAAGACAAGGGGGGGTGGAGGGCGGGAAGCCAGGACTGCGACAGTGAATACACTCGAACATCTACATTTATGGTAAGTGTACACAACTGTACTATGTTCTTTGTGTTTCACTGTTGATGTCATCACATTGGCGTTGATTCCCAAAGCTGAAGAAAAAGGTGAAGACACTCAAGAAGACTTGGGGGCTGGCTAGGATGCCTTGCAAGACTGCGGTGGCAAAGCCTGCCCTGGATTTAAAGAAGATAGGCAGGAGGTAATGCTTGGTGAAGGTATGAACAGATGTCCATGTTGCAGCCTCCAGGATGCCCCTGGTGGGGGGACCCCTCTAAGAAAAGCTGCAGAGGTGTAGGGTGCTCTGGTGGAATGTGTCCTGACCCCCTTGGGGGAGGTTTCCCATGCTGTTTGTAGCAGAAATGGATGCAGTGTGCTATCCATTTGGAGACTGTTTGCTTGGATTTGGCCTTGCCCTCTACTCCTGCAGCGAAGCTTTCTTGCAATTTATCAGTTTTTGTAAAAGATTTAGTCCTGTCTAGATAGAATCTGAGCTGTTTGTGCACATCTAGAGACTACAGAAACCTTTCCCGCTTGTTTTCTGGGTTAGGGGAAAAGGTGGGCAAATGAATGGATTGGTTGAGAGCCACACTGTACACCACTTTTGGCATGAAGTTTGGATAAGTCCTGAGGGAGACCCTGTCAGCATGGAAAATGATGAAGGGCTCTACAGCCATAAGTGCTTCTAGCTCTGGTACTCTTCTAGCTCAAGTGATGGCCAGAAGCAAGGCTGTCTTCCAAGAGAGAAATTTTAACTCTGCTGAAGTTGCAGGTTCAAAGGGGGGCAGGGTGAGCTTTTCCAACACAAAGTGTAGGTCCTATGCTGGGGTAGGAGCTCTTCTGGGTGGCCTCAATGTATTAGCACCTCTTAGGAACTGTTTGAGAGGGTGTTAGAAAAGAGGTGGCTCTGTGCTGAAATGAGCAGAGATGGCAGAGGCATGAATTTTAACAGAAGATAAGGACAGACCCCTGTGTAGTAGGTCTGCCAGGTAATCCAGGATGCGAGGTAGGGAGGGCTGTGCCATTACGACTCCCTTAGCCTGGATCCAGCTGTAAAACCTTTTCCACTTGTCAGCATAACATTTTCTAGTGCTAGGGTGTCTGGCCTCCCGTATGGAATGTGTTCTGACCCCCTGAGTGGTTGGTTTCCCATGGTGCTTGTAGCAGAAGTGGATACAGTGTGCTATCCATTTGGAAATTGTTTGCTTTGAAATGGCCTTGCCCTCTGCCCCTGGTGCAAAGCTGATTAGTAACTGGTCAGATTTCCTGAAGAGCTTAGTCCTATCAAGGTAGAATCTGAGCTGTCTGTGCACATCCAAGGAGTGCAGGATCCTTTCCCCTTTATTTTGAGGATCAGGGAAGAAGGTTGGCAAATGCAAAGATTGGTTGAGAGCCACACTGGACACCACTTTAGGCATAAAGGAAGGGTTAGTTGTGAGGGTAACCCTGTCAGCATGGCAAATAATGAAGGGTTCCACAGCCATAAGTGTTTGTAGCTCAGACACTCTCTTAGCTGAAGTGATGGCCAGAAGCAAGGCTGTTTTCCAAGAGAAGAATTTTAACACTGCTGATGCTGCAGGCTCAAAGGGGAGGTAGCGTGAGCTTTTCCAATTCAAAGTTAAGGTCACAAGGATGAGTGGGTGCTCTCCTTGGTGGCCTTAAGTTGTTTGCCCCTCTCAGGAACTGTTTGATGAGAGGGTGAGAGAAGAAAAGGTGGCTCAGTGTTGTAATGAGCCGAGATGGCAGAGGCATGGATCTTAGTGGAGAAGGATAGGCCTCTGTGGAGTAGATCTGCTAGGTTATCCAGGATTAGGGGTAAGGAGGGCGGTGCTGTGTCCTCTCCTTTAGACTGAGTTCAGGAACAATACCTTTTCCACTTATCAGTACAGGATTTCCTGATAGTGGGTCTTCTGGCTTCAAGAATGACATCCTGCACCTTCTTGCTTAGGCTGGTCACAGAGAGAATTCAAGGAATAAGTCAGGCTGCAAGATTCATGGTTTGCAGTTGTGAATGCAAGACCTGTCCCCCCTGCTGAGTGAGGAGGGATGGGATCTGGGGTAGGTGCCAGGGTGGCACAAGTGACAGGCTGCGCAGTAGTGGGTACCAGTGTTGACGTGGCCAGTTGGTCTGTCCCATCTTATCTTGAGTAATATGCTTGAGAGAAGAGGCAGAGGGGGGAATGCATAGATTGAGAGGTTTTCCCACTGGAAGGATAGGGCATCCACTTTACAGGCCTTGCTGTGAGGTGTCATGGTGCAGAATTTGCTGAGCTGGTGATTGTAGGGGGATGCAAATAAGTCCACCTCTGGGGTCCTCCATTTCTGGATTAGAAGGCTGAAGGTGCTGGGGTCTTAATTGCCACTCATGCAGGTCTAGGAGATTTCTGCTTGGCTGCCAGAGAGTTTTGTTTGCCTGGTAGGAATTGAGCTTGCAGATAAATATGCACGTCCAAGACCGGGTTCCACAGGGCCATGGCTAGCCTGCAGAATGGGTAAGAGTGGGTTCCCCCTTGCTTGTTGTTGTACCACATAATTGTGGTGTGGTATGCTTTTATTAGCAGAGGTCCTGGTGAGAGTAAGGACCTGAAAGCTGTCAGAGCGTGCTGAACAACTAGCATCTCTTTTCGATTGATGTGCAGATGAATTTGACTTGGGCTCCAGTGGCCCTGAATGCACTTGTTGTCCAGGTGTGCCCCCCAAGCATAGTCTGATATGTCTGTGGTTAGGGTCTGGGCGGCGTGGGGTTGAGTAAAGGGAAGTCCCTTGTTGTGGTTGCATGCTGCTGCCCACCAAATAAACTCTGTCCTTAGACAAGGTATGACGGTTTCCAGGTCCTGAGAATGTTGGCACCAAAGACTTTTTAAGCACCACTGAAGGCTCCTCATGTGCAGTCTGGCATATGGAATTAGTAGGATGCAAGAGGCCATGAACCGTAGGGCCTGCGGGATTTTCCTTGCAGATAGCTGGGTTCTGGTGACCATTTAAGTGAAGTAGCCTGTCAAACAGGCTTGTTTTTCTGGAGTAAGGAATGCCATCTGGGATGCTGTGTCCAAGATTGCTCCCAGAATACAATCTTTTGACTGGGGACTAGTTTTAATTTCTTTTCGTTGATGGTGTACACCAGGGAGGTTAGAGGGTTCTTTACAAATGTCAGGTGCTGGAACAGCTGTTCCTGACTGTCTGCCCGAATCGGGCAATCTTCCAAGTACGGGAAAATTTGAATTTTTCTCTGTCTTCAATAGGCAATGGTTGGAGCCAGGCATTTTATGAATACTCTGGGAGCAGTGAATAAACCAAAGGGAAGTGCAGAGAACTGATAATGCATAGATCCTGCCCTAAATGTAGATCTTTCCTGCATGAATCTCTGATAGAGATGTGCAGATAGGCTCCTTTTAGGTCTAGGGTGGCTAACCAGGCATCTTTGGACAGCATAGGAAGAAGCTGCTGAAGGGTGAGCATTCTGAATTTTGATATACTACCAGGAATGTGTTTAGAATGGAAAGATCTAGGATGGGGTGCCAAGTGCTCTCTTTTCTGGGTACCAGGAAGAGTCTGGAATAGAACCATTGACCAATGTTCTGCAGGAACAGACTGAATTGCCCTTATGGAGAGCAGGGATTGAACTTGGTTTTGTGCCTCTGCCCACTGGTTTGGAGGAAGGACTGGGAACCCTTTTGGGGTTGGCAGTGAGTGGAAGTAAAATCTGTACCCCTGGGATATAATGTTGAGGACCCATCGGTCTTTGGTGATGGGGGTTCAGTTTTTTGCATGATGGGCAAGTTTTCCTGCTATGGGCACAAGCAGTTGGGCAGAGCTGAGGAGTGGAGTTGAGAAGTCACATTGAATTATTTCATTAATGGGGTGGTTTAGCACTCCCTCCTTCTGAAGTGGAGGCACTCCATTGCTTAGATCTCTGCATACCCTGAGACTGTAGTCTGGGGGGGGGGGTCTGTTTCCCATGGGTCTAGTTTGAGATGGCCTTGAGGGGGCTGGAAATGACCAGTGTTTCGTGGGGCAATGCCTACTGAATCTAGGAGGCTGCACTTTCAGGAAATCTTGGACTGTCTGTATAGATTTAGCTTTTTCTTCCATCTTTTTTAGAACCTCTTCTGCTTTGATGCCAAACAGATTGTCCTTGTTCAAAGGAGCATCTAGAAATGTTGATTTGACATAGTCTGGCAAGATCTGATCCTTAAGTCAAGCAAGCCTTCTCAGTACAGAACCAGTGACTGCTACCCTGCAAGATGCTTTTAAGACATCAAAGCCACTTTGCAAAGTATACTTGTTGACTTGGCTTGCAGAGTGCATAAGCTCTTGTAATTCCTTATTTTCTGCACAGTCTGTAAAGGTAGCTAATTTTTGCTTAATTAGTTCCATGATATGTTGCTGGTATTTCAGCATGTGAAACGGGCAATTCAATGCCCTAATGGTGATCGTTGCAGAGGTGTATACTTTTTTACTCCATCTGTCTAAAGCTTGGGAATCCCTGTCTGAAGGGGTGGGATTCTTAGCTGTAGTTGCTTTTATACCTTTAGGCCCCTGGGAAATAACCTTTGGGTCAGCAGTAGGAGTTTTGAAAAGAAATTTGAGAGAGTCAGGGACTCTGTAGTACCTGTCAGATGTCCTTCAAGAATGCAACTGCAGTCATAACATATGGGTTGTCCTGCCTCAGGCAGCCCTCGGTCGGCCGGATTCCAAAGTCTGGGTCCGACGTCGGCTGATGTCGCATTTCTCTCCGACGTTAGAGCGGCTGGTGTACATAAGCATCAGCCGACTCCATTTTCTTCAGTCTTTCTTGCCGCGCAGTGCCCGAAGCAGAAGCAGTTCGCAAGTGCCGGTCGGTCAGCTCCTGTATTCTTCGAATCCGAAGTCATCAAAAAAGCTAAGTACCCCGTTGGGGACCTTTTCTTGCCTCAGCCGATGTCAGAAATTACTGAAAAAGTTAACCATTGTCTTTCTTGTGGTAAACAAATACCTCATAAGGATTTCCACTCTTACTGTCTTCCTTGCCTTGGCCCAGACCACGACGTCTCGGCCTGTGTCGCCTGTGCTCGCTTCAATAAGCGCACTCTCAGGCACTGGGCGGAGTTCGCTGAAGATTTTTTCGGCGAAAAATTTGCTTATACAATGCCGTCGGAACTTCCGACATCGCAAACTCCCAAGAAACGAAAAGACCGGGACCGACATCCTCGGCCCGCGTCTACCACCAACTCCATGCCAAAACCTACCGCGAGTGCTCCGGTTCCCCCTGAGACGGTTATTCCACCGCTCCGAACCAAAGACACCGCATTACCGACGACTCCGATACCGGATACCACTCCGACGCCAGTTATAGATTTTCCTCCGGATACTGAAACCGTGGAAATGCCCGAGACCATTGCTGTAGATAAGGTCACTCCTGCACGTGGAGCTGCCAGGCCTCCTATGGCCATGTCTATTAAGGCCTACACTCGGGCTAAGGCAGCCAGCAAGACCAAGCACCTTACTGCTAAAGCCTTACCTCCGCCTACTCCAGAGACACAAATCATGACTATGGCCGCAGACTTAATTTCTATGATTAGAGGTTCACAGGCCCATCCTGAGAGAGGATCCCAGCCTCCTTCTGATAAGAGGCCCTGGGTTGAACCCTCTGACCCTATCCCTTCAGATGAAGATTCTGAGGACTCTGTCCACTCCGATGGCCAAGAAGAGCTCTTCCAGACCTATGAGGACTCAGATGCAGAGGATTCCATCCCCTCGGCCTCCCCTCCTGAGGATATTTCTTTTGGGGAAGTTCTGCATACCATGAGGGAACATTTCAAGTGGCAAGGTCAGGAATATTCTGATTCCAGAAAGCGCCTTTGAACTTTCCTTAAAAAGCTCCAGCACAGGCCCTTAGCTATTCCTCCTGTGCTTGATGTTTTGGATGATTTATATTCTGACTCCAGTGTTACCCCTGATTCTCTTCCTCCTGGTCCAGCCAAGCCAGACAGATATTACAGGGTCCCAGAAACACATTCCCATTTATTCAGGGCCCATACTGTTGATTTAGAAACTATTTCTCAGGGACCTAAAGGTGTTTCAGCTTCCACCTCTAAAAATCCCTTGCCTTCCAACAGGGAAACTAGGTCATTAGAGAGATGGGGGAAAAAGGTCTACACCTCCACTACTTTATCTATGAGAGCTTTGAATTGCCTTTTTCATATGTTACAATATCTGGATTTCCTGTTAGATGATTTACAGAAAACATTGGCCTCTCCTGATCCTTTAGACAGGAAGTCTTTGCAGGAAGCTGTACACAACTCTCAGCAAGTCAGCAATCACTTCCTGCAGTGTGGATATGATGCACTGGAAGCTTCATGTAGGGCAGCTATGACAGGGGCAGTCATTCGTAGACATGCTTGGTTAAAAGAACAACCTCTACCAGATCATGTTAAGGCAAAACTTCTGGATGCACCCTTGGAAAAGAACAAGCTTTTTGGTGCTAATGCTAAAGATGTGTTAAAGTCCATCGAGGAAAAAGCAAAATCAGTTCAGACGGTTAAAGATTTCCTCCAGGTTCAGCCCCCCAGATTCAGTAGGAATTGGCCTTCAAAAAACTGGTCCTTTCCTAATCCTGAAAAATTTCAAAGGGGTAAAAACAGGCGTGGCGGAGGAAGAGGACAATACAGAGGTCCTTACAGGGGACGACAATGGCAGCCAGCAAACCAAAGAAGTGACACAGGGGTTTCCCCTGCCCCACAGGCACAATCTCAATGACTTTCCTCTACGTCCGCCTACCAAGGAGCAAATAGAATCTCCCTTGGGCGGAAAATTATCTCTGTTTTCAGACAATTGGCACAGATTGACAAAGGACAAATGGATTTTGGACATTATAGACCAAGGTTACAGGTTCCATTTTCATACTTACCAAGAAAACAAGGCATGCCAAACCTACCACAAAACCAGAGGGCAGAGGCTACCAAGCAAATTTCTCTGCTGGCTCGGATAAAAGCAATAGAAAGAGTTCCACAACAAGAACAAGGCCAGGGGTTTTACTCAAGACTGTTCCTTGTTCCAAGAAAAGAAACTCAATGGAGACCAATACTGGATTTGTCCGCATTAAACACCTTTCTCATAGTACCAAAGTTCACAATGCTGACTCTACAGCAACTCCTTCCCATGCTGGGCAAGGGGTCTTGGCTGATTACTCTGGACCTCAAGGAGGCATACCTGCATGTCCCTATCAGACACAGTTGCAGAAGATACCTCAGATTTCTTGCAGGGCCAGAGCATTATCAATTCTCAGCATTGCCATTTGGCTTATCTACTACGCCCAGAGTATTCACAAAATGCCTGGCTTCAGTAATTGCTCATTGCAGGCTCCAGGGGATCCAAATTTACCCGTACCTGGACGACTGCCTCATACAAGCGGACGACAAATTGATGTTGACAAAAAACTTGAACTATGTCATACAACTGCTTCAGGCTCTGGGATACACAGTCAACTTCCAAAAGTCAAGACTTCAACCATCCCAGCAAATCTTCTTGGGAGCCAATCTATACATAGCCTCTCAAATGGCTTACCTGACAGAAGACAAGCAAGAGAAGTTAACTCATTATTTCAAAGGTTTGGCAAAACTCACCCAGATGACTGCAAGGAGATTCCTACAGGCCCTGGGTTACATGGCATCCTGCATTCTCCTGGTTCCATTAGCAAGACTACACATGAGAAAGCTTCAATGGTACCTAAAAAGCCTATGGTCTCAGCACAGCAACAACTTAGAGACAACCATACCGCTCATTCCATGCTTACAAAAGAAATTCCCATGGTAGGCCTCGGTAAGCCAGGCAAACATAGGCATGTCATTCAAAAAACCTCAGATAACACAGACCATGACCACAGACGCCTCAGACCTTGGATGGGGGGGCGCACAGGGAAAGCAGATGTATACAAGGACAATGGTCTCCAAAGGAAACACATCTGCATATAAACCAAAAGGAAATGCTGGCAGTAATGCATGCCATCGAGGCCTTTCAACAATAACTTCAGCAAGGCCATTTACTGATACGGACAGACAACATGACTGTGATGTGGTATATAAACAAGCAAGGGGGCACCCATTCTTACCCCCTTTGCAGACTGACAATGAATCTTAGGGGAAAATCACTGAGCCTAAACATACAGTTACAATCCCAGTTTGTTCCAGGCAAAGACAATGTGCTGGCAGACAGCCTAAGCAGGAATTTCACAGATCCACACGAGTGGAGGTTACATCCGAAGATCTTCACACAACTCACCTCGACATGGGGCAGGCCAGAAGTAGACCTTTTTGCCTCTCACCTCAACCATCATCTACAAAAATTCTGCTCAAGGACATACCATCCACAAGCTTGGAAAATAGATGCTCTTTCATTCAACTGGAACTTCCTAAAAATCTATGCATTCCCACCTCTGCCACTGATGACCACAGTATTACTAAAGATCAAAGCAGAGTGACCCAAGGGGATCCTAATAGCTCCAGACTGGCCAAGACAACACTGGTATCCACTATTACGGAGCATATGTCACACCAAGAAGTGGGCCCTTCCCCAATGGCCCCTACTTTTGACTCAACACAACTTCAAAACAGTGCATCCAAACCTTCAGACACTGCAGCTAACAGCCTGGGAGATCCCATGAATAACCTCAATCTATCTCTCTCCAAGGAAGTTCAGCGGATATTAACAGAAGCTCGAAGAGCATCCACCAGAAAGGTTTACTTAGCAAAATGGAAGAGATTCAGCATTTGGAATACCAGCAAGGGACATGATGCGTCATTATTGAACATCCCACTTATCCTGGAATATTTGGCAGATATGCTACAGAATGGAGACTCATATTCTTCCATAAAGATACATGCTTCAGCTATTTCAGCTAGATATAACACTGATCCGCCTGTCTTTTCACATCCTTTGCTAAGGCAATTCCTCAGGGGAATCAAGAACATTAAGCCACCAAGAAAGGCTCCAGTGCCAGCTTGGGACCTCAACTTTGTCCTAGAAAAACTGACTCTACCTCCATTTGAGCCAGCAGCTTCAGTCGACTTACAATTTCTCTCATGGAAGACAGCTTTCATGTTGGCAATTACCTCAACAAGAAGGGTTTCGGAATTACAGGCCCTAATGGCAATACCACCGTTCATAATCTTTCACAGAGACAGGGTCTCCTTAAGAACCAACCCTACTTTTATGCCAAAGGTGGTATCTAGGGTTTCTTTAAATCAAGCTATTCATCTGCCTGCTTTCTTCCCCAATCCTGAGAACAAAGGGGAAAGACTGATGTCCTTCAAGGATGCATCTGCAGTCCTAACATATGGGTTGTCCTGCCTCAGGCAGCCCTTCGGTCGGCCGGATTCCAAAGTCTGGGTCTGGCCTCGGCTGATGTCGCACTTCACCCAACGTCATAGCTGCTGTTTATTGGGTATAAAGGCATCAGCCGACGCCATTTTCCCCAGTCTTTCTTGCCGCGCGGTGCCCGAAGCAGAAGCTGTTCGCAAGTGCCGGTCGGTCAGATCCAGAGATTTCTACATCCGAAGACTTCTAAAAAGCTAAGTACCCCGTTGGGGACTCTTTCTTGCCTCAGCCGATGTCAGACAAAGTAAATAATTGTTTAACTTGTGGGAAACAAATACCTCATAAGGATTTCCACTCTTACTGCCTTCCTTGCTTAGGCCCAGACCACGATGTATCAGCTTGTCTAGCCTGTGCTTCCTTCAACCGACTGACTCTTAGACGTCGGTCGGAGTTTGCAGAGGAGTTTTTTGGTCCCGCTTTTGCATACAAAATGCCGTCGGAGACTCAGACTACTCAATTAGCTAAAAAGCGCAAGGAAAAGGACCGACACTCGCGGCCGGCGGTTTCGGCTGAAACCACGGTTAGGCCAACCGCGAGTGTCTCGGTTTCGGCTGAAACCGATCCCCCGGTTCTTCGGCCGAAAGCATGCCTCCGATAGCTGAGCCCTCTCAGAGCATGGCTGAATCTGCTACTGAATTTACTGCTACAGAAGCAGGCACCCAGGATTTGTCAGACACTATTCCTTTAGACATATCTACCCCTGCACGTGGGGCTGCTAGATCCCCTGCTTCTATGTCTATCAAGGCTTTTGCCAGGGCTAAAGCAGCTAAATCTTCTAAGGCCTTACCTGCAAAAACTCCTTCACATAGGCCTACCTCTAGTTCCCAAATGCTCAGCCTGGCTGAGGATCTCATTTATTTGATCAGGGGATCCCAACCTCACCCAGACAGGGCCTCTCAGCCCCCTCCAGACAAGAGGCCTAGGGCTGAACCCCCGGAACCTGTCTCTACAGATTACTCCTCGGATGACTCAGACATTTCAAACCCTCACGAAGGCCCATATTCTCCTTATGAGGATTCTGATGCAGAAGACTCCATTCCTTCTGCTTCTTCTCCTGAAGAATTTTCCTTTGGGGAAACTTTGCATGCTATGAGGGAACACTTCCAATGGCAGGGCCAGGATTTTTCAGATTCAAGGAAAAGGCTTAGGACCTTTTTACACTTACCACAACATAGGCCTTTAGCCATTCCGCCAGTACTAACAGTTGTTGATGATGCATATAATGATGCCTGTACTGCCCCTGATTCTCTTCCTCCGGCCCCTGCCAAACCAGACAGATATTACAGGGTTCCGGACACACATTACCATTTGTATAAGGCTCCTGTTGCAGACCCTGAAACCATTTCACAGGGCCCTAAAGGTGTGGCAGCTGCCTCTGCCAAAATCCCTCTTCCCTCTGAAAGGGAATCTAGAGCATTAGAGAGATGGGGTAAAAAGGTTTATACTTCTGCTACTCTTTCGGCCAGGGCCTTGAACTGTCAATTTCACATGATTCAGTACCAGGAATTTTAGTTAGACCAGATAAACAAAAAAACTGTCTTCTCCTGAACCTTTAGATCGCAAGTCCCTTCAGGATTTGGTACATAACTCTCAGCAGGTCAGTAACCATTCCTTAAAATGTGGCTATGATGCACTGGAGGCTTCCTTTAGATCAGCTATGACCGAACAGTGATTCGAAGGCATGCCTGGTTAAAAGAACAATCCTTACCAGACCATGTTAAGTCAAAACTTCTAGATGCTCCCATGGAGAAACAAAGTTTGTTTGGCTCCCCTGCACAGGAGGTTCTAAAGAAGGTGGAAGAAAAAGCAAAATCTGTCCAAACAGTCAAGGATTTCTTACAGGTCCAACCTCCGAGGTTTAGCCGAAATTGGCCTTCGAAGAATTGGTCCTTTCCAGACAACTCCAGAGCCCAGAGAGGCAGAAATAGATGCCCCAGAGGCAGAGGTCAATCTAGGGGTGCCTACAGGGGACGTCAGTGGCAACCTACCAACCAGAGAAATACTGCCACAGATTCAACTACAACCACTTCCACAGGGCAGACACAATGACTTGGCTCTAGTTCCGCCTACCAGGGAACAACTGGAAGCACCCTTGGGCGGAAAGCTAGCCTTATTCTCCGACAACTGGCATTACATTACAGGAGACAAATGGACTTTACAAACAATAGACAAGGGCTACAGGTTTCACTTCCACACTCTACCAAAAAAGAGAGGAATGCCAAACCTACCACCAAGCCAAAAAACAGACGCTCTAAGACAAGTCAACAACTTACTAAGGATGAGAGCTATAGAAAGAGGTACCACCTATGGAACAAGGCCAAGGATTTTACTCCAGGCTTTTCCTTGTACCAAGAAAAGAAAATCAATGGAGACCTATTCTAGACTTGTCTGCACTGAACACATACCTCATTGTTCCAAAATTCAAAATGCTGACCCTTCAGCAGCTTCTTCCCATGCTGGGCAAGGAGTCTTGGCTGGTGACTCTAGATCTCAAGGAGGCATACCTGCACGTCCCTATACGACCAGATTGCAGAAGACACCTCAGATTTCTTGCAGGATCAGAGCATTATCAATTCTCAGCATTGCCTTTTGGCTTATCTACTGCGCCCAGAGTATTCACGAAATGCCTGGCATCAGTAATTGCTCATTGCAGGCTTCAGGGTATTCAAATTTACCCATACCTGGACGACTGCCTAATACAAGCGGACAACAAGCCAAAATTAACAAAAGATTTGGAAAATGTCATACAACTGTTGCAAGCCTTGGGATACACAGTCAACATGCAAAAGTCAAGACTAGTACCATCCCAAAGGATAACATTCTTGGGTGCAGAACTGGATACATCAACTCAGATGGCTTTTCTCACAGAAGAAAAACAAAAGCAACTACCAGCCTACTTCATGACATTAACAACACAAACTCGGCTTACTGCAGGGAAAGTCCTGCAAGCCCTGGGCTACATGGCATCATGCATAATATTGGTTCCACATGCCAGGCTGCATATGAGAAAGCTACAATGGTACCTAAGGAATGTATGGTCTCAACACAAGCACAGTCTAGAAGCCCAGATTCCAATAATTCCATGCCTGAAGCAAGAATTCCTGTGGTGGGCTCAGGCCTGTCAGTGCAACAGAGGCTTGCCTTTCCACAAACCTCATCCAAGCCAGACCATCACCACGGACGCCTCAGACCTAGGATGGGGGGCACACATGGTGGACAAGTGTATTCAAGGCCTATAGACCCAAGACCAGCTGAATCTACACATAAATCTAAAGGAGATGCTGGCAGTGAAAAATGCGATCCAGGCATTCAGACCACTCCTTCAACAGGGTCATCTGCTGATAAGGACCGACAATACCACAGTCATGTGGTACATCAACAAACAGGGAGGTACACATTCATATCCTCTATGCCAGATGGCAATGGACCTGTGGAATGTGGCCCTGAATCTCAACATTCAACTTCAGGCCAGATTTGTACCAGGAAAAGAAAATTCTCTAGCAGACACCTTAAGCAGAACTACCACGGATGCTCACGAATGGATGCTGCATCCAGATATCTTCAAAGCCATAACAAAGAAATGGGGACTACCAGAGATAGACCTGTTTGCCTCCCCACACAACCACCAATTGAAGAAATTCTGCACAAGAGCATACCACCCACTTGCTTGGAGGGTGGACTCCCTTTCCTTCAGCTGGAAAAACCTGACAGCATATGCATTTCCACCTCTTCCCTTGATGTACAAAGTTCTACTGAAGATCAGAGAGGATCAGCCAAGGGTATTCCTGATAGCTCCAGACTGGCCGAGGCAACATTGGTACCCGCTACTGAGAAGCATGTCTCGGACACACGCATGGCCTCTACCTCTATGTCCCTTACTTCTAACACAGGACAACTACAAGATCCTACATCCAAACTTGAAAACACTGCAGCTAGCTGCTTGGAATATTGCATAAAACAAAATAACCCAGGTTTATCCCAGAGAGGGTTAAGGACATTATCCTGGAGGCACGCAGACCTTCCACAAGGAAGACTTATTCAGCCAAGTGGAAAAGATACCTCATTTGGAGTGCAGCAAAGGGAGAAAATGTCTCATTGGCAAACATAGCACACATCCTGGAATATTTAGCAGAACTGTTCCACAATGGCCTGTCTTACTCCATTAAGATTCATGCATCAGCAATTTCAGCAGAATACAACATGGATCCTCATGTCTTCTCTCATCCTCTACTCAGGCAGTTCTTGAGAGGAATCAAAAATGTAAAACCTCCAAGGAAACCACCTTTACCTACATGGGATCTCAACTTTGTGCTGGAAAAGTTAACACTTCCTCCTTTTGAACCAGCAGCAACAGCAGAATTACAGTTCTTGTCTTGGAAAACTGCTTTCCTGCTAGCAATCACTTCAGCAAGAAGGGTATCTGAGTTACAGGCATTAATGGCAGTACAACCCTTCCTTATCTTCCATCAGGACAGAGTCTCTCTGAGAACTAACCCTACCTTTATGCCAAAAGTGGTCTCCAGAGTATCATTGAACCAAGCGATTCATTTACCTACATTCTTCCCTAACCCACAGAACAGGGGGGAAAGACTACTACATACCTTGGATGTGCACAGACAATTACGCTACTATCTGGACAGAACTAAGACCAGCAGAAAAACTGACCAGCTTCTGGTAGCATATGCAACAGGAATGCAAGGAAAACCAATTTCAAAACAGACAATCTCAAAATGGATAGGAAATTGCATTCGATTTTGCTACTCTTTTCATGGAAAGACAACTGAAAATATCAGACCTCATTCCACAAGAGCTACAGCCACCACTACAGCTTTCCTACGAGGAGTGGCTACCAAAGACATTTTAGAAGCTGCTACTTGGAGCTCCGTGCATACATTTGCCAAGCATTATAATCTTCCCTTATATTCTAGATCCCGAGCAGGTTTTGCAACTGCTGTTTTGCAAGGGATCTTAACTACACCTTCTTTATCTTATTGCCTCCTCCCCCAGTTTGGCTATGGTATTCTACCCATATGTTAGGACTGCAGATGCATCCTTGAAGGACATAGTACAGTTTTGTACCTACCATAAATGTAGATGTCCGCTAGGTATGTATCTGCAGTCAGGATTACCCACCCTCCTTCTCCTCTGTGGTATTCCTAGGGTATGTACCCCTCTTTTAGCTAGCTGGGGGAATCTATTATGGTGTATTTGTTTGTGTATATATATATATATATATATATATATATATATTCTTATATTGTTTGCTCTCTACTGTTTGGAATTATTTGCATTTATCCAAATTTAGCCTTCCTAGAGGGCACCTGGCATCTGGGGCAAGAAACACTGAGGAAAATGGCGTCAGCTGATGCCTTTATACCCAATAAACAGCAGCTATGACGTCGGGTGAAGTGCGACATCAGCCGAGGCCAGACCCAGACTTTGGAATCCAGCCGACTGAAGGGCTGCCTGAGGCAGGACAACCCATATGTTAGGACTGCAGATGCATACCTATCGGACATCTACATTTATGGTAGGTACAAAACTGTACTTTACATACCTTGGACATTCACAGACAACTTCGCTACTACCTGGACAGAACCAAGACCAGTAGGAAGTCTGATCAACTTTTTGTAGCTTACGCCCCTGCAGTACAAGGAAAAGCAATTTCAAAACAGACTATTTCAAAATGGATTGGACATTGCATCAGATTTTGTTATTCCTTTCATGGGACGATTGTTCCAGCCAATGTCAGACCACATTCCACCAGAGCTACAGCCACCTCTACAGCATTCTTAAGAGGGGTGCCTACAAAGGACATTCTAGAAGCTGCTACATGGAGCTCCGTGCATACATTCTCCAAACACTACAATCTCCCTCTATACTCCAGATCCAGAGCAGGCTTTGCTTCGGCAGTCCTGCAGGGTTTGATTGCCACACCATCTCTTTCCTAGAGCATTCCACCTCCCCCAGCTAAGCTATGGTATTCTACCCATATGTTATGACTGCAGTTGCATTCTTGAAGGACATAGTACAGTTTTGTACCTACCATAAATGTAGATGTCCGATAGATATGCAACTGCAGTCGTATTTTCCCTCCCTCCATACCCCTCTATGCCTAGGGTCCACTCCTGTCCCTGTTTCTCTTAGCTGGGGATATCTGTTATGGTGTATCTGTTTATTGCTTACTTATTTGTCTGGAATCCTGTTTTTGTCTTCCAATTTGATTACAGCCTTCCTTGGAGGGCACCTGGCATCTGGGGCAAGAAACACTGAAGAAAATGGCGTCGGCTGATGCTTATGTACTCCAGCCGCTCTGACGTCGGAGAGAAATGCGACATCAGCCGACGTCGGACCCAGACTTTGAAATCCGGCCGACCGAGGGCTGCCTGAGGCAGGACAAACCCATATGTTATGACTGCAGTTGCATATCTATCGGACATCTGCATTTATGGTAGGTACAAAACTGTACTGTTTCCTTAGACTGGATTTCATAAAGAAATCATCCACAATTTCCAGGACTGCAGGTATTGCTAAAGGTCTATGTTGTGGCAAATCTAGAAATTTTCTGAGTCTCTTTTTGGACTGAGGAGAGTCTTGGCATTCCCAGTGGAAATGCTCTCAAAGTATGTAGGGTTTCACCAAAAGAAAAATCCTCTGGAGGGGAAGAGGGAATGGATTCCACTGCATCTGAATCCTCATAAGCAGATAAAGACATGTCTTCATATTCAGAAATCTCAGTCGTCTGACTCTTGGTCTGTTAAAGCTGCTGGGGGACAGGTCTCTTTTTCTCTCATCAGGGAAAGGCTGGCTTCCCCCTAATCAGCATAATCAGGCATTCTGCCATTTTAAGCATTTGATGTTGTGGCAAGGAAGCAGGTGCTTGAGTTTGGGTCGTTGATTTTTTAGGCGTAGCTCATACTCTTGGCCTTAGAAACTCTGTAGTTTGACAGAACTGGAGACGCGAAAAGTCGTCAGTTTGTGTCTAATATCGGTAGTGTGAAGAACTTCCTCGAAAGCCGGTGCCTGCACTGTGACTCAAGACCCATCCAAGATAGAGGCATATGCAGATTCCGTAGTCATAGAAGAGTCTCATGGCATACCGGAGTCCAAAAGGGTCTCGTTAGAGGCCTGTGAATCCATCGAAGCGGGCATCAGGGGCTGCGAAAGCAGCTCACTGATTACCGGCGAACTGGCGACTAGCCTAACGGTAGCGTCACTGACAGTTTTGGACCTGTGCGGTCTGTCTGTCTTTATCCTTACATTTTTTGGATGATCGGTAGTCTGGCTTACCGAAGCCATTTCGGAATACGGAGATCGATAGCAAAAGTATTTAGCGACAGTAAGGGTCTGACGAATAGTTCGGGCGTTGAACAAAGCACAAAACCGACAGCGAGGTACATCGTGGTCTGGGCCTAAACTGGTGATGCAGTAAGAATGGAAATCTCTGTGTGGTACTTGCTTCCCACAGACGAGACAATTAACTTTTTCTGACATCGGTTAGAGCAAGAAA
Source organism: Protopterus annectens (assembly GCF_019279795.1). Taxonomy (NCBI): domain Eukaryota; kingdom Metazoa; phylum Chordata; order Ceratodontiformes; family Protopteridae; genus Protopterus; species Protopterus annectens. Next base: position 542,188,802 of record NC_056745.1, on the reverse strand, counting down.
AAAGGATCCCCAACGCGGTACTTGGCTTTAGAAGACTTCAGGATGATTTAATTTGGAAATGAAAACTCAAAGGCCGACCGGCACGCGTGCGAACTGCTTCTGCCCCTGGTTCCTCGGCAAGAAAGACTGATGTAATGGCGTTGGCTGCCTGTTTTTATACCCCTGACTACCTGACGTCAGTCCTGGAGCGAAAGCAACCGATGTAGAAATACTAAGTCTTTGGTATTCGGGCCAACTGAGGGCTACCTGCAGGCAGATAATCCAAGTGTGATGACTGCAATAGTGAAACACAAAGAACATCAGCCAAATCCACAGCCCTAGGATGAAAAACAAAAAGTTGCTCAGTCTTACAAACTGCCTTCGTTTTATTCAAACGATCCTCGAGGTGTCTCTGCAAATTCAAGGTGTGAATCTTTCTTCACAGCAGTCTGTGTTGAAAGAAAGAAAAAAAAAAGGAAATAAGGTGAATAGTCTGATTCAGGGATAACTCTAACCACCTTGGACATAAAAGAATTTGTCCAAAGAGACCTGTGTCTGAAAAACAAAGTAGTAATAGCCATGACAGCCTGAAGTTCAGACACACTCTTGGCTGAAGTGAGAGCTAACACACGTGCAGTCTTTAAAGTACAATGTTGCAAGGAAGCTGAACTAGCAGGTTCAAAAGAAGCCAGAGTCAATTTTTCAAGTACACAAATGAGGTCCCAAGAAGATGGAATAGGCTTTCTAGGAGGCCTGATATGAAGGTTGTCTTTAAAAAAAATTGCTTGACCTCAAAACAAGAGGTGAAAGGAGGATTTAAGGGCAGACAAAAATTGTTAAAAGGTGAGCTTTAAATGAAGAATATGCCAACCTAGCATAGAGCAGATCCTACAAATAAGAGGATCAGAGGAACCTACCACCAAAAGGGGATCCTGATGGTGAGAGAGGCACTAGAAAGAAAATCTCTTCCTCTTGGACTTGTATGATTTTCAGGTAGTGGGTTTCCTAGCCTTGTGCAAAACCTGGTGCATGTCCTCAGAGAGGTGCCGAAACCAGCTGGACCAGCTCATTCTGACCCATACTAGAGGAAGCAACGTCCTCGACCTGGTTATCACCAACATGGGAGACAGTTGCTCCACACCTATAGTCAATTCCTCCCTGGTTAAATTTGACCACAAACTGATCACCATGGAAATCTCCCTGTCTCCTACAACCCAGCTAAGGTGACCACCCTGAAAAACTTCTCTAAAGCCGATTTTGGGCTACTAAAAACAGAGGTGGCTAACCTCTCGGCACCCATCCCAATGGAAAACAGCTGCATGACTTCCGAATCATACACCAATGCACTGTACGTGCATGTACACACTTGCATGGACCTTGCCATAGCAAATTGGCTTCCCTTTTTTGAAGGAGAGCATCTTAGTTCTATCTGGTGGTCCCCAGCCATCAATAAACTCTACAACAGAAGGGAGAAACTGCTGCAGAAAAAAATGAAGTCACAAGACTGGAAAACCTCACTTAATCTCAACAAAAAGCTGAGATCCCTTATCAAATCCTTTAAAGCCAGCTATGAAGGCAGAATTGCGTCGGACATCAAAACAACCAGAAAGCCTTCTATAGCTATTATCAAAAACCTCAAAGGCATTACCCAGATTTTCTCCGAGTTACTGCACAGTGGCACCTCCTATACTAAGCCAATAGATATAGCCAAACATACTGGCCGACCGATTCAGTGCCAACTTTACCCCCCCCCCCCGGGCCCCATCACAATACTAGAAGAAAGCCTGGTACTCACCATTTTTGCAACACAGGTAAAAGCTGCATTATCCAAAGCCAGGAATACAGCGTCCATGGGACCTGATAATATCTCTGGCTGTGTCCTACATGGGATACAAAACTAACAGTCACCACATCTGTGTGCCCTGTTCAATCACAGCCTTACCTCACGCTCTCTCTCTACAGAATTGGCGCACTGCTACAGTCATCCTGCTCCATAAAGGGGGAGCAATTACAGAACCTGGGAACTATCTCCCCATTAGCCTGACAAGTCTGGTATGCAAAGCTATGTAGTGCATCATCCTGGACCTGCTTAAAGATATAGGCAATCTCCAAACTCTTGACCCCACACAGTTTGGCTATGTCCAGGGGAGATCCTACCTACTGAATCTGGTTGACTTCTTCGAGGCAGTCACCAAGACTGTGGATGAGGGTAAGGCAGTGCATACAGCCTACCTTGACCTGGCCAAAGCCTTTGATATACCATTCACCACTCAGATATCATTGATAAACTCACCAAACTAGGCATCAATCCTTACATCACTAGGTGGGTTGCAAACTGGCTCACAGGACCCACAGAGTGAAAGTTGCGGATTCCAAGTCAGACTGTTGATCAGCCATGAGTGGAGTCCCACAGGGCTTGGTCCTGGGCCCTCTCTTGTTAGGCATCTACTTCTCAGAAGTCCAGGCCAACACAGGACGACTCTGGCTGACCAAGTTCGCTGATGACTGCAAGCTAGCAGTCATTATCAACTCCTCAGGTGATGCAGACATCCTACAAAAAGAGCCTCCCTGAGACCAGTGACTGGTGTCGGAACCATGGCCTGAAGCTTAACGCCAAAAATACGTTATCCTCTTTGGAAAAAAACTCAGTTCCCACGAATTACCACGTTGATGGGAGCCCACTGAACACTGAGGGGTGCCATAAGAGATCTGGGCACCCAGGTAGACAGCCACCTCACCTTCGACAACCACATTGCCACTGTGGTCAGAAAGTCCTTCTACATGGCATATCTTATAATCAATGGTTTTGCATCCAGAAAGAACGAGATCATCATTTCCTCTCTATTCATCCCTCATTAAACCAATCATCGAATATAATGCCTCTTTTGGCATGTACCTGACCAGACACCTACAACAGCTGGACAGGCTGCAAAAGTACCTCACAAAAAGGATCCTAGGCCTTAAACACATGTCCTACATGGACAGACTCGAGAAACTTCAGCTGTCTGTTATCTGCTTAGAGATGATCTCTGCTTGACTTACAAAGCCATGTCTGACCAAGGCTTGCTTGAAATGCTACACCTGAAGATGTCCCAATCCCCACACGCTCCAGAGATCACAACCTCATTACTACAATTAACAGAACATGCTGGAGGGACAGGTTCATCTCCCAAAGACTGCCCATACTCTGGAATAAGCTTCCCATCATGTCAAGCAGAGCACCTCGCTGGCCCTCAAGAGAAATCTTGATGAGTGAATGGGTAACAAAGTTCACTCCAGGGATCATTCCAGTTGCTCTTATGGATATGGGTACTGTGAACGAACATCGGGTGGCACGGTGCCTGGGCAATTCTTCTTTAGGCTATGCTTGTAAAGGCTCCAGGGCCATTAGCCTAGTACACACCTATGAAAAGGAATCAAAGCCCTATCACCCATGGTTACGTCTGTAGAGTTAACAGGTAAGGATGGATAAGAGATCCCGTGTTTTGTGCGAGATCTACTTGGAGAGGTAACTTGTGGTAATGGCCCCTGACCAAGTGATAAAGGAGGGATAACTAATGCTGTCTGTGCCAAAAGGGAGTTACCAGATTTTGAGAGGTTTTGGGAGAGTCCTGCCTGATTTTGTGCAGAACTCGAGACAACAGAGGAAGAGGGGAAAGGTGTAGAGAAATGTTCCTACCCAAGGAATAGACAGGGCATCTACTTTCCAAGGTAGATGACATGGTACTTTGGAACAGAAAAATATTTTGTTCAGAAGATAGGCAAAAAGATCTACCTGAGGAATACCCTCGATGGACTATGTCCAGAAATATAGCTCTGCAAAGCATGCATTCTTAACCCTTTGTGCTGTACCTGCTTAATCTAGAGTCTGCCACTAGACTGTGTTCTGAAGGAACACAGACCACCTGAAGAGACACTTGATTCTGGATAGCTAGATCTTGAAGAGATCTAGAAAGAAGATAAGCCCTCATTTCCCCATGCTTGTTGTTGACGTACATCAGAGTGGAATTGTACGTGATGAGTTTGAGGGGACCAGGGTGGAAAAGGGGATGAAAAGCTTGCAAAGCCAGGAGCAGAGCTCTCATCTTTTTACTTATGCTCTAACCTCCGAGGAGGATGTTAGAGACATTGACCTTTAAAGGGCCACAAGAGGCCCCCCACCCCAACTCTGAGTCATCAATGTACAGTTCTTGAGATGGAACTGGAACCTGGAAGGGAAGCCCTGGACTGAGAGAGAGTTGATGAATCCACCACTGAAACTTGAGTTTGAGACATGTAAGAGGAGGAACAGGGGATTCCACAGGGTGGCAATGTTGATGTCGGACTGATCTGAGGTACCACTGCAGCTTCTGCATATGGAGCCTGGTGAGAGGAAGCCATGGATAATAGTGAAGGCTATATACCTCAGAACTCACAAACACCCTGGCCATAAGAGAGGACAGGAAAAAAAGGCTGGAAGAAGGTTGTCAAAGTAAACCTTTGGAGCAGAAAGAGAAGCCAACGTGGGAAGAGTCTGAAGCTGGCACCCCAGGAAAATGTGATCCTGGGAGGATGTCAGATTTCTTGAGCTTTATGGTGAACCTAGACTTTGCAAAAGAGAAGTGGTGAAGTGGAGATCCTGCAACATACTGCTGGGAGAGGGAGAGACTGAATGAGTGTGTTACCCAGGCATTAAAGTCTGCAAAAGGCCTTGACAGGAGAGAAGCATTTGGTGAATACCCTTGGGGCAGCAGAAAGGCCAAAAGGCAAAGCAGAGAACTGAAAGTAAGAGGAAGAAAAAGAGAGACACTTTCTTCAATTTCCGGAAGAGAGTGAATGGCAATGTGAAGGTAGGCATCCTTGAGGTCCAAGGAAACAAAGAAGGTCTGGGGAAGAAGAAGAAACAAGGTCTGAAGAGAGAGCATTCTGAAAGAAGGGACCTTGAGGCAAAGTGTTGAGCAGAGAAAGATCCAGAATAGGTCTCCAGGTACTCTCCCCTTTGGAGGGACCAAAAATATTCTGGAGGAAAACCCCATTTCCATATCGGAGTATTGAACAGGCTGAAAGGTGCAGTGATACAAAAGGGAAGGAAAGTTGTGTAAAACCTTACCATAATCATAGATGTCCTTCTCTTCCATGTTAAACTATTCACTAGGGTTTACCCTTCTTCCCATCTGCTTGTTTGGCCAGGTTTCCAAAGCTTTTCCAGTTCCTGATGGTGCGTTGGACGTCTTGACGTGTTGGCAGATACGTGGGCCATAAATGTGATGTCTGTTCGCACCAGTCGTCAGAACCAAGGAGCCCCAGACTGACCCAGTCCTGATGGCATAGCCTGTATAGGAGCTGAGGAGAGCAAGTGCAAGGAGACCAGGGGATGAAGGGAAGGAATACTGCAACATGGAAGAGAAGGGCATCTATGGTTATGCTAAGATTTTACATAACTTTCGTATGTCCTTCTATTCCAGTGTTTCAGTATTCACTAGTGGGCGAGTACAAAAGCTCACTGGTGGCTGGGAGGTGGCCTGGATGAGGATTTCAGGAACTCATGCAGGATAGCCGTGGCAAATCCTGCCCTGGTCCTAGAGTTGTGGTCCAGCTTATAGTGTCTGGTGAAGGTGTGCACAGAGTACCAGGTAGCTGCTTCCCAGAATGGAGTTAGTATCAAGACCTTTAAAGAATGCTCCAGAGGAAGCCATGGCTCTTGTGGAGTGGGCTTTGACATTGCCCATTAGTGTCTTCCCATGGTGAGAGTAACAAAAGGAAATGGCCCTAGCAATCCAGGAAGAGATGGTTTGTTTCCCTACAGCTTTCCCCAGAGCCCTAGGGTGGAAGGAGACAAACAGCTGGTTTGATTTGCATATAGGCTTTGTCTTATGCAAGTAGAAACGAAGTTGCCTGTGGACATCCAGGGAGTGAAGGACTCTCTCATGGTCTCCCTGAGGCTTTGGAAAGAAGGTAGGCAGGTGAATGGCCTGATTTAAAGAGATGTCATTGACCACTTTGGGAGTGAAGGAGGGTTTGATCCTGAGGGAGACCCTGTCCATACGGAAAGCTAGAAAGTGAGGAGAAGCCATAAGAGCTTGGAGCTCTAAAACCCTCCTGGCTGCAGTCAAAGCTACTAGTAATACTGTTTTCCAAGTGCAAAATTTCAAGTCAGCCTTGCCAGCTGGTTCAAAGGGTGGTACAGTGAGTTTTTCCAGCACATACTTAAGATCACAGGGTGGGAGGGATAAGTTTTTTGGGGAGTCTTAAGTATAAGACACCCTTTAGAAACAGTTTGGCTGGAAGTCTGGAAGCTAGTGGAGGCTCCATAGGCAGGCAGAAATGACAGACAGGTGCGCTTTTAAGGAAGAGTAAGACGAGCCTGTCTTCAGCAGTTCACACTGGTAAGACAGAATAAGATGCTGGTCACTGTCCAGTGGCTCTACCTGTCTTTTGTGACACCAGATAGAAAACCACCTCCATTTAGAGAGATATGATATCCTTGTATTTGGTTTCCTGGCCTCCTGTAGGATTGAGAGCATGTCCTCATTGTACAGGTCTCTGAAGGGAACCAGAATCCTATCAGCCATAGGGAGAGCTGCAGGGATCTCCACTGTGGGCGAATCTGTGTCCCTTGATGCTGTGCGAGTAGATCCACTGAGGGAGGTAACTTGTGGCGATTGCCCTTGGATAAATGGAGGGGGGAACCAGTGTTGCCCTGACCAGTAGGGGGTCACCAACAGGATGTTTGGAGAGTCCTGTTGAATTTTCAGTAATACTCTCTGGATTAGAGGGAAGAGGGGAAAGGCGTACAAGAATGTCCCCATCAAAGACATTAAGAAGGCATCTGTTTGAAGAGCCTTCGGGTCGTGAGTTCTGTAGCAATAGCTCTGGTGTTACCCATTTGTGGAGGAGGCAAACAGGTCTACCTGTTGATCAGATCTAGGAATACCTCTCGACAGCATCCACTTGTGACTGAGGAGGTTCTGCTTAAGGAGTCTGCCTGACAAGTGTGTTGGGACAGGATGTAGGCTGCCTGGAGGGAGATCCCCTGGGAGACAGCTAGATCCCATACCTGTAGGGTTAGCCTGGAGAGGAGGTAGGACTTCGTCTCTTCTTGCTTGTTCAGATACCACGTCACTGTGGTGTTGTCTTTGAAGATCTTCAGACTGCCCTGCCTGAGGAAAGGTAGAAAGGCCTGCAAGGCCAGAAGTATGGCTGACATTTCCTTGATGTTGATATGCCATTGTTTGTCTTTCCACAAACCTTGCACTGTACTTGTGTCCAACATTGCCCCCCAGCCTAGACGTGAGGCATCTATGTGCATGATTTGAGAAGTGGAGGGGAATTGTAGGGGGAGACCCAGGTTTAGGGCCACCTGGGCCATCCACCACTTCAGTTCTTGGTGGAGGCAGGGGAGAAGTGGGATTATGAACTCTAGGGGGTGTGAGTGCTGGTTCCATACTGAGCGAAGATACCCTTACATCTTCCTCATGTATGCAGCATGGGAACAGTGGTAGCCATATGGCCGAGAAGTTTGAGGAATTCCCTTGCAGTCAGTGTGGGTGAAAGGAGGGCAGATTGAAGGAGTTTGGTCAGGGAAAGCACTTTTTCCTGCGATAGAAAGGCATCCTGAGGTCTGTTCTGATTCTGCATCCTACGAAGACAATGTCTGGTGTAGGATTTAGTTTGGATTTGGGGAAGTTTATGAGGGCCTAGAGCCTGCAGCTGGAGCAGGAGGTTCTTTGTGTGGGCAAGGAGGGTTTGCATCTCTGCTGCTTGAATGAGCAGGTTGTCTAGGTATGAGAAAATTTGAATACCTCTTGTTCTGCTCTGCAGTAAGCAATGACTGGGGCAAGGCATTTTGTAAATACCATTGGAGCAGCAGAGAGTCCAAAGGGCAAGACACAGAACTGAAAATGCAAGGGGTCTGCTTTGAATCGGAGAAATTTTTCTGGAGGACGGTTTTATAGGAATATGTAGATAGGCCTCCTTGATGTCCAGGGTCACCATGAAGGCCTGGGGAAGGATGAGGAGAAAGAGAATGGGTAGTATCATCCTGAAAGAGGTGACCTTCAGGAATGGGTTGAGGCACCAGAGAAATTCTGAAGTAGAAGCCTCTCCCTCAAGCAGAGGGGGATGAGTTCTATGGTGCCTTGGAGCAGCAGGTTGTTTAGGACCTCGGGAAGGAAGAACCATTGAGAGGGGGGATGTTGTGGAATAGGAAGTTTTTTTTTGGGGGGGGTGGGCATCCAAGACATGAAGTAACCCTCCTTCAGGATAGACAAAACCCATTTGTCTGATGTCACTAGGGCCCATGCCGGGAGGCAGTGAGAGAGACGGGAGTATAGAGGTATGGTGGTAGGAGGGGGGGGAGGCAGGCAGTCGGATGCTGCCTGCCTTTTCTGGAAAGGGGGGGTCTCTGGGCAGTGGCCTGAGGAGTCCTAGGCTGAGTAGCCTGTCTCCTGTGTTTCTTCTAGACCTGGAGGGGGCAGAGAGCCTAGAAGACTTCCTTATAAATTGTGTCTTGGCTGGGTAGTTTCTCTGAAATTTTGGGATTGGAGAAACAAGAAGATGCTTTAAATCTTGGAGCTCTTTCCCTTTTTATTGAAGTGACTTAGAGATCAACTACTTTGGAGCAAAAAAGGGCTGTGTGAACCAAAGGAGCATCCAAGAGTTTGGCCTTAAAGTCATCTGGTAAAGGCTGAAGAAGCAGCCACGAGTACCTCCTCAATACAAAGGCAGTTGCAACTGACCTGGCAGAGGCCTCCGCTGCATCATATGCCCACCTTAGAGAATGTTTATTAACTTGGGAGATGAGCCCAAGCAAGGAAGACAGGGATGCCTTTGCAGAGCAGTCAAGGATCTCATTGAGTTCCTTAGCTTTCTCCAGTAAGGCCAAGGAGTATTTGGTCATGTGACTAGTAATTTGTAGCCCTAAAGGCTAGAGTAGCCGAAGTGTATATCTTCTTCCCCAACCTCTCCATGGCATTGCTATATTTATCTGCAGGCAGGACAGACCGGCTGTGTAGGGAGAAGTTTGGTAACCCTATCAGTAGCAACAGAAATAGTGCTGGGTCAGCTGGTGGGCATTTAAAAAGGAATTTGTCTGCATCAGGTACCCTATACAGCCGGTCTGCCCTTCTAGGGGCAGGTGGCTGGGAATATGGGTTGATGCATGCTGCTGCAAAAGCATCCATAGAATCTTTTTTGTTGATCAGACATGTCTTAGCAATCCCATTTAAAATGTTCCTTCTAACAGTGTCCCCGAAGGTAAGGTCTTCCACAGGGGGAGTCAGGTTCAGCAGAGGCTTCCTCTGGGGATCTATACCTCAGCGGGGAAGAAACTTGAAGAGTAGGGCAAGGAGTCCTCTGAGGAGTCGGACATTTCCTCTTCTGCAGGTTGACTAGAAGTAGTTTCAGTCTGAATAGGCCTGGGACTAAGAAGAGGCGGAGCAACATGAGGGAGATCTGGCATAGGCCTAAGGGCCAGAAAGGCATTGTAGAGGCTCTGACTGAAGGCCTGCCAGTCTGGCAAGGCCTCTGGGGTTGAAGCGATATGTCTTGTCTTCTGTTTTTTCTTTGTAGGCCTAACAGACGTCTGGCTGACTGTTGGCCTTGAAGTAATAAAAGGAATAGCAGAGGCCTGTTTCTGAAGTGTCCGTCCCAGAAGCTGGTTCCCCCATGGCATCTGAATTAGGCGGCGGGATATCCTCCCCAGACGTGTCATCTGCTCTGGATTTTGCGGCCTCCTGATAGGCACCAGCTTTATCTGATGTGGTGGATGCCGGTTCTTCGTTCAAGCTAACTATACCTACAGGCTAAGAATCTGAGGGAGGCACGGTGGAAGTAGATGGCCTCACGGGCTTAGCCCTCTTCCTGGGTGGTTCTATGGGGGCATTGGAAGTGGCTTCCATTCCAAGAGCAATCTGCCTGAGGTGCTGGTTTTCAAGGTATAAGTCAAGAGCCTGAAGTCGGCAATGAAAGGTCTTGGGGGCGAACGGCTTACAAATGGTGCAGTTTTTATAATCGTGATCCCTACCCAAACGAGAGACATTGGTCGTGGGTGTCTTTTGTGGGGAATCTGGTGACCACAGCTGCACTTGCTCTTACTGGACATTAGCAGACTATAGTAAATACAGGACTGAAGAAAATCCCCAACGCGGTACTTATCTTAATGTGAAACTGATCAGACGTCCGCGAGTAGCAGTAACATATGGCTGGCGGCTGAAAAGTTCTGAGGACTGGTGGGGCAGATGTCACATTTATGGCCCATGTACCCGCTAACACGTCAGATGTCCGCACCATCAAGGACTGGAAAAGCTTTGGAAACCTGGCCGAACAAGCTGATGGGAAGAAGGGTAAACCCTAGTGAATACTGCAACACTGGAATAGGACATCTACAAAACTGCTGGAAAATGTAAAGGGTATTCTCAAGGAGGCTGTGGAATACCTGATGTGGTGTGAAGGGATTTTCAAACCAAGAAATACCCCTGATGAATGAGAGACAGCACCAAGGAGTCCGAGGTGATCTGATATCAATTTGGAAGGAACAGAGAAAAAAACGGAGAGACAGGGGGACTTAGCCGAGGGGAAGAGGCAGCACCATGTCAAATGGAGACAGGCTTGCCCTGAAAGAAAGGCTTCTGAGACAAAGAAGTCTGATTGATTTTAGTAGTAGGAATACGGTTAGATTACTTCTTACCCTTGGGAGCTGGGCAAGTCTGTCTGTGAACAATGGTAGACATAGAAGGATAATTCTTCTGGAATTTTAAGGATAGGAGACACAAAAATCTGTCCGAGCTCCTGCAAGGCGAAGGAGCTTAAACAGGTTAGCAGCAGCTGTCCCAAAAATATTTTTATTATCTAGGGAGGCATCGAAAAGCTTTGCTTTAATATCAAGTAAAGCCTGTAGAAGGAAGGAAGAATAATGGTTCATCACAGAACCGAAAGCAGTAGCCCTGGAAGATGCATCAGCAGCATCATAGTCTCATTTTATGGAGGGTCGGATGACCTGGGAAGTGGATCCAAGGAGGGAAAAAGCAGAAGCCCTCCCATCAGAATCAGGAACGTCAGAGACCAGCGAAGCTACTATAGGAAGAACGGCCAAAACTTACCTGGTCATGTGGGTTTGGTAATCAATAGTCCTAAAAGACAAAGTGGCAGCAGTATACACTTTTTTTTTTACGCACCTCTCCACAGCTCGACTATCCTTATCTGAAGGAAGGAAGGAGCTTAGTAGAAAGCAAGAGTTTAGAAGGCTTGTCAGAGAAAACTGAAACCACTGATGGATCAGCAGAAGGGCACCTGTACAAAAATTTTCAATCCTTAGGCATCTTGTAGAACTTGTCAGGCTTCTTAGGAGATGAGTTTGAGAATCAGGAACCCCAGAGACAGCAGAAAAGCCATCCAAAAGGGCTGACAAAACGAGAGGAACAGCAGATTGCTCAGGACACTCCATCTGTAAATGCTCATAATATCTTTTTTCAAGTGCCAGAGACCTGATATCAATCCTACTTGAAGTACTCCATCATATGAGCCATTGTATCCCCCAAAGGATAAATCTTCCAAGGTGGAGTCTATGCTCAAAGAATCCTGTTACTCAGAACCAAAGTCTAGAGGGGATGTAATTTAATAGGAGTAAGCTATGGCTTCCTCCCCAGGGTCCAAGCTCTCATCTGTGGAATCCAATTCTTTGGGCTGCTTAACAGAGGTGGAAAAACCAGGGAGAAGCAGGAACAGACACCCCCTGAGAAGGCTTCATGGCCATTAAATCATTAAATAGACCCAGAGTAAAATCCTGCCATTCAGGATGGGGATGTTTATCAAAAAGGTAATGTGCTTGTTTTTTTGTTTTTTTTTTTCTTGAGTACGACGTCCACTCGAAAGACTCTTGGTGGTTCAGATCTTTGAAGAGATTCGATAATTGTAGCTGGAATCTCTTTCCTAAGTAAAATCTGAGGAATCCCCCTCAGCCCCTCGGAAATAATCAGGAAAAGTTCCCCCTCTAGAACAGACATCAGTAAAGCCTCCGAGGATATGTGACAATTTGAATCCATACTGGCCTCTACAGGGTCACGGCAGAAGAATCACTAGCTTCTACAGAGACATTTCAGGAAAGCTGGACAGCAACCAGATGAGGCCTAGCCTTTTTGGCCGCCTTCTTGGCAGATATCTGACAATCGGAATGGGAGGATTCTGGCACACACCCTGTGCCAACAACTTGTTATTGGTTCTCAAGGTATATAGATAAGGAGAATAAGTGACTATGAAGGGTCTTTGGGAGAAAAGCTTGACAGATGGAGCACTGCATATGGTTGTGGTAAGCGTTTAAGCAAAAAAAGACACTGGTCATAATAGTCTTTAAGGGGAATCTGCCTCCCACACTGACATCTTCCCTTCTTGGATGACATGAACATAAACACAATACAATAAAGAAAAAAGGTAGAGAAGAAACCCCAATGGAGCACTTATGAAGACTGCTTGGTAACCAACACGGTAGAAAGGTGTTCAGGCAGACATTCGACAATGGCATTTGGACTGGCGGCAAAGAAGTTCTGAGTGTTTGCATCCATGCATCACCTTTATCTGCTACCCCTTATGTAGGAAGCATACGCATGACACACAGTGCCTATATGACTTATGACTTTGGTATACTTGCCAGACATTTGGCTATCCTTGGTAGAAAATCCCTTGTGTAAAGAATACTTCAAATAGTGACATAGAGCATCAAGAGTTACCAAAAAGAAAAAAACTCTGAGAATAAGCGGTCCCAAAGACTGTACAGAGAGCATTTTGAACTGTGGGACTTAGATGTGAAAGCTTAGAAAAGAAAGGTGTAAGAAGTCTCCAAAGTTCCTTTTTTCTTTGGCGCCAGAAAGATTCCAGAACAAAATCCTTTCCCTGTTTGATCAGGGGGGAACAACTGGATGTTCTTCGTGTTTCACTGTTGCGGTCATTACATTTGGGTTATCCTGCTGGCAGGTTGCCCTCAGCCGTCCTGAATTCCAAAGTCTTGGGTCCTGCGTCGGCTGCTGTCACCCCTTCCCTGACATCCGGTCGTCAAGGGTATAAAAGAAGCAGCCGACGCCATTTACTTCAGTCTTTCTTGCCGCGCGGTGCCCGAAGCAGAAGCAGTTCGCAAGTGCTGGTCGGCCGATTCCTGACATGTTCGAGTTTCTGATCCAAAGTCTTCAATAAAGCTAAGTACCCCGTTGGGGAAACTTTTTTTTACTCCAGACTGATGTCCGAAAAAGTAAATAATTGTATTTCTTGTGGAAAGCAAATACCTCATAAGGATTTTCATTCTTACTGTATTCCTTGCGTAGGCCCTGATCACAATGTTTCTGGTTGTCGGTTTTGTGCTAGATTTAACCAACGCACTATTAAGCGTCTGTATGATTTTGCTTTAAACTATTTTGGACGCTGGTTTAATTATCCAGAAATTTCAGATAGCCATCCGACTACCGGAGTTCACAAAAAATGCAAAGAAAAAGAGAGATAGACAACCAAGGGCCAAAACCGATGAAGCTTCTCCTAAGCCAGTCGCTGGTTCGCCGGTTCTCATTGAGCTGCTTTCGCAGCCCCTGACGCCCGCTACTTTAGAGTCGCAGGCTGCTACCGACTCCCACGCGGAGTCGGCCATGCCGCTGGAAACTCAAGGTATTGGAGCCTCGGATACTATTCCTTCAGATGGGTCCGGAGCCACTGAGCAGGCACTGGCTTCTGAGGGTGTATTCAGACCTAAACATCTTTATATTAAACCGACTTCAGCTTCAAAGGCAAAGACCTAAAGCACCTTCTAAAGCAAAGAAACTCAAAAGCCATGTGGTCAGGCCTCTATGCCCAAAAAACAGATGCTCGAAAAGGCCAAAGGCTTGATTACCTTGATCGGGGGTTCCCATCCCCCTCCTGATAAGAGGTCTAGGCAAGAGACTGACTATGAATCTTCAGATCAGGTTTCCATTTTTCTGATTCCTCTTCTGATCAGGAATGTTCTCTTCCCCCATATGAGGTTTCTTTTGCTGAAGAATCTATACCTTCAGCTTCTCCTCCATAGGACTTTTCTTTTGGGGAAGCCTTGCATACCATGAGGGAGCATTTCCACTGGGAGAGCCAAGATTTTTCAGAGTCTAAAAAGAGGCTCAGGGATTTCCTTTTATTACCTCAACACAGGCCACTAGCCAATTCCACTTGTGTTAGACATTGTAGATGTGTTTTCGGAGTCTAGTCTTACCCCTGACTCCTTACCTCCAGCTCCTGTTAAGCCTGACAGATATTACAAGGTTCCGGACTGTCATAAATTCCTTTTTAAAAACCCTGCTGCAGACCCAGAAACTATTTCTCAGGGTCCCAAAGGAGTTAAGGCTTCCGCTGCAAAAAACCCTACCCCCTCTGACAGAGATTCTAGGGCACTGGATAGATGGGGAAACAAAGGTTTGCACATCTGCTACCTTGGCTATAAGGACCTTAAACTGTCAGTTTCATATGCTCAAATGTCAGCAACATGTCATGGCATTGCTTAAACAGAAAATGTTGTTAAACTCTGTGCAGAAAACAAGGAAATGCAGGATTTATTGCATGCAGCTGATCAAGTTGGAAAGCATACTTTGCAATGTGGTTTTGATTCTTTGGAGGCCTCCTGCAGGGCCGTAGCTACGGGCTCTGTAATTAGGAGGCATGCTTGGTTAAAGGAACAAAATCTGCCTGATCATGTCAGAGTTAAATTATTAGATGCATCTTTACAGCATGATACTTTGTTTGGTGTTAAGGCAGAAGAGGTGTTAAAGAAAATGGAGGACAAAGCTAAATCTATGCAAATGGTCAAAGATTTTTTACAAGTACAGCCACCTAGGTTTAGTAGACACTGGCCTACAAAGAATCGGTCCTTTCCTGTGTCAGACAGACCTCAAAGGGGCAGATCCCAGGCTCAAGGTTCATACAGGTCAAAGCAATGGGGTGCTTCTACCTTCAAAGTTGGAGAAGACCAATCACAGCCATACAGGAAACGGTCCCAATGACTTACCCCTGCTTGCACCAAGCACTTATCTCATGGCAGCACCCTTAGGGGGAAAATTAGCATTTTTTTTCTCAAAATTGGCACATTATAACCCAGGACAAGTGGGTTCTAAATATCATGTCACAAGGCTACAAGTTACATTTCCATACCCTGCCAAAGACAAACGGCTGACTAGATCTGCCAAGAAATCAATGGGCAGAGGCACAAAAACAAGTCTCATCCCTCATGGACATGGGGGCCATTCAACAAGTACCAGAGCAAGAGCAGGGACAAGGATTTTACTCCAGACTGTTCTTGGTACCCAGAAAGGACAAGGCCTGGAGGCCAATACTGGACCTATCTATTCTGAACACATTCCTGGATATACCAAAATTCAAGATGTTGACTTTGCAGCAGCTTCTGCCCATGCTGGGCAAGAACGCTTGGCCTTGTGACTTTGGACCTAAAAGAGGCATACCTGTATGTCCCAGTCAGACAAATAATGCAGAAGATACCTCAGATTCAAGGCTTGCTCAATGCATTACCAATTCTCTGCACTGCCCTTTGGCTTATCTACTGCACCCAGGGTCTTTACAAAGTGCCTGGCACCAGTAATTGCATTCTGCAGACAAAGAGGAATACAAATATATCCTTACTTGGACGACTGCCTAATTCGAGCAGAGAACAAGGACATTCTTGTACAGCATCTGGCGTTTGTGAAAAGACTTCTAACATGCCTAGGGTACACAGTCAATGAAAATAAATCAAAACTAGTACCCTCTCAAGAGATAATATTCCTGTGTGTAAGCTTAAATACAACTGCCCAGATGGCTTATTTCACGCCAGACAAACAAAGGCAACTGACTACCTATTTCAAAATGTTGGCAGTAAAGGCCCAGTTATCTGCAAGAAAAATTCTGCAGGCTTTGGGCTTCATGGCATCCTGCATCCTACTAATTCCATATGCAGGACTGCATATGAGGAAACTTCAGTGGTACCTAAAAAGTGTTTGGACTCAACATTGCCACAGCCTGGAAACTATAATTACTCTCATTCCCTGCCTGCAACAGGAGTTTCGATGGTGGGCAAAGGCTTGTCACAAAACAAGGGACAGCCATTCACATTACCCCCAGCTAGGCAGACACCAACAACGGATGCATCAGATTATGCCTGGGGAGCCCACATGGCAGGAAGATGCATTCAGGGCACATGAACCTCAAACCATCTACATATCAATCAAAAAGAGATGCTAGCTGCTCAAAGTGCTCGGACAGCCTTCAAGGACCTATTTC
This sequence comes from Protopterus annectens, assembly GCF_019279795.1. Taxonomy (NCBI): domain Eukaryota; kingdom Metazoa; phylum Chordata; order Ceratodontiformes; family Protopteridae; genus Protopterus; species Protopterus annectens. Next base: position 542,172,572 of record NC_056745.1, on the reverse strand, counting down.
ATCCAGGACAACTACTGATGGACAACACCACGGTCATGTTGTATATAAACAAGCCAGGGGGCACACATTCCTACCCCCATTGCAGACTAGCTATGACTTTGTGGGACACAGCATTGACTTACCAAGTACATCTGCAGGCACAATTCCTGCCAGGAAGGAAAAATACTCTGGCAGACGAACTAAGCAGAAACCTTATGGATCCCCACGAGTGGCAGCTGGATCCACAAGTCTTCAGCATGATAACAAGGAAATGGGGATGCCCGGACATAGATCTATTTGCCCCTCCCCCTCACAACTACCAACTAAAAAGATTCTGCACAATGATTTATCGCGGACAAACTGGAAAAACCTATCAGTATATGCCTTTCCCCCTCTGCCTCTCCTCCCCAAGGTACTCCTAAAGGTCAGACAGGAGAAGCCAAAGATGATACTGATTGCCCCAGACTGGCCCCGCCAGTACTGGTATCCAGTACTAAGGAACTTCTCTCAATTCCCAGCTTGGACCTTACCTCAAATACCTCCTCTACTGTCCCAGCAAAACAAACAGATCCTGCACAGCCAACTCAGGACTTTAAACCTGGCAGCATGGCGGATGATGTAGTCATACAAAACACACCTCTCAGTAAATCTGTGATGGATGTCATTTTGGAAGCCAGAAGGCCTAGTACTACAAAATCTTATGCTGGAAAATGTAAGAGATTCTGTGCTTGGAACCAGGCACAAGGAATTGATACAGCTGTGCCAAGTATTCCTCAGATTTTGCAATACTTAACTGAGAATGCTGGACAAAGGCCTATCCTTTTCATTTATTAAAATTCATGCCTCTGCCATTTCGGCTCATTATAATGCAGAGACACCACTTTTTTCTTATCCTTTATTAAAGCAGTACCTCAGAGGGGCCAAAAATTTAAGGCCTCCAGGGAGATTACCAATACCTGCATTGGGACCTCAACTATGTGTAGGAAAAGCTCACCCTGCCTCCTTTTGAGCTAGCTGCTACTGCTGATATAAAGTTTTTATTGGAAAACAGTTCTGCTCCTAGTAATTACTTCAGCAAGACGAGTTTCAGAGCTACAGGCACTCATGGCTGTGGAACCCTTTATCATTTTTCATCCAGACAGGATTTCCCTGGGGACAAATCCAACATTTATGCCTAAAGTGGTGTCCAATGTGGCTCTAAACCAAACTATTCATCTGCCAACTTTTTACCCAAAACCACAGAACAAGGGGGAGCGAATTCTGCATTCTTTGGACGTACACAGACAGCTTAGATTCTACTTGGACAGAACCAAAGTTTTCAGGAAAACAGAGCAATTACTAGTGGCATATGCTGCAGGATCACAAGGAAAGCAGATAATTTCCAAGTGGTTAGGCCACTGCATTTGTTTCTGCTACTTTTACACCATGGCAAACCAGTGCCTAAGGGCGTTGGGCCACATTCCACCAGAGCTGCAGCCACTTCAGCAGCCTTTCTCAGGGGAGTACCAACCATGGACATTTTAGAGGCAGCTACTTGGAGTTCAGTGCACACTTTTACAAAGCATTATCATTTGCCACTCTACTCTAAATCCAGGGCAGGCTTTGCCAGGCTTTGCCACTGCAGTTCTGCAGGGCCTCATAGCTGCTACTACTGTCGTCTAGCTCCAGCCTCCCAACCATAGCTTTGTGACTCTACCCAAATGTAATGACTGCAACAGTGAAACACGATGAATATAGTACAGTTGTGTACACTTACCATAAATGTAGATGTTAGTGTATTCACTGCTGCAGTCCAGGTTACCCACCCGCCATCCCCCTTTTTTCTGCTGGAACTTATCTTTCCTTCTCTGATTTATACAACCTGTGTGGTGTATTTGCTTGTAGATTAAGGTAAAATTGATATTGGTGCATGTATTGTTTATATATATATATATGGATATATATATATATATATATATTTAAATTTAAGAAAAACTGAAGAAAATGGCGTCGGCTGCTTCTTTTATACCCCTGACGTCAGGAAAGGGGCAACAGCAGCCGATGCAGGACCCAAGACTTTGGAATTCAGGCCGGCTGAGGGCAACCTGCCAGCAGGATAACCCAAATGTAAAGACTGCAACAGTGAATACACTGTAACATCTACATTTATGGTAAGTGTACACAACTGTACTTTCTATGACCCCTTGGAGACCACAGTTATTGCCTAACCAGGGGAGGTTTGACTGTATGGGTGCAGAAAAATCCTCTGTAAAAAGGGAAGAGGCTACCACTTCCAGCTGTTAGCCGTTTTGAGGGATTCTCCAAACCAAAGTGTTTGAAGTTATCTGGTGCCACAGAGAGAAGTGAACACTTAGACTTAATGCCAGGGTGGGGTGGGGGTAAATACCGGAAGGAACCATATACGCAAGTCTGCTTTTTTGGACTATCTATAATTTTGGGGAGATCCCCCCCCCTCTTTTTTTGGAACCTCATTGCCATTGCTTTCTGATATTTCTTTCTGCCTGTACCTTGCTGAGACCATTTATTCTCATTCCTATAAAAAGATCTGGAACTGGAAGTAAAGTTTCTTTTATATTATGGCAATGAGGGTTGAAAAATCTTAAGGATCCTCTGAATTAACTTCCCTTTTTCATCAAAGCTTTTTGAAGGACCTCAGCTTTGACATTTAACATTTATTAACTGGGAAAGTCCGATGTGGAACAAAGCCAATTTTCAGCTGAGGCCCGGGGAGAAATGCTCCAGACGCATGTCTTTGTAATGTGGGAAGAAACTGGAGCACCCGGAGGATGCAGGGAGGACATGCAGACTCCGCATTACAATACACCCCAGTCGAGAATCAAACCAGAGAACCTCTTGCTGTACAGCGAAGGTATGGAAATAGTGAGGTTTGAATTAGAAAATTCCAAGAAATTTTCATTCAGTACTATCAGCCTATTGATGGAGATGTTAGACATTATTTTAACTTACAATTTCTTTGAATTTAATGACAAGCTTTACAGGCAAGTCAATGGTGTGGCTATGGGTGCCACAACAGCACCCAGTTATGCCAATATTTACATGTATGGATAGGAAAGATGTCATGTTTTTGAAGGTGCTTTTATGCAGAATATCATATTTTTCAAGCGTTTTATTGATTATGCTTTTTTTAATTTGGAGAGGGGATGCCAAATCTCTGGATGATTTTCTGATGTACTTTTGAAATTCACTTTGGTCTACAACAGTGTTGTAAGTTTCTTAGATCTTAATATATATAAAGAAGACAGTAAATTAATAACGACCATCTTTAAGAAAAAAAGTACAAAACAATGCTTATTTGCATTATGATAGTATGCACCCAAAAAGGCCAAAATAAATATTGTGAAGAGTCAGAGAGTGCATGAGTTGTCAGATAAGGACTGTGATTTCGAAAAATAAGGTATACCCTTATACAATAAATTTATTAATAGAGGATATCCAGAGATGGTTATTGCAATAAGTTATAATGATACGTATCAAATGAGAAAAGGGGCACAGGGGGTGACACAAGAAAAACAGGTCTTAGAACTTCTGTGCAAGCTGAGAATAGTTTGGACACAGTCTATCAAAAATATTGTGATTAACAATTGGAAACTTTTTAAGTGCAACTCCGAGGTTATAAATGTAGTGGGAGAAGCACCTATTTTTGTGCAAAAGAGAGGAAGGAGTTTTAAGAATTTGTTTCAAAGCAAGTTAAATCCCCCTCAAAAAAAGTGTGTTAACCCTGGAATGTTCAGATGTTTTAGTTGTAACGTATGTAATTTTTTTAATGACTGATGTAAAAGAAATCAAGGTTGGTTTTGATATATTCATTTCAAAGGGAGATACACATGCAAATCTAAGTTTTATGGTATATTTAGTTGAATGTTTGTCACATAAATCTTTTCATGTTGGACGCACAAGAGAGTTAAAAAAAAAAAAAAAAAAAAAAAGAAGATATACGAGCATGAATATGCAGGGAGTAGCAAAGATGAAAAAATGTGCTGGGCAAGCATTACAAAGAAAACGCATGTGATGTAAATTTTAAATTGTGTTTTGGATGAAGTTTTGAATGTTGACAATAAGTTTAATGCAGAAGAACTTAGGTGGAAAGAATATGAATGTCAGGTTAAGTTAAATGCCTGCCATCCACCTGAGTTTAAATGATAGGGAAGACGTCATAGCTTTCCTTAAAAGGAATGGATTGCATTATTAATTTATAAGGTCATGTGCTTATGCATTTGACTTATAAGTGTTACAATTACGTAGTCACATTATGCATTCTGAAGAAGTCCAATGCGGACGAAAGCGCTTACTGTTTGATGTGTTGTTGTTGGTCTTTCGGCTTTTTCCCGGTAAGGGGTCGCCACAGCGGAACTCCAGTCCGCTAATGATTGGCAGTAGATTTTTACGAAACGCCGAGGTGCCAGCTCGATGCCCAACCTTCAACGAAAGCACACCCATTTACGCACGCATGTCTTTCCAATGCTACCCAACCGCAGGGAGGACAGACTCCACACAAAAGGCACTCCCAAACCCAGTCGAGAATCGAACGGGAGAACCTCTTGCTGTGAGGTAACACTAACGCCGTACCACTGCGGCATTACTGTTTGATGTGTATGGTTTATTAAAATTTAGTACTTTTTTTTGGCTCTTTTCTCCATTTTTTATTTATGATCCCATTTACTCATTAGGGGTAATACACAATTATCGACTATGGGATGGGTAAAGGGCAGTCTGTAACCAAACAGGATCAGTTACTTTGAGCACAGGAAGGGAAATTGGCTAGACTTAAAATGGCCCGCAATGGCAGCTAGCCTAGCACCTACCTGTGAACCTATGAAGTGTTCTTCAAACATGGGCAAAGTGGCAGACTCCATTCCAAGGAAAGTACAGTTGCGCAAGAATTTATAACAGAATATGTCCTACTGATCACCGTTGCAGTTTTCCAAACTGCTGGGTTAACATTGTCAAATAATCTGGATGTCCAGCAGGGGTACCAAAGCCAAAACCTTTCATAATGCCAGACATCCGACATATGACCTAAGCCCAATGGGCATAAGGGTACACCAGTTGAAGTATGAGCATGAAAACCTCAGACAAACTGAAAACCAGGAGACCTGGAGACACCTGAGGAAGAGTATGAGACAGGCAAATGTCAGCTAAGAATGGAGAAGATGGAGAACCGCTTCCCCCTTGGCTCATGAGAAAAGATGCAATACCAACTTAGAGGCACAGAAAAGGAGGATTGTAGAGTGGGAAGGAATGCTGCAACAGTAATCAGTAGAACACTATACAGTTGTGTAAAAACTTATCTTAAGAGCAGATATCATACTGATCTATTGTAAACAGTTGGGTTATCTCACTAAATAACCAGGACATCTGGCCTTGGACCAAAGCCAAAACCTTCCACAGATCTACGTGTCCAATGTATGACCTAAGCCCATAGACAATAAGGGTATATAAGCGGAAATATAAGTATAATTGTTCAGACTATATCTAAGTCTGCAGAGGCAGGAGTATTAAAATAATATGGTCAGTAAGAGGGGAAGAGGCAGAAAGAGTGGTCCTCTCAAGCCATTAGGAAGAGGAAGGAAACATAATAGGAAAGAGAGTGTAGCTTGGGAAAGAACACTAACAATAATTATTGGGACAGCTACTGTTAAGTTCCTACTCAACTGTAATATGCCCTTCCTTAGGACACTGTTTCACTATTGTAAACAACTGGATGATTCCCAAAGCTTATGCAGTGTGACAGGTGGCTGAAAGAGAAATAGAACTACCCAGTAATCCAGAGAGAAGTGGTCTAAGAAAAGCAGCTCTATATTTAGAAAGAGCACAGAAGATGAAGTAGCTGATTTTGGAATGCTTCTAGTGTCAAATTCCCTTGTAAAAGGCTCCAGAGGAGACCAATGCTCTAATGAAATGTGTCTTAGCTGGGGAGGGTAAGGATTTACCATACTGAATGTAGTAAAAATAAATGGATTTAGAAAACCAGTTAGCAATAATCTGCTTAGAGACTGAATCCCCTAACTCAGAATCTTTGAAGGACACAAACTGGTCAGACCTTGTGAATATCTTTGACAACTCAGATTCTACTCTGACAAAAATATATATATTAAGAGAATGCAGTTTCCTTTCTCCCTTATTTTGTAGATTAGGAAAGGAGCTGGGAAGATTTATAACATGACTGAAATGCAGTTAATTTACCACTTTTGGCATGGAGGAGGGACTGGACCACAAAGACACTGCGTTCGTATGAAAAATAAGGAAAGGAGGGGCTGCCATAAGGACTGAAGTTCAGAGATTTGTCTAGCCGAGGTAAGGAGTACCAGAAGAAAGTTTGTTGAAGCAGTGAATTTGACAGAGGCAGAGGCTGCTGGTTCAAAAGGAGGGAGGTTGAGCTTTTGCAAGCAAAGTTGAGGTCCCAAGCTTTCCTAGGAGGTTTTAAGTGGGGTACACCTTTTAGGAACTGTCCTACCTCTAGTGTGGACAGAAGGGGGGATCCAGAGGTAGGCAAGCGCAATGACTGAAATGTTTGCTTTATTGAGGGTTATGGCAGGCCATATTTCAGCAGCTCACACAGATAAGACAGGACCACAGGAGTGTTTGAATGCACTGGGTCCTGTTTAAGAGCATGACACCAGAAGGAAAATCTTTTCCATTTGGCTAATAAATATTTCCTGTTAGGATTCCCCTGCATCCTGGAGAACCTGAGGCATATCCTCAGAAAATTTGTGTCTGAAAGGGATCAGAATAATGTCAGGTTGCTGGATGACAAGTTGGAATAAAGCAATCAGCCATTCTGTAGTGTGAGCAAGACCACTGTGGACAGTAGCTTCTGGTAATAGCCACTGTGCTGGTGGAAGAGGAAGAACCGTACTGCCTTGGCCAAAAGAAGTCATAGTAAATTTTTGGGTTATTGCTGTTGATATTTATTAAAATTGTGTAAAGAAGAGGAAGTGGAGGGAAGGCATATAAAAATGTAAGGAAAGGACATTGCATCCGTTTTCCAAACTTGGGGGCAGTATTCCCTGGTGCAAGACAGTGGAAGTGGTTTGTTGTCAATGGAGGCAAATGGGTCTATTTGTGGGAATCTCCACTTGTGGACTATGTCTATGAAGACATCCCTGTTCAGCATCCATTCATGGGTATCTTCCCTTGATCTGCTTATAAAGTCTGCCAGGATATTGTCTTGTTAAAGAATGTAAACTGCTTAGAGAGACAAGTTTGCTTTTCTGGCATGCTGTCTTGCCAAAAGAGCCAACCTGTACAGATGATTGGATCTGGTGCCGTGACCCCCCCCCCCCTCCCAGCTTATGTACCACGTGACCACTATTTTGTGAACCTGGTCTCCAAGAATGGGTGGTAATAATTACTTGAATGTTCTTATCGGCTGGCTGTGTCATGTGTTCTGTGCTTTTAAAATATAAAATGGTGTATGTTTTAAAATTTGGTATTGATTACTGAAGAAGGGTGTATCCCGAAAGCTTTATTCTGTTAAGTTAAATAAATTAACCATTTCTAATATTCTGGGATTTTTCTGCATGCTTTTTGGAGTTCCTTGTGGTTTACTGCAGTTGACTCGTTTCCTATATTTGTGTCTTTCTGAGTTTGCTGTGGGTGCTGAATAGCGGTTATAACACAGCCACCTTCATCTGCTCCTGGTGCAGAGAATTCTTCAATTATTCAAGCGAATAAGGTAACAATTTGTGGACTTTTGACTGTCAGGCAACCCTCTACTGGCTAAAATTGGTGCCGTGAATAAAGTTAGCATGGGAGCGGTCCCCAGACTAATGGCAATGTAGACCATTTAATTAATAATAGAATTAGAGCAACAGAGCAAGCACCAGCTGTACCCCAGCTAGGAAGTTTGTTGTAAAAACACAGGTAAGCGCTTTCAGGGATGTACCCCTTCATCAGACAACTTACAAAAAACACTTCATTCCTTATGTAGTATTGGCAGAACACATGATATCAATTAGGTCTTAAAGATGCAATGTTAAAAACAAGTTCCAAATACATATAAACAGTTCCTTCTAATATATGAGAAATCTAATATATTCATATAGCTGGTTCAATGATCAATGAGTGTATCTAGAACAAATGTTTAAACTGCTAAATAATGATGCAACATATCAATCTGTATCATGCATTGTTGTGAAAAGCATTATAGACAAGGTTTCATTTTTAATTTTTGACCTGCTGATCACAGGGATGCTTAATGAGCAATTATTTGACTATTTTACTGTGAGCAGTCCTACCATTCCTGAGGTGTATGCATTACCCAAGATACACATAAATTTATATACATCACCAATGCGTCCCATTGTATCCAGCAGAGGGTGGGTGACAGAGCCCCTTTCGATTTTTGTCAAAAAAAAAAAATCTACATCCATTATTGAATGATTGTGACAGTGTGCTTAAAGACCCCAAAATATTTTTGGAAACCCTTAAATTGAAATGGGCAGACATTAATGGTGATAGCAGTTGTTTTTTTGCGACAATGGACGTAGAAATCACTGTTCACTGTCATTCCCAATGAATGGGGGATTGATAATATAAGGGAGTTACTTAACACAAATCACAGGAACAAATGTGATTTGATTTGTGCATTGCTGAATATCATATTGACCAATAATGTCTTCATTTTTCACAGGGAGTATTCTATACAGAAGGTTGGTGTGGCTATGGGCACAGCTTGTGCCAATAGCTACGCCAACCTCTCCCTAGTACAGTGGGGATGAACTTGTGTGTTGGCTAATGCTATATACATAGGTTCATAGGTTTATACTAGGCTATCTGCCCTAAGGCATTTATAAGCCTAGCCCAAATTTTTGTGACTTACGCCACCCCTTATATGAAAAAATACTGTGCCCATTAGTTTGTTGTGCCTCTGTCCAGCAGTGACACAGAGATGATTCCTGGGGTAAACCTACGATCTCCCATCCACAGGTCTAGATTTCTCTTGAACAGAGTCAGCGAGGTGCTCTGCCTCACATGGACCGGGATTTTATTCCACAGCATAGGGAGTCTCTGAGTGATAAATCTATCCCTCCGGCACGTCCTATTTATATCCGTGCTAAGGTTTAAGTCGCTTGCTCTAGTGGTTTTGGTGGATGTGGATTTTTTGAGGTGGAGCATGTCCATTAATTCCGGGTTGGACATGGCCTTGTATGTCAGGCACATGTCACCTCTGAGCAGACGGTATGCGACTGAATAGAGCTGGAGTTTCTTCAATCTGGCAGCATATGACAGATTTTGGAGTCCCTTTATCCTTTTGGTGAGGAACTTTTGGGGTCTCTCCAATTGCTGTAGATGTCGGGTGAGATACATCCCGAATGGGGCATTGTACTCGATCATTGGTCTGATAAGTGAAGAGTACAGGGGAACAATGACCTCACTAGATCTGGATGTGAATCCCTTCATGATCAGGTGGGCAATGTAGAAGGTCTTTCTAACCACTTTAGCAATGTGAGTGTCAAAAGAAAGGCCACTGTCAACCTGGGTCCCCAGGTCCCTGATAACCTCTTCTGTGCTTAGTGGATTGCCACCTATATGGTAGCTTGGGGTTACCTTGTTTTTCCCGAAGGGTATGACTATACATTTTTGGCGTTTAACTTCAGGCCATGGCTCTGGCACCAGCTATCTGTTTCCGTGAGTCCCTTCTGAAGGATATCCGTGTCCGATGCACTTTCCACTACGGCCCAGTTTGCAGTCGTCTGCAAACTTTGTCAGCCAAAGTCCTCCCATGTTGGCCTGTACTTCTGAGAAGTAGATGCCAAACAATAGGGGCCAAGGACCGAGCCCTGTGGGACACCACTTGTGACCGGCTTGGAGTCTGACACAGCGCCAGCAACTCTAACCCTGTGGGTTCTGTCCTTAAGCCAGTTTGCAACCCATCTTGTGACATATGGGTTTACATTTAAGCTGGTAAGTTTTTCTACAATACCCGAGTGGGTATTGTGTCGAAAGCCTTTGCAAGGTCAAGGTAGGCTGTATGGACTGCCTTTCCCTCATCAATGGCCTTGGTGACTGTTTCGAAGAAGTCGACCAAGTTCAAAAGGCATGATCTTCCCTTGACAAAGCCAAACTGGGTCGGGTCCAATGTCTGCAAGTCCCCTATATCTTTGTTTATGAGCTCCATTATGATCCTCTCCATAGATTTGCAGACTAGACTTGTTAAGCTTATGGGGCGGTAATTACCAGGGTCCGTAGAGGTGCCGCCTTTGTGGAGTGGGACCACAGTTGCCGTACTCCACTCCTTGGGCACGTATCCTGTGGTAAGACTGAGATTAAACAGCTGCCTTATGTGCGGGTTTAATTCCTCATTTAGCTCGTGTAGCACACAGCCAGGGACACCATCCGGTCCCATTGATGCTGTGTTTTTAGCTTTAGAGAGAGCAGCTTTCACCTGCGCATTTGAGATGTCCGGGAGGCTACACTCGGCTGGGATAGTTATCTCTCCTTTAGGGGAGAGGGGGTGAAGTTTGCACTGAACCTGTCTGCCAGTATGTTGGCAATGTCTGTGGGTTCAGTGATTTTTGTATCATTTTGGACTAATTCTGAGCATATCTGGGAGTTTCCACCCAGGTTCCTAACATAGCTGAAAAAGGCCTTATGATTGTCCTTTGAATCCATGGCAATTTTTCTCTCAAAATTGGCCTTAGTTGATTTTATGAGTGCTCGTATTTTTTACTAATAATGATCAGGGGTGACTTCCCTTTTATGGATTTTGTTCTATCATGTAATAGCTTTCTCCTCTTATTGTAAAGTTTGTTAATGGCTGGGGTCCACCAGACTGGACGTTTGCCCTTTGTGGAAAGAGTCTTGGTTTTATTTGGGATTGCCTGATCCATGCAGTCCTGGAGGTGTTCATAGAAGGCATTTGTAAGGGCTTCCGCAGCTTGGGTTGTGGTTTCCACTGGCTCAGGGGCCTTGAAGGATACCACACCAGTCTTGAGTAGTGTGAAGTTTGCTTTAGAGAAGTTCTTCACTATGGTCTTTTTTGTTTGGGGTGGGGGCGGGATGTGGATTTCCAGTGAGATTAGTTTATGATCAGATCTCACCAATGAGGGATATACTTCCGGTGTGGAGCATTTTGTCCCCATGTTTGTGACAGAGATCTAGTATATTTTCTCCTCTCGTGGGAACAGTGACTAGCTGTTCCATGGCATTTGAATTTATGAACTCCAGGAACCGTTGGGCTAGAAAGTTAGGGCTTGAGTAATGTTCCCAGTCTATATTCGGGTAGTTGAAGTCACCCAATATGATGGTGTTTGGAGATACATTTATACCCTCCAGTGTCTTCAGGAAGGCTGTGTGGGGTTCCTGAGTTTGAGAGGGTGGCCTGTAGCATGCTGCAATTTGTAGAGCAGTTTTGCCTATGGTTAGTTGCACCTGGATGGTTTCTGAAGCTTCGTGCGTTGCCACCAACCTGGAGGTGTGGGTATCCTTTATGAATATGGATACACACCCTCCTTTTGTGGTGTGGTATTAGTTGGTACACTAGGTTTGTGGATGACATCTTGTTGCTGTGGCATTGCATTGAGGCTGATTTAAATGAATTATTTTCTTACTTGAGCAATACTACTAAGTTCCTTAAGTTTACATCTAAGTATTCTACTCGAGATTGATTTCTTGGATGTTAAGGTTAGGAAAGATGACTTGCATCACATCAAAACCAGCCTATATAGAAAACCTGTCAGGAAGAACAACTACCTACACAGCACTAGTATGCATCCTAACCATACTAAGCGGAATATCATTAAGGGTCAACTTTACAGAACTATGAGATTGTTCAATAATGACAGCGAATTAGCTAGTGCTTTACAACTATTGAAGACAGAATTTTTGGAGAAGGGGGTACAATGCACACATTATTGACAAATGTATTAATGAAGGTTGGAGTAATAGAAATGGAAGGTGCCGACCTTATTTTAATGAAGTTGCGAGTACTGAACCCAATAACCAAATCATTAACAACAATATGGCCAGCCATATGCATGGTGTTATTGATAATACCCTAAGAATGCCATTAAGATTTGGTAGTAATATCAATTTAGTCTGTGATGTTACTAAGAATTGGAGCATTCTTTCCACAACTGATAATCTACAAGGTAAAATTGGGCCTAAACCTAATTTTACGTTCAGGAACAACAGAACATTAAGTCATTTATGTTATAAGAATGATACATCAGCCATCCTGAATAGATCAGATAGACTGGGTACCTATATATGTAGAGATTGTGCAGCCTGTAAATATATTCATAGTGGTAGAAGTTTTGTACATCCATTTAAGGGTTTAAGTTTCAATAGCAGTCAATATGTGACTGCACAACATCTAATGTACTTTATCTTGCCTATTGCACAATATGTTTCAGTTTTTACATGGGTAAGACTAACAGGTGGTTGAAAGGTAGAATACTAGAACACTATAGAGATATCAAAAATTGCAAAGAGAGTAGTGCTACAGCTATGCATAACAAGAACGAGGACAAGGCCATAATTTCAAGTTCCTTGCTCTACAGGTCCTGCCTGCGAGATTGAGAAGGAGAAATTTGTCTAATGACACGGAGGTTGCAGAACAAAAATGGATTATGTTTAATGCAGATAAACCCCCAGGTGTCCTTGAAACCTTTTTTAAAAGCCCGTCCACTTAAACATTGATTGCTATCATTTTAGTATTTTAACAATAAAGTTTTAATAATTGTAATTTATGCTCAGGTGTTATAGTACACTAAGTTTATTTTATCCATTATTCATGTGTATATATGTATGTATGTGTGTGTGTGTGTATATATATATATATATATATATATATATATATATATGTATATATATATATATATATATATATATATATATTTACAAATTTAATATGCTGTTTATATTTTCATACTTTTTTATACACACATGCTTCTCTACATATATATTATGAATTGCATGTTATTACTGTATTATTACTATTTTGTATTTGATTAAATTATGTGTTTTAAGTTAGTTTGTTTCAATATTCCTGTATAGTTGAATATGGTTTAGTAATGTTATGTTATGAGGAAAGTACAGTTGTGTACACTTACCATAAATGTAGATGTTCGATTGTATTCACTGTTGCAGTCATTGCATTTGGGTAATCTGCTGGCAGGTAGCCTCAGCCGGCCTGAATACCAGTCTGGGGATTTCTGCGTCTGATGCTTTTGCTTCTTCCATGACGTCAGGTCGTCAGAGGTATAAAACATGCAGCAGATGCTATTACATCAGTCTTTCTTGCCGCACGGTGCCCGAAGTAGAAGCAGATGTTCTTCGTGTTACACTGCTGCAGTCATCACACTTGGGTTATCTTGCCGTCAGGTCAGCCAGAGTTCCAAAGTCTTGGTCCGGCGTCTGTTGCTGTCACTTCTTCCCTGACGTCAGTGCGCCAGGGGTATAGAAGATGCATCCAACGCCATTTTCTCCAGTCTTTCTTGCCACGCGGTGCCCGAAGCAGAAGCAGTTCACAAGTAGTGGTCGGCCGATTCCTGAGATTTTCAAAGTCGAATTTCAGATCCGAAGTCTTCAATAAAGCTAAGTAACCCCATTGGGGAAACTTTTTTCTTGCCTCAGACCGATGTCAGAAAAAGTTAATTGTATTTCTTGTGGGAAGCAAATACTTCATAAGGACTTCCACTCTTACTGTATTCCATGCCTAGGCCCTGATCGCGACATCACTAGTTGTCGGTTTTGTGCTAGATTTAACAAATGCGCGATAAAAAGACGTTTTGAATTTGCTTTGCAATACTTTGGCCGAAGGTTCAATTATACTATGCCATCAGATCAGCCGACGACCTCAATACTGAAAAAACGCAGAGACAAGGATGAAGACAGGCATCCGAGGTCCAAAACTGAGGACGAAACCTCTTCTAGGCCAGTCGCCGGTTCACCGGTTCTCAGTGAGGCGCTTTCGCAGCCCCTGACACCCACTACCTCAGAGCCACAGGCCGCTTCTGACTCCCACGTGGAGACAACTAGGCCTCTGGAAATTTAAGGTATTGGGCCTACGGAAACTAATCCCTCAGATGGGTCTGGAGCCGCTGAGCAGGCATCGGCTTCTGAGGGTGTTTTCAGACCTTCACAACTTGCCATTAAAACAACAGCCAAGACAAAAGTACCATTAAAGACAAAGAAATAAGTACAGCATTTTCCTGGACAGTCCTTCATGCCTAGGAAACAGATGTTTAAAATGGCCGAAGACCTCATTACTCTAATCAGGGGTTCCCATCCCCCTCCTGAGAAAAGGCCTAGGCAGGATACAGACTATGATTCCTCTGATCAGGTTTCCATTTCCTCTGATTCCTCTTCAAACCAGGGATACTCTCTACCCCCCTATGAGGACTCTGATGCTGAAGAATCTATCCCTTTAGCCTCTCCTCCTGAGGATTATTCTTTTGGGGAAACTTTGCATACCATGAGGGAGCATTTCCATTGGGAAAGTCAGGATTACTCAGAATCCAAGAAAAGGCTCAGGGATTTCCTTTTATTGCCTCAGCACAGGCCACTGGCTATTCCGCCTGTGCTAGACATTGTGGATGATGTGTTCTCTGAATGTAGCTTATCCCCTGATTCTTTGCCTCTGCTCCAGCCAAGCCAGATAGGTATTATAGAGTCCCTGACTCTCACAAGTTTCTTTACAAAGACCCTTCTCCGGATCCAGAAACTATTTCCCAGGGTCCAAAAGGGGTTAAGGCTTCCATTGCAAAAAATCCAGTACCCTCTGACAGAGATTCCAGAGCTTTGGATAGATGGGGGAAGAAAGTATACACTTCTGCAACTTTAGCAGTAAGAGCTTTAAATTGCCAGTTTCACATGCTTAAGTACCAACAATATTTAATGGCTCAGTTAAAACAGAAAATGCTTGCAAGCTCAGCAGCTCATGATTGTAAAGAAATGCAGGATTTATTGCATGCAGTTGAACAGGTGGGAAAACATACTCTGCGATGTGGTTTTGATTCTTTAGAGGCCTCTTGTAGAGCCCCACTTGCAGGTTCTGTGATTCGAAGACATGCTTGGTTAAAAGAACAGAGTTTTACCTGATCATGTTAAGGCAAAATTATTGGATGCTCCTTTGCAGCATGATACCTTGTTTGGTGTTAAGGCAGAAGAGGTGTTAAAGAAAATGGAGGATAAAGCTAAATCTATGCAAACAGCCAAGGATTTCTTACAGGTACAGCCACCTCGGTTTAGCAGAAATTGGCCAACAAAGAATTGGTCCTTTCCAGTGTCAGACAGGCCACAGAGAGGCAGATACAGATGCCCAAGAGGCAGATCTCAACCCCAAGGCTCAAACAGACGACAGTGGGGCACTTCAACCCCAAAAGGAGGCAAGGACAAGTCTCAACCTTACAGGAAACGGTCACAATGAATTTCCCCTTCGTACGCCAAGCACGTCCCTTTTGAAAGCCCCCTTAGGGGGAAAACTAGCACTTTTTTCTCAAAACTGGCAAACAATCCCCCAAGACAAATGGGTTCTGAATATTGTGTCTCAATGTTACAGGTTCCACTTTCATACTTTACCAAGGCTAAAAGGAATGCCAGACCGGCCACAAAATCAATGGGCAGAGGCACAAAAACAAATTTCAGCCCTCATGGACATGAGAGCTATTCAAAAAGTACCACAACAGGGACAAGGATTTTACTCAAGACTCTTTCTGGTCCCCAGAAAGGACAAGGCCTGGAGGCCCATACTAGACCTTTCAATTCTGAATACTTATCTGGATATTCCAAAATTCAAAATGTTGACATTACAGCAGCTTCTACCCATGCTGGGCAAGAAGGCTTGGCTTGTTACTCTGGACCTCAAAGAGGCATACCTGCATGTCCCTATCAGACAAAATTGCAGAAGATACCTCAGATTCAAACCTGGTACAATGCAGTACCAATTCTCTGCACTGCCCTTTGCGAAGACCCTGGGTGCAGTAGATAAGCCAAAGTGCCTGGCACCAGTAATTGCATTTTGCAGACAAAAAGGAATTCAAATATATCCATACCTGGACAACTACCTCATTCAAGCAGAGACAAAGGACATTCTTCTACAGCATCTGGCATTTGTAAAAAGGTTGCTAATTTCTCTAGGGTACACAGTAAACGAAAAGAAGTCAAAACTTGTGCCCTCGCAACAGATTATATTCCTGGGTGCCAGCTTAAATACAACGGCCCAGATGGCTTACCTCACGCCAGACAAACAAGTTCAACTAACTCAATATTTTCAATTACTGGCAAAAGTCCCATCTCCCTGCAAGAAAAATTCTGCAGGCCCTGGGATTCATGGCATCCTGCATACTACTAATACCATATGCCAGACTGCATATGAGGAAATTACAATGGTATCTAAAAAGCATTTGGACTCAACACTCTCACAGTTTAGAAGCAGTAATACCAATGATTCCTTGCCTATAACAGGAGTTTCGATGGTGGGCACAGGCATGTCACCTAAACAAGGGTCAGCCTTTTACCCAACCCACAGCCAGGCAAACTCTAACAGATGCTTCGGATTACGGCTGGGCAGCACACATGGCAGGAAAATGCATTCAGGGCAAGTGGACCACAGATCATATGCATCTTCACATCAATCAAAAAGAGATGTTGGCTGTTCAAAAGGCCCTTACAGTTTTCAAGGACCTTCTGCATCCAGGACAATTATTACTAAAGACAGACAACACCACAGTAATGTGGTACATAAGCCAGGGGGCACTCATTCTTACCCCCTATGCAGGCAAGCCATGACCTTGTGGAACACAGCTCTAACATATCAAGTTCACCTGCAAGCACAATTCCTGCCAGGAAAGAAAAATACTCTGGCAGACGATCTAAGCAGAAATATCATGGACCCTCACAAATGGAGATTGAATCCACAAATCTTCAGCATGGTAATGCAAAAATGGGGATGCCCCAGACATAGATCTTTTGCCTCCCCACTGAATTGCCAACTACAAAAATTCTGCACAAGGACTTATCACAAACAAGCATGGAAAGTGGATGCTCTTTTGTTCAGCTGGAAAAACCTAAAAGTTTATGCCTTCCCGCCACAGCCTCTCCTTTCAAAGATACTCCTAAAAGCCAGACAAGAAATACCACAGATGATCCTGATTGCTCCAGACTGGCCACGCCAGCACTGGTACCCTATCTTAAGGAACTTGGCTCAAGGCCCACCATGGATAGTGCCTCAAATTCCACACCACCTGACTCAACAAAACAATCAGATCCTGCACAGTCATCTCAAAACCCTAAACCTGGCTGCATGGCAGATACATTAGTCAAACGGGCAACACCTCTCTCTAAAGCTGTTATGGATGTCATTTTGGAGGCCAGGAGGCCGAGCACCAGGAAAGCTTACTCAGAAAAATGGAAGAGATTCTGCGCCTGGAAACAGGATCAAAGCCTTGACCCTCTTGTTCCAAACATTCCTCAGATTTTATAATACTTAACTGAGTTGCTGGACAGTGGCCTATCCTTCTCATCAATTAAGATCCACACCTCTGCCATTTCAGCACATTACAACACAGATCCTCCTTTATTCTCTCATCCCTTGCTAAAGCAGTACCTCATAGGGGCTAAAAACATAAGACCGCCCCGGAGAGCACCAACACCAACTTGGGACCTCAGTTTTGTTTTGGAAAAATTGACCCTATCACCTTTTGAGCCAGCCAATACAGCAGATCTAAAATTTTTATCATGGAAAACAGCTCTGCTCCTGGCAATAACTTCAGCGCGAAGAGTCTCAGAGCTACAGGCATTAATGGCAGTGGAACCTTTTATAATTTTTCATCAGGACAGGGTTTCTTTAAGGACAACCCCTACCTTTATGCCAAAGGTGATATCTAGTGTGGCTCTTAACCAAACCATCCATTTGCCAACTTTTTATCCAAACCTCCAGAATAAAGGGGAGAAACTTCTGCATTCTTTGGACATACACAGGCAGCTACGCTTCTACTTGGACAAAACAAAAGCTTTCAGGAAAACTGAGCCACTGTTTGTAGCATATGCTGCAGGATCACAAGGCAAGGCTATTTCAAAGCAGACTGTATCCAAATGAATGGGACACTGTATTCGCTACTGCTACACACAGCATGGAAAATCAGTCCCAAATACCATTAGGCCACATTCCACCAGGGCAACAGCCTTTCTCAGAGGAGTACCTACCAAGGCAATTTTGAAGGCTGCAACTTGGAGTTCAGTGCACACCTTTACTAAGCACCATCACCTGCCTCTTTATTCTAAATCCAGAGCAGGATTTGCCACTGCAGTTCTGTAGGGCCTCATAGCCAATCTTAACTCTTTATAGACCAGCCACCCAACCTTAGCTTTGGGATTCTACCAAAGTGTGATGACTGCAGCAGTGTAACACGAACATAGTACAGTTTTGTACCTACCATAAATGTAGCTGTTCGAGTGTTCACACTGCTGCAGTCCAGGTTACCCTCCCTCCATCCCCTCTGAACTAGCCGGACTTATCTATACCTTTCTATCCTGTACAACCTTTGAGGTGTATTTGCTTTTAACTGAAGGTATTTTTATTTTATATGTATATTTTTCATTAGCAATATGTATTGCCTACCTACTGGGGGCACCTGACATCTGGGGCAAGAAAAACTGAAGAAAATGACGTTGGATACATCTTATATACCCCTGGCGCACTGACGTCAGGGAAGAAGCGACAGCAGCCGATGCCAGACCAAGACTTTGGGACTCTGGCCGACTGCGGGACTGCCTGACGGCAGGATAACCCAAGTGTGATGACTGCAGCAGTGTGAGCACTCGAACATCTACATTTATGGTAGGTACAAAACAGTACTTTTGCAAGTGCCGGTTGGCAGACTCCTGAAATTTTTTTTTCGAGTTTCAGAATCTAAGTCTTTGAAAAAAAGCTAAGTACCATGTTGGGGATCCTTTTTCTTGCTCTTAACTGATGTCAGTAAAAGTTAACAATTGTCTTACCTGTGGAAAGCAAATACCTCATAAAGATTTTCATTCGTACTGCATTCCTTGCTTAGGCTCAGACCATGACGTCCCTTGCTGTCGGTTTTGTGCTTTATTCAACCCCCGAACAATTAGTCTATTTTCGCAGAAAATTATTTTTGTACTCTGTTTAACTATCCAGAAATGGCTTCGATAAGCCATCCGACTACCGATATTCCGAAAAAACGTAAGGATAAAGACAGAGACAGACCGCATAGGTCCGAAACTGCTGATGACGCTTCCGTTAAGCTAGTCGCCAGTTCGCCGTTACTCAGTGAGGTGCTTTCGCAGCCCCTGATACCCACTACTTCAGATTCGCAGACCTCTACTAAGACCCATTCGGATGCCGCGAGATGCTTTTTCGACTATGGAACCTGTGGATGTCTCTACCTTGGATGGGTCTGGAGCCTCTGTGCAGGCACTGGCTTCTGAGGGTGTATTCAGGCCTACAGATTTGCATTTTAAACCAACACCATATTCTTCAAGGCCTAAAACTCGACCCACGCCTCGAAAACCGATGTCCAAACTGCATGGTCTGGCCCATACGCCTAAAAAAACAAATGCTTCGAATGGCTGAAGACCTTAATACTTTAATTGGGGGAAGCCAGCTTTCCACCTCTGAGACCTAGAACTGATTTTCCTTCTGATTCTTCTGATCAAGATTCTGAAATTTCTGTTTCTTCTGATTACCAGGATTTGCTCTTATCTACCTATGAGGATTCTGATGCAAAGGATTACATTCCCTCTGCTTCCCTTCCATAAGATTTTTCTTTTGGTGAAACCTTGCACACTCCTAGGGAGCATTTCCACTGGGAAAGCCAGGATTACTCTGACTCCAAAAAGAGGCTTAGGGAATTCTTACTCCTCCCTCAACACAGACCTTTAGCTATCCCTGCTGTTCTGGACATTGTAGATGATGCCTTCTTGGAATCTAGCCTGGCTCCAGACACTTTACCTCCCCCTCCCAGAAAACCTGACTGGTATTACAGAGTACCTGACTCTCACAAGTTCCTCTTCAGGAATCCTACTGCGGATCCAGAGACCATTTCCCAAGGACCAAAGGGCATTAAGGCTACTGCTGCCAAAAACCCTACCCCCTCTGATAAAGATTCCAGGGCCTTGGACAGATGGGGTAAGAAGGTATACACTTCTGCTACTTTGGCCATTAGGGCCTTAAATTGCCAGTTTTGTATGTTAATGTATCAGTAGCATATTTTGGGACTAAAACAGAAAATTATGATGTTTCTTGACTGAGCTGAACATAAAGAATTGCAGGATGTAATGTATTCTGCTGAACAAGTTGGTAAAATACTTTGCAATGTGTTTTTTACTCTTTAGAAGCATCTTGCAGGGCTGCTGTCACTGGGTCTGTACTTAGAAGGCATGCTTGCCTTAAGGAGCAAAGTTTGCCAGATCATGTTAAAGCTAAATTACTGGATGCTCCCTTAAACCAAGACCACCTGTTTGGCAACAAAGCAGAAGTCGTCCTTAAAAAGATGGAAAAAGATAAATCTATGCAAACTGTTAGATATCCTGCAAGTACAGCCTCCCAGATTTAGTAGGCATTGGCCTTCTAAGAATTGGTCCTTTCCAGTCTCTTCCAGGCCTTCAGTCCAAACCCAGGAACAGCAGACCACCTAGGTTACAGTCTCAGGCTACACACAGGCCTAAGCAGTGTGGGACTCCCACTTCCAAAGCTGGAAGTAGTAAGACACCCCCCTATGGAAATATGTCACAATGACTTAACTTTAACCCTTCCAAGCCCTGCTCAACTGCCTGCTCCCTTAGGAGGAAAGCTCGCCCTGCATGCAAAAAGCTGGGAAATCATTACCCAGGACAAATGGATTTAAATATAGTTTTCCAAGGATACGGATTCCAGTTCCACACCATACCAATCCCAAACGGTTGGCCAGACCTACCCCCAAATCAGTGGGCAGAGGCTCAACAGCAGGTTCTCTCCCTTCTAAGTATCAGGGTTATTCAACCTGTCCCAGCAGAAGAAAGGGGACAAGGTTTTTACTCAAGACTTTTCCTGGTACCCGGAAAAGACATCTCCTGGCATCCTATCCTGGACCTCTCTATTCTAAACACCTTTTTGGTAATCCCAAAATTCAAAATGATAACACTTCAACAGCTGCTCCCTATGCTGGGCAAAGATGCCTGGTTGGCAACCTTAGACTTAAAGGCAGCTTACCTGCACATTTCAATAAGGGAATCTTGCAGGAAATACCTACGCTTCACAGCAGCCTCCATGCAATATCAGTGTTCTGCACTTCCCTTTGGCACCTGGTCTGAGACAGAGTTCCGATTGCATGTCAGTGTCCCGGAACTAAAGGTGGTGCTTAAGCATTTCATTCCATCCTTGTCTGGGACCATTGTAATTCAGTCAGACAACATGTCATTGGTCTGGTACATCAGCAAGCAAGGGGGAACCAAATCATACCCTCTGTGTCAAGAAACCATGAGAATTTGGCAATGGGCGATAGCTTCCAGCCGCTTTCTGATACCACTGCACATTCCTGGTAGCTCCAGCATGATTGCGGACAAACTGAGCAGTTGCATTTTTCAGCCTCACTAGTGGTCCCTTAATCCTCTAATGATGTCGAAACTTTTCAACCACTAGGGTAGCCTTGCTGCAACCTATTCACCTCCCCTATAAACCACAAATGCAGCAACTGTTTTGCCCTAATCCCCCCGCAGGGGGAGCCACCGAGGGACACTTTGGTTCACGATTGGCCCTTGGGTCTTCTGTATGCCTTCCCCCTCTCTCCCTCTCATCTCACAATTCTTAAGGAAAGCCCTTCTGTTGAGTAGCCCTTTATTGGCCTCAACAAGTTTGGTTCCCCTTTCTTTGGCCTCACCTCCTGGATCAACCATGGATTCTAGATCCCTCCCTGGAGTTGATCTCACACCTGCAAGGATTGATTCACCAGAACATTCCCAGTCTCAAGTTGACAGCTTGGCTCCTCTACTTCCAGTGATTGTCAGGCATAGTAACCTCACCTCCCCAGTACATAGTATTCTTATGGCTTCTCATAAACCATCCAGCAGAGGGACTTATCTCAGCAAATGGAAAAGATTCCTCATATGGATACAGAAAAGGAATTTAGACCCTTTCACAGCCCGTTTCTGTGATTCTTTAATACTTAGCAAACCTTCTTGATTCAGGAGCTGTGGCCTCAACTATTAGAGTACACTTGACTGCCATTTTGTATTTTCATAATGGATTCCAAGAATCTTTCCTTATGTCCCACAGACTTTGCAAGACATTCTTAAAGGGGTATAAAACTTGCAGCCAACGCCATTTTCTTTAGTCTTTGTTGCCGCGCGGTGCCTGAAGCAGAAGCATTTCGCAAGTGCCGGTCGGCAGACTACTGAAATATTCGAGTTTGAGTTTCAGAACCAAAGTCTTCACTAAAGATAAGTACCCCATTGGGGAAACTTTTTTTTCTTGCTCCATACAGATGTCAGAAAAAGTTAATAATTGTATTACTTGTGTGAAGCAAATACCTCATAAGGATTTCCATTTATACTGTATTCCTTGCCTAGGCCCTGATCACAATGTGCCTGGCTGTCGGTTTTGTGCTAGATTTAACCAATGCTCTATTAAGCGTCTGTATACTTTTGCCTCAAAGTATTTTGGAAACAGATTTAACTACCCAGAAATGTCGGAGAGCAATCCAACTGCCGGAGTACATAAAAAAACGCAAAGAAAAGGACAGAGAAAGGCAGTCAAGATACAAAACCGACTAAGCTTCTCCTAAGCCAGTCGCCGGTTCACCAGTACTCGGTGAGGCACTTTCACAGCCCCTGATACCCGCTACTTTCGAGTCGCAGGCCACTGGACAGATGGGGGAAAAAAGTTTACACTTCTGCTACCTTGGCTTTGGGCTTCATGGCATCCTGCATTCTACTAATTCCATATGCAAGACTGCATATGAGGAAACTTCAATGGAACCTAAAAAGTGTTTGGACTCAACATTGCCACAGCCTGGAAACAATAGTTACTCTCATTCCCTGCCTGCAACAGGAGTTTTGCTGGTGGACGAAGGCCTGTCACCAGAACAAGGGACAGCCATTCACTCTACCCCAAGCCACACAGACATTAACAACAGATGCATCGGATTATGCCTGGGGAGCCCACATGGCAGGAAGATGTATTCAAGGCACATGGTCCACAAACCAAATGCATCTACATATCAAGCAAAAAGAGGTGCTAGCCATTCAAAATGCCCTGACAGCCTTCAAGGACCTGTTTCATCTGGGACAGTTACTGATAGACAGACAATACCACAGTCATGTGGTACATAAGCAGGGGGGCACTCATTCATACCCCCTTTGCAGACTAGCCATGACTCTGTGGGATACAGCATTGACTTACCAAGTACATCTGCAGGCACAATTCCTGCCAGGAAAGATAAATACTCTGGCAGATGAACCCACAGAATAAGAGGGAGAGAATTCTGCATTCTTTGGACATACACAGACAGCTACGCTTCTATTTGAACAGAACCAAAGCTTTCAGAAAGAGCAATTACTAGTGGCATTTGCTGCAGGATCTCAAGGAAAGGCTATCTCAAAGCAGACCATTTCTAAATGGGTAGGCCACTGCATTCGTTTCTGCTATTCACAACATGGCAAGCCAGTACCTAAGGGCATTAGGCCATATTCAACTAGAGCAGCAGCCACTTCAGCAACCTTCCTCAGGAGAGTACGAACCAAAGACATTTTAGAGGCTGCTACTTGGAGTTCAGTGCACACCTTCACAAAGCACCATCACTTACCACTCTACTCTAACTCCAGGGCAGGCTTTGCCACTGCAGTTCTGCAGGGCCTTATAGCCGCTCCTAATGCTATTTAGCACCAGCCTCCCAACCTTAGCTTTAGGATTCAACCCAAGTGTATTGACTGCAACAGTGAAACACGAAGAACATAGTACAGTTGTGTACACTTAACCAAAAATGTAGATGTTCGTATTTTAGTATTCACTGTTGCAGTCCAGGTTACCCACCCACCACCCCCCATTGCTTTGCTGGAACTTATCTGTACTTCTCTATTCTATACAAACCATGTGGTGTATTTGCTTGTAGATGAAGGCAAAATATATATTTTGGTGCATGCATATTTTATTGACATATGTTTAGCCTACCCTCTTGGGGGCACCTGACATCTGTGGCAAGAAAAACTGAAGAAAATGGCATCGGCTGCATCTTTTATACCCCTGGCGCACTGATGTCAGGAAAGAGGCGACAGCAACCGACGCTGGACCTAGACTTTGGAATTCAGGCCGACTGAGGGTAGCCTGCCAGCAGGATAAGTGTAATGATTGCAACAGTGAATACACTCGAACATCTACATTTATGGTAAGTGTACACAACTGTACTTTACCTCTCTAGTCCTTGGACTGGCGTTCCTACTGGGGCTGTCAGTTCTGTGTATGTCCAGATATCACTTTTATGGCCTATGCTGTACGTGGGGAGCATATGTGTGATGTATGGCGTACCTTAAGCAACCTAAAGGCTTTGGTATACTGGCTGGACATCAGGCCGCCCTTGGCAGGGAATCCCTATTGTAAATAATACGTACAGTGAAGAGGAGGACATTTTTTCCATGATAAGCAAGTTCTTACACAACTCTTTCTCTGCATCACCCTTAGATTGTGTACTTCCATCGCACTATAGATAGTGTCTAGATCCAGTTATAGTTTATTGCGGATCAAACTGCATTCGCGTTTCCGTATTTAGACAACTAACTTATCTTTTCCAGAGACTTTTACCACATGTCAAGAATTCTTAACATGGGATGTTATGTATTCCTATCTCGCAGTAATTCTTGCTGGATGGGTATGAAGCCGATATTCGGTTCCGACTCGGCTGATACTAAAGCTCGAGAGCTTTTACTGGCTCGAGGCTAAACCCTGTCCCATGGTGCTTCACAGCAATTCCCCAGATCTCGTTTGCTGCGAAAGCTTCGAGGTTGTCTCCTTACTGGCTCGTTGGCTAAGTAATAGATTTATTTACTAAATCTTGTCCTTTTCCAACCTTTTTCTTTACATCTATTATTATTAATAGCTTATTGTGTGACTATTCTGAGCGTTTGACCCCTATTTTTCCCCGTTAGGGGGCCCGTAGTTGCCCATTTAAGTTAGAGGGCCTTTCCTCCCTGTGTGCGTCTTAAAAAAAAGTTTTATAATAAACAGATTCTCCTTTCTATCTTTACTGCCTCTATATTTTTACCTCGGTAGGTAGTAGTTTACTTAGTATTGTTGTCTTTCTTTCTAGCTAGATAATAGTTGTTCCTGTTAGAATGTCTGAAGAAGAGGACAGAAAACATAAGGACCATCGGCCTTTGGGGTTTAAAAAAATGTGATAGATGTTCACAAAAGATGTCTTTGACAGACAGTCACACCAGTTGTGTGTACTGTTTAGGTGAAGCTCACTTGCAAGAGCCCTGTACCTTTTGCCATGCGTTCAGTACCAGGGTCTTGAATGAGAGAAAACGTTAACTCATTGATAGGGGTATTATGACCAGTTCCTTCCAGGAACAGCTGGAACTTGGTCAGGCAGCTCCTAAGACTTCAAAACGTAAATTTTTGGCTCCCCTTTTGGAGCCATCGAAAAAGTCCAAAACGTCTGAGCCAAGGAGTTCTGGCTCCAGTTCAGATTCTTCTCTATTGGTACCGTCTGTTTCTTCGGTGCATAGGCAACCTTCAGTACCGAGACAATTATCTGACATTGACCCTGTATCACCTACTTTGAGATCTCCTTCTGTCTCCACCACCTGCTCGATGCCCTCATCTGAGTGCGCCCTGTTGGATCGGGTGAAGAGGTTGCTTTCTGATCCAGCTCTGACAAAGAAATTGGCCTCTCTGGACCCAAAGGCTTCGGAGCCAACCCTTTTGCAAACCACTGCTCCTCCTCCGACTGCTTCGCGCTTGGAGCCAATCACTTTAGGTTCTTCAGTGTTGGATCAGTCAGTTCTGGGGATCCTTCCTGTTTCCTAGGAACAGATTACTCGGAGCGGGGGGAAAAGACTTTTGAAGCAGTAAAGAAGGCTTTATCCTCTGCAAAAGCCATACCTTTGGAACCCATGTCCCACCAGCAGCAGGCAGGATCCTTTTTGCCCCTGCCACCCCCAAAACGTAGGGACCCAGAGACCCAAGCAGCCCCCATTGGAGGTGCCCCCTCTTCTGAGACCTCCCCAGATTATCCCACTGGAGAACTCCCTTGGAAGAGACTGTGTAAGAGGAAGCATGTTGACTCACCTGAGTCTCACTTCTGACACTGATTTTGAGGAATCAGAAGGGTCCCCTAGATCCCCCTCTGAGGATGTCTCTCTTTCTGATATCCTAGAAATCCTTAGAGGGGTGACTGGAAGACCTCTAACCCTACTTAGGACTAATCCGTGTATTTTGAGGCCTTCGGTTCCTGTCCTTCCACCTCCTGGGTGACACCGCCTTATGACCAGCTCTTAGGGGTCATATTGCGGAAAACCTGGATCTCCCCAGACACAGTGGAGCCCGTCCCGAGGAGGCCAAATAAATTCATCACTGCACCGGAAGATAAGTCCTATCTTACCAAAGGAGTTCCCTTTGATGCTGTGGTGGTAGCAGCGGCCACCAAGAAGGAGTTGTCTGAAACATCTTCTAATATCCATCCTCCTAATAAGTCCAGGACGATGTACAAGTATGGGAAGTGTACCTTCTCTTCAGCGGCATTTACTCTAAGATCTTTGAATTACCTTACCCATTTCACTCATCTTCAGAGGGATCTCCTGAAGGAGTTGGGAGATGCACTTTAGGGTTCAGTAGCTCCGGGTTCTCTGGATAAGGTTTCTGTGCAGCTCTCCACTCTTACGTCGATAGCTAACCCTTCCATGAGGCTGATATTGTATGCAGCTGAGGGAGTGGGTAGAGCAGCCGCAGAGGGAATCTCTCTCAGGAGACATTCTTGGGTGGGTCTTTGTAACTTCACGGAATCCTTTAAGTCTTCCTTCACCAATGTCCCCTTTGATGGCTCATCTCTTTTTGGACCTCAGGTGAAAGAGACCTTGACCAGGTGTGAGCAGGAAGGGAAAACCTTATCTGCTGTCAGGGTCATAGGTAGGTACTAGGATATCAGCCCTAGGACCTATACAAGCCTAGCCAAAAAGGTACCCTGGCTTTTGCCTCCCAGGAAAATTTATTTTCCTGTGCCACTGTCAAGCAGAGCTACAGAAGTGATCCCCAGGGTGAATTTCCTACTTCCCATCCAATCATCAAGATTTTTCTTGGAGTACTAATGAGGAGTTTTGTTTGATATAAGTTCATAGGTAGGTACTAGGCTATTGGCCCTAGGGCCCATTTCTCCCTTCCGTCTAGACCCTATCCCAAGGGTAATACAGGAGGGAAAAATTGGTTCCGTAATTCCCAAAAAGGTTTCCCTCAGGCACAAGGTCAACCCTCCCCTAAAGACAAGAAGGGGAGGATATAATGGAAGACACCACCCTTGTGGCAGAGGAGGTCCGCAACACCAGGGAGATGGAGGAAACCTCTGATCATCCCTTCCATCGCCCCTGAGGGGATGCTCGACTGTCCGTCTCTGGAGGCAGTCCGGGGTAGTCTATCGCTGTACCTAAGCGCCTGGCTAAACATTTTCCAATATCGTTGGGTACACACCATAATATCCAGAGGTTATCTGATCCCCTTTGTTTCTGATCCCCCAGTAAACCAGTCTCTACCCAGACGTGCCACCCATTCAACTAGACTGTGCAACATCAGAGGTCATCTCGTTGCTGCAAGAGTCATCCAAGAAGTCCCCACAGTGCAAATAGGATCCGGAACTTACTCTCGATTCTTTTTAGTTCCAAAAAAGACAGGGGACTGGACATCAATTCTAGACTCAAGTCTGTAAAGAAATCGAAGTTCCGAATGATCACTCTGCAGTCGATATTTCCCTTTATCGGGAAAAACAATTGGATGTGCTCAATAGATCTTCAGGACGTGTACTACCACATCAAAATGGATAGGTGCTCCAGGAGACACTTGCGCTTCCGGCTGGGAGCCAGTCATTTTCAGTTCCGAACACTGCCCTTTGCCCTCACTACAGCCCCCAGAGTGTTCACCAAATGCGTGGCAGTGGTAACGGCTAACACGAGACATCAAGGATTCCAGGTGTTTCCATACCTAGACGACTGGCTCCTCACTGCTACCACCAAGCATCAACTCAGAACCAGGGATGAGACTTTCCTTGTGCACCAGTTTAGGCATCACAGTCTACCTAAAAAAGTCAGCCTTATCTCCTTTGCAGCACGTTGTATTCTTAGGCTCAGAAATAGACACAACCACCACGTCAGGAAGACTAACACCAGAAAGAGTCGAATCTCTACGCAACCAAGTCAGATCCTTGCTAAACAGTCACAAAGTTCAGGCCAGGGTAGTCCTTCAAGTCCTAGGGACTATGGCTTCCTCCATTCTATTAGTTCCTCTAGCCCGTCTGCACATGAGTACTTCAGTGGCTATTTGCCCAGTGGTCGATGCAGGATCTTCCCTTGTCTCATCAGATTCTCATCACAAACACCTGCAAGAAGGATCTGACATGGTGGTTGAATACAGAACAACTTCTCTTAGGTCGTCCACTTGTTCCTGCCCAAGAGAAAGCAGTTTTGACCATGGACGCTTCCCAGATTGGGGGGGGGGGGCATGATCTGGGAATGACGATCCAAGGTACTTGGCAGAACCACTTGCACATCAGTGTTCTGGAGATGAGAGCGGTGCTATATGTGTTGCAAGCACTACACAGCTCTCTCCCCACCGGGACAATATCGATTCAGTCAGACAACATGTCTGTTGTGTGGTATATAAACAAGCAAGGGGGAGCCAAATCTTACCCACTTTGCTGAGAGGCCTTAAGAGTTTGGAAATGGGCGATGGACACTGAATGCTTTCTGGTAGCAATGCAGATACCAGGGAAATCCAGTGTCATGGCAGACAAACTCAGTCGAGCAATTCTGATGCCTCACGTGTGGTCCCTGAATGCAGAAGTTGCGAAAGAGATCTTTCACAGATGAGGCCAGCCTTGCTGCGACCTATTCGTTACACACCTGAACACCAAATGCAGCAGCTACTTTGCCCTAATTCCCCATCTGGGGATGTCACCCATGGATGCTCTAGTTCACGATTGGCCCCCGGGACTTCTTTATGCCTTCCCACCTTTTCCTCTCCTCCCAAAGGTAATAAAGAAAGCAAAACAGTTGAGGAGTACCCTGATAATTGCTCCTTACTGGCCTCGACAAGTCTGTTTTCCCTTCCTGTGGCCCTACCTTTTGGAGGAACCATGGATTCTGGAACCATCTCCAGACCTCCTAATTCATCAATCGGGGCAGTTCCATCCCACCATCCACACCCTCAAATTGACAGCATGGCTGCTCCAGTTCCACGAATAGCCAGGTGCATTTCCCTTTCTCCTTCAGTCAAACACATTCGGATTTCTTCCCATAAACCTTCCACTCGAAAGTTGTACTCAAGCAAATGGTAAAGGTTCTCTGTTTGGGCTGTAAACCAAGGCTTAGATCCCTATACAGCTCCTGTAGAATCTATTTTGTCCTTCCTTGCATCCACTTTTCATGAAGGAGCTGCAGCCGCTACAGTCTGAGTTCAGTAAGCTGCCATTTTTAATTTCCATTTTGGCTTCATGGGAAATCCCATCATGTCACACTCTGCGCAAAACATTTTTGAAGGGAGTTCTCCTTCTCAGGCCTCCAGTCAAACAACCATCAGAACCCTGGGACCTGAACTTAGTTCTCACATCCTTAATTTCTGCACCCTTTTGAGCCCTCTTCTTCATCGGATATGAAATTATTATCTTGGAAAACACTATTTTTAGTAGCCATAACCTCTGCTTAGGAGAGTCTCACAACTGCAAGCTCTTACTATTCAACCTCCTTACATTATTTTCCATAAGGATAGAAACTCACTCAGGACAAAACCCTTCCTTTCTTCCCAAGGTATGCTCAGAACATAATCTTAACACTACTATTTAGCTACACATGTTTTTTCCAAATCATTCTAATAAATATGAGTACAGACTACATCAATTAGACGTTCACAGAATTCTCAGGTTTTACCTACACAGGACTAAAGAATTCAGAAAATCAAATCAATTATTTGTTTCCTTTTTGGACAAAAATAAAGGCTTGCCTGTTTCTAAGGTTACCCCTTCAAAATGGCTTTCAGATTGCATTTCCTTTGCTTATCAGACTGCTGGCAAACAATTACCCAACAAAGTAAAAGGCCACTCAAGGGCAGTATCTACTTCATGTGCCTTTAGATCTATGCTCCCAATTGATACTACTTGGGCAAGACCACATACATTTGTCACTCATTACAAATTGGATTTGGCCTCCTGGGACAGGTCATCCTTTGGGTCCACTGTGCTGAAGAGTGTCTTCTCTTGAGCCACCCGGGATAAAGGTGCTAGGGACGCTGTCCCATCTAGCAAGAATTATGGCGAGATAGGGCTACATAACATAAAGAAGTTATGTACTTAGGATACCGTTCCGTGTTTGTAGTCCATCTTGCCTACATTCTTGCGTCCCTCCCTCCTGCCCCCTTTCTGTTACTGGAGGATCTGGTGGACTATACTTACGCTGTCTGACCTGGTTGTAGTTGTTGTCCACCTGGCATGGATAATGTTCCATAATGTTTGTCTGTATGTATACAGTTTTTGATAGTTTCATAACTGTTAGGTACTTATTGCTTTCTTGCAAACGATATCTGGGGAATTGCCGTAAGGCACCATGGGATAGGGGTTAGCCTCGAGCCAGTAAAAGCTCTTGAGCATTAGTATCGGCCGAGTCGGAGCCGAATATTGGCTCAAAACCCAGCCAGCAAGAATGTAGGCGAGATGGACTACAAACATGGAACATTATGGTAAGTACATAACTTTTTTTTTTTTCTCTTCTTACCAGTCTGGGAGTCCAGTACAATGTACAAAAATTCTCCTTGACTCCGTCATACAGGATTGTGTTTCTGGGTTACCTTATAGACACTTCACAACAAATGGCTTTTCTTACACAGGAGAATGTGGCTTTTATCTAGAAATGTTCCTGGGTATCTCCAATCAATCTTGGACTTCTACAAGAGAGTATCTGAATTCTTGGGTTCATGGTGTCCGTGATTCTCATGATTCCACTTGCATGTGAAAAATTCATTGGTTTGTGAAAAAAGTAAAACATTGACCCAATACCTGCATCCTCTGGAGTTTCAGATTCCAGTTTTGGAATTTGTTTAATTTTTTTTTTTTTTTTTTTAGGAACTGCACTTGTGGATACAACAATTGGCTGTAAATCCAAGTCTCCCCTTACTCCTCAGATCCTCAGGCAATCATTATTTTATTTTTTATTTGTTTTTTGATCGCCAGGTTGGTCCACTGGTCTGGTGGCCCTTTTTCAGTGGAGACCAGAGGAGAAAAGCTCTGATGTTACAAAAATGTATAGCAAAACTACAATCATTAAAATCAAAGAAATGCAATGCAAATATATACAAAGGTACACAGTACGTACATATGAGATGTAGAAGATGTAATATCGAAAGAAGAATAATACTTAGGTGGGGTGGTGATGGGTACAAGATGGAGAGTTGGCCAGGTAACTCTTCAGTTCTCTTTTAAAAATGTTGGGAGAGTGGATAGAGCGTAGATGATTAGGGAGCTTGTTCCAAGTTTGAGAGACAGAGCATTTGTAAAGTAATTTGCCTATGGTTTTTTGGGTCTGTAGGTCTCCAGTGGGTTTTGGTCAGTACTGTGGAGGGATCAAGAGGGTTTGTAATTGGATAAGAGGTTAGAATAGGGATGGGCAATTGGCAGGTTTATACAGTATGGAATGTGTAATTTGAAGCTGAGATAGTAGTAGAAGTTGAGGGAATTCAAGCCATTGAAGTTGTTTGAGGGCAAGGCAATGGTGAGATTTGTATGGTAGGTTGCTGGCAAATCTAGCTATGTGGTTGTATGTCTGAGTTTAGTTAAAAGGTTTGCTTGGAGGTGAATAAGAATAGGGGATGATCCACTGTGGCGACTCCTAACTGGGAAAAGCCGAAATAAGAAGAAAAGGCAAGGGAGGGAGGTAGGCTTGGTTAAGGGAGGTCCTACAAAGCAATAGGCAAGAATTTTTTGTTTCTGTACAACAGTCCCAAGTTTTTGGTTGGTCTTTTTTATGGACTGCTGTATGTGACTGTCAAATTTCAGTTGATCATCCGTAATGAACCCAGCAGTTTGGTATGAGAATCTGCATGAGTTATTGTATTATCTAGGGAAGAGATAGAGAATGATGTTCTAAGATTGGCCATTGATTTTGGAAGAAAGAGGAGTAGCTTGTTTTTTTTTGTTGGTTAAGGATAAGTTTGTTATAGATTAGCCAATGTTCAGTGGTGTTAAATGAGGTTTGTGTCAGAGTGGTGGTCAGTAGGGGTGTTTGAGAGGGTGATGAGTAGAGTCATCAGCGTATTGTATTAGAGTAGATGTACAGCAAGCAGAGTGAAGGTTATTAGTAAAAATATTAGAGAAGGGGGCCCAGGATGAATCCTTGGGAACACCTGTGTTAGGTAAGAAGGGAGAGCAGGTGGACATCCATCTAACAGATTGCTGCTGGTTAGTAAGATAGCTAGAGAACCAGTTAATAGTGAAAGCAGAGAGGCTGAGCTCAGTTTAAGAAGCTTAGGATGGGAGACAGTGTGGAAAGCCTTAGAGAGAGGTCAAGGAATAGGTATGACACCAGATGTTCTTTGTGTTTCACTGTTGCAGTCATTACATTTGGGTTATCTGCTTGCAGTAGCCCTCAGTCGGCCTGATTATCAAAGTCTTGGGTCCTGCATCGGTTGCGGTCTCATCTTCAATGACGTCAGGTAGTCAGGGGTATAAAGCATGCAGCCGTTGCCATTACATCAGTCTTTCTTGCCGTATGGTGCCCGAAACAGAAGCAGTTCACAAGTGCCGGTTGGCCGACTCCTGAATTTTTCATTTTAGAGTTTCAGAACTGAAGTCTTCAACTAAAGCTAAGTACCCCGTTGGGGAAACTTTTTCTTGCTCTAAACCAATGTCAGTAAAAGTCAATAATTGTATTTCTTATGGAAAGCAAATATCTCATAAAGATTTTCATTCATACTGTATTCCTTGCCTAGGCCCTGACCACAACGTACCTCACTGTCAGTTTTGTGCCTTATTTAAACAACAAACTATTCGTAGTCTGTATATTTACGCTTCTAAATATTTTGGCACTAGGTTCAATTATCCAGATATGTCTTTGGTAAGCCACCCGACTACTGACATTCCGAAAAAAGGCAAAGATAAAGACAGACACAGGCCGCCTAGGTCCAAAGCTGCCGACAACGCTTCTCTTAAGTTAGTCGCCAGTACTCAGTGAGGCGCTTTCGCAGTCCCCGATACCTGGTAATTCAGATTCTCAGGCCTCTACTGAGAACCATTCAGAATACAGTATGTCGCAAGATGCTTCAGCTGTGGAAACTGCGGACGTCTCTGCCTTGGATGGGTCCGGAGACACTATTCAGGCACCGGCTTTTGAGGGTGTATTCAGGCCTACTGACTTGCATATAGAACCAATGCCATCTTCTTCTTCAATGCATAAAACTCGAACCATGCCTAGAAAACAGACGCCCAGACCACATGGTCAGGCCTCTATGCCTAAAAAGCAAATAAGAATGGCTGAAGACCTTATTACTTTAATCAGGGGAAGCCAACCTTCTCCCTCTAAGAGACCTAGGACTGAATTTTCTTATGATACTTCTGATCAGGATTCTGAAATTTGTTTCCTCTGATGACCAGGATTTACCCTTATCAGATCCCTATGAGGATTCTGATGCAGAGGACTCTATTCCCTCTGCTTCCCCTCCAGAGGATTTCTCTTTTGGTGAAACCTTGCATACTCTTAGGGAGCATTTTCACTGGGAAAGCCAGGATTACTCTGATTCTAAAGAAAGGCTTGGGGATTTCTTACTCCTGCCCCAACACAGGCCTTTAGCTATCCCCCCTGTACTGGACATTGGTGATGATGCCTTTTCGGAATCTAGCTTGGCCCCTGACTCTCTACCTCCTGCTCCCAGAAAACCTGATGTATATTGCAGGGTTCCTGACTCTCAAGTTCCTTTTTAAAAATCCTACTGTGGATCCTGGGACCATTTCACAGGGACCCAAGGGCATTAAGGCTACTACTGCCAAAAACCCTACTCCCTCTGATAGAGATTCCAGGGCGCTGGATAGGTGGAGTAAGAAAGTATACACTTCTGCAAACTTGGCCATTAGGGCCTTAAACTGACAAGTTTCATATAAAGTATCAGCAGCATATTACTGGATTGCGTAAACAGAAAATGATGAGTCCCGACTCTGCTGAAAATAAGGATTTACAGGATTTAATGCATTCTGCTGAACAAGTTGGAAAACATACTTTGCAATGTGGTTTTAATTCACTAAAAGTATCTTGCAGGGCTGCTGTCACTGGGTATGTACTTAGAAGTCATGCTTGGCTTAAGGAGCAATCTTTCCCAGATCATGTTAAAGCTAAATTGCTGGATGCTCCTTTAAATCAGGACCGCCTGTTTGGCAACAAAGCAGAAGTACTTAAAAAGATGAAGGAAAAAGCT
This sequence comes from Protopterus annectens, assembly GCF_019279795.1. Classification (NCBI taxonomy): domain Eukaryota; kingdom Metazoa; phylum Chordata; order Ceratodontiformes; family Protopteridae; genus Protopterus; species Protopterus annectens. The sequence continues at coordinate 542,137,978 of NC_056745.1, read as the reverse complement.
AAATCTATGCAAACTCTTAAAGATTTCCTACAGGTACAGCCTCCAAGATTTAGCTGGCATTGGCTGTCTAAGAATTGGTCCTTTCCTGCCTCTTCCAGGCCTTCTCAGCCCACACCCAGAACCAGCAGAACAACCAGGCTTCAGTCCCAAGGTGCGCACAGGACTAAGCAGTGGGGGGCTCCCACTTCCAAATCAGGGAGTAGTAAGACACCCCCTATGGTAAACTGCCTCAATGACTTAACTTTAAAACCTCCAAGCCCTTCTCAACTGAGTGCTCCTTTAGGGGGGGGGAGACTGTTCTGCAGACAAAAAACTGGGAACTAATTACCCAGGACAAATGGGTTTTTAATATAGTTTCCCAAGGATGCAGCTTTCACTTCCACACGTTACCAACCCCAAAAGGTTGGCTAGATCTACCCCCAAATCAGTGGGCAGAGGCTCAAAAGTAAGTACTCTTTCTCTTAAGCATAAGGGTTATTCAACCTGTACCAGCAGAGGGAAAGGGACAAGGTTTCTACTCAAGACTTTTCCTGGTACCCAGAAAAGACAACTCATGACGTCCTATCCTGGACCTTTCTATCCTAAACACCTTTTTGGTGATCCCAAAATTCAAGATGCTAACTGTTCACCAGTTGCTTCCTATGCTAGGCAAAGATGCCTGGCTGGCAACACTGGATTTAAAGGAAGCCTGCCTACACATCCCAGTCAGGGAATCTTGCAGAAGATACCTATGTGTCAAAGCAGGCTACATGCACTATCAGATGTTCATCGTGTTACCCTGCTGCAGTCATCACACTTGGGTTATCCTGTCGTCAGGTGGTCCTGCAGCCGGCCGGAATTCCAAAGTCTTGGTCCGGCATCAGTTGTTGTCACCTCTTCCCTGACGTCAGTGTGCCAGGGGTATATATAATGCAACCGACACTATTTTCCCCAGTCTTTCTTGCCGCACGGTGCCCGAAGCAGAAGCCGTTCGCAAGTGCCGGTCGGCCGACTCCTGAGATTTTCGAATTCGAATTTCAGACCAAAGTCTTCAATAAAGCCAAGTACCCCGTTGGTTAAACTTTTCTTGCCTCAGTCCAATGTCAGAAAAAGTAACAATTGTATTTCTTGTGGGAAGCAAATACCTCATAAGGATTTTCATTCTTATTGCATACCTTGCCTAGGCCCAGACCGCAACGTCACTACTTGTCAGTTTTGTGCTAGGTTTAATAAGCGTATGATTAAAAGACGCTTTGATTTCGCAAGACACTACTTTGGTAAGAAATTTAACTACACCATGCCGTTGGAGCAACCGACTACCGGCGTGCACAAAAAACGCAAGGATAAGGACAGACAGCCCAGGCCTAAGCCAGATTCCGAGGCCTCGGCTGATCCGGTCTCTGGTTCTCCGGTCCTCAGTGAGGCTCCGACGCAGCCCCTGTCTACCGCAGATCTGGAACCCGAGACCGCTACGGAAATTTTGGCGGAATGCACCAGGCAGACGCAACCATTTAGTTCAGGCCCTTCCGACGACATTGCTACACGGTGCTACAGAAACGCCATCTGTTTCTGAAGGCATTTTCAGACCGACGACTCTCACCATTAAAACGTTTTCTAAGTCGAAGACTCCTACTAAATCTAAAAGGACTGCACTTCAGTCCCCTGTTCAAGGTGCCATGCCTAAGAAACAGATGCTCAAAATGGCTGAAGATTTGATTTCTTTAATCAGGGGTTCCCAGGCCCCTCCTGACAAAAGGCCTAGACAAGAGGAAGATTATGCATCCTCTGAACAAGTGTCCATTTCTTCAGATTCCTCTGAGGACCAAGATTACTCCTTCTCTCCTTATGAAGATTCTGATGCTGAGGACTCTATTCCCTCAGCTTGTCCTCCTGAAGACTACTCCTTTGGGGAAACTTTACACACTGAGGGAACATTTTCACTGGGAAGGTCAGGACTACTCTGACTCGAAGAAAAGGCTCAGAGAGTTTCTTTTACTCCCCCAACACAGTCCACTTGCCATCCCACCAGTTTTGGACATTGTGGATGATGTCTATTTAGAATCCAGTTTGAACCCAGACTCTCTACCTCCTGCTCCGGCTAAGCCTGACAGATACTATAGAGTGCCTGTGGCAAAAACCCAGTACCTTCTGAGAGGGATTCCAGAGCACTAGACAGGTGGGGGAAAAAGGTTTACACCTCAGCCACACTAGCTATGAGGGCACTGAATTGTCAATTTCACATGCTTAAGTATCAGCAATTCCTAATCTCTCAGTTAAAGCAAAGAATAACCACTCTCCCTCAACAATCTGAATTGAAAGTACAGGATCTGCTGCACGCCACTGAGCAGGTGGGCAAACATACCTTACAATGTGGGTTTGATTCTTTGGAGGCCTCCTGCAGAGCAGCTGTCACTGGGTCTGTTATTCGTAGGCATGATTGGTTAAAGGAACAAACTCTGCCTGATTATGTTAAAGCAAAACTACTAGATGCTCCCTTATAGCAGGATGTTAATTTTGGATTTAAAGCAGAAGAAGTTTTAAAGAAAATGGGGGTAAGGCAAAATCTATGCAGACAGTCAAAGATTTCCTACAGGTACAACCCCCTCGCTTCAGCAGAAACTGGCCAACAAAAAATTGGTCCTTTCCAGCTACTGACAGACCACAGAGGGGTAAATACAGACGCCCAAGGGGCAGAGGACAGCCACAAGCCCAGTATAAACCTCGCCAATGGGGCACTACAACACAGAAGGGAGGAGAAGACAGGTCTCAATCCACCAGAAGGCAAACTCAATGACTTGCACCTCATCTGGCCAAGCAATACTCTCTTGACAGCCCCCTTGGGGGGAAAAGTCGCACTTTTTGCAGAAAACTGGCACATTGTCACAAAGGACAAATGGGTCCTAGACATAATTTTACGAGGATACAGATTCCACGTTCACACCTTGCCAATGAAAAGAGGAATGCCAAACCTGCCACAGAATCAATGGGCAGAGGCACAAAAACAAATTACAGCTCTCATGGACATAAGCCATTCAACTGGTACCTACTCGAGAGCAAGGTCACGGATTTTACTCAAGACTCTTTCTAGTGCTCAGAAAGGACAATGCCTGGAGACCAATTCTGGACCTTTCAATTCTAAACACAAGTACCCAAATTCAAGATGCTAACACTACAGCAGATTCTTCCTATGTTGGGCAAGAAAGCATGGCTAGTAACGTTGGACCTCAAGGAGGCATACCTGCATGTCCCTATCAGACAAAGTTGCAGAAGATACCTCCGTTTCATTGCAGGTTCAACCCATTACCAATTCTCTGCACTGCCCTTTGGCTTATCTACTGCGCCCAGAGTCTTCGCAAAATGCCTGGCACCAGTAATTGCATACTGCAGACAAAGAGGAATTCAAATATATCCATACCTGGACGACTGCCTCATCCAAGCAGAAAGCAAAGACATTCTCTTACATCATCTGGCCTTTGTAAAGCATCTACTAAACTGCCTGGGGGGTACACAGTAAACAAAAAGAAGTCAAAACTAGTACCCTCACAATAAATGACATTCCTGGGTGCCAGCTTGAATACAACGGCCCAGAGGGCTTATCTTACACCAGACAAGCAACTATAACTGAATCAGTATTTCAAGACAATGGCAATAAAGACCCAGTTAACTGCAAGAAAAATTCTGCAGGCCTTGGGCTTCATGGCATCTTGCATACTAATAATACCATTTGCAAAGCTGCATATGAGGAAATTACAGTGGTACCTAAAAAGCGTATGGTCTCAACACAGCCACAGCTTGGACACAATGATATCTCTCATTCCCTGCCTACAACAGGAATGTCTATGGTGGTCACAGGCATGTCACCTCAACAAGGATCAGCCTTTCACTTTGCCCCCACCCAGGCAAACTATCACAATAGATGCTTCAGACTACGCCTGGGGGGCACACATGGCAGGACAATGCATTCAAGGCCTATGGACTGCAGATCAAAGAAATCTGCACATAAATCAAAGAGATGCTAGCTGTACAGAAAGCTCTGACAGCCTTCAAGGATCTATTACATCCAGGGCAACTTGCAATAAAGACGGACAACACCACAGTAATATGGTACATAAACAAGGGGGTACACATTCCTACCCTCTATGCAGGCAAGCAATGATCTTATGGAACACAGCTGTGGCTTACCAAGTTCAGTTACAAGCTCAATTCCTGCCAGGACAGAACAACACATTGGCAGATTACCTCAGCAGAAACATCAAGGATCCACACGAGTGGAAACTAGATGCACAAATATTTGCAATGATAACTCAAAAAATGGGGCCTTCCAGACATAGACCTGTTTTTGCCAGTCCTCAAAACTATCAACTAAAATTTTGTACAAGGACATTTCACCAACAAGCTTGGAAAGTGGACGCACTCTTTCAGTTGAAAAAACCTGACAGTATATGCCTTCCCTCCATTGCCTCTCCTCACAAAGGTTCTTCTGAAAGTCAAAAAGGAGAGACCACGACTGATTCTCATAGCCCCAGACGGGCCACGCCGGCACTGGTACCCGCTATTGAGAAATATGGCCTACAGCCCACCATGGATATTGCCTCAAATCCCCCATTTACTCACACAACAAAACAATCAGATTCTTCACAGCCAGCTCAAAACTTTAAATCTGGCTGCATGGCAGATCAGCTAAACATCCAACCAGCTCCTCTTTCACAAGCAGTTCTGGATGGTATTCTGGTAGCCAGGAGGCCAAGCACCAGGAAGGCTTATTCGGACAAATGGAAAAGGTTTTGTGCCTGGAACCAAGCTAAAGGCCAAGACGCAATTCAGCCTCACATGCCTCACATTCTACAGTATTTAGTTGAGATGTTGCACAAAGGACTTTCTTTTTCCTCCATTAAAATCCATGCTTCAGCTATTTCAGCTCACTACAACACTGATCCACCTTTATTTTCACATCCTCTTCTAAGGCAGTTCCTCAGAGGGGCAAAAAACATTAGGCCACCCAGGAAAGCTCCTACACCAACATGGGACCTCAGTTTTGTTCTGGAAAAACTAACGCTACCTCCTTTTGAACCAGCTTTCTCTGCAGATCTTCAGTTCCTATCATGGAAGACTGCCCTGCTCCTAGCAATAACTTCAGCTAGAAGAGTCTCAGAGCTACAGGCACTAACAGCAGTGGAACCTTTCCTCATTTTTCATCAAGACAGTTTCTCTACAAACTAATCCTTCCTTTATGCCTAAGGTGGTTTCCAGTGTGGCTTTAAATCAAACCATCCACTTACCCACCTTCTTCCCAAATCCACAGAACAAAGGTGAGAGACTCCTGCATTCCTTGGACATTCACAGGCAACTTCGTTACTACTTGGACAAAACTAAGGCTTTCAGAAAATCTGACCAGCTCTTTGTATCCTATGCTACAGCTTCTCAAGGGAAGGCTATATCAAAGCAAACCATTTCTAAATGGATAGGTCATTGCATACGTTTCTGCTATACCCATCATGGGAAACCAGTTCCTGCTACCATTAGGTCCCACTCTACCAGGGCTACAGCTACCTCTACAGCCTTTCTCAGGGGGGTTCCAACCAAGGAGATTTTAGAAGCTGCAACTTGGAGTTCAGTACACCCCTTTACCAAACACGATCACTTACCTCTTTACTCTAAGACCAGGGCGGGCTTCACCACTGCAGTTCTGCAATGCCTTATAGCCTCCACTAACCCTCTATGATACCCCCCCCCCCGCCTTAGCTTTGGGATTCAACCCAAGTGTGATGACTGCAGCAGGGTAACACGATGAACATAGTACAGTTTTGTACCTACCATAAATGTAGATGTTCGAGTGTTCACCCTGCTGCAGTCCGGGTTACCCTCCCTCCATCCCCTCTGATCTACTGACTAAATCTCTTCAATACCTTACTGATGTATTTGCTTATAGCTGAAGGGATTTTGTGTTTGTGCAGAGGTTACTCCATTTGGTACTAATTTCTGACCACCTGACATCTGGGGCAAGAAAAACTGAAGAAAATGGTGTTGGTTGCATTATATATACCCCTGGCGCACTGACATCAGGGAAGAGGCAACAACAACCGACGTCGGACCAAGACTTTGGAATTCCAGCCGACTGCGGGGACCGCCTGACGGCAGGATAACCCAAGTGTGATGACTGCAGCAGGGTGAACACTCGAACATCTACATTTATGGTAGGTACAAAACTGTACTTTCTCTGCACTACCCTTTGGCTTTGTGACTACCCTGGGGGCAGTAGATAAGTGCCTAGCTCCAGTCATTGCATTTTTCAGGCAAAGAAGTATTCAGATGTACTCATACCTGGATGATTATCTAATTCAGGCAGAAAGCCAGGGCATACTTTTGAATCATCTGGTGTTTGTACAAAAGATGCTAACTTGCCTGGGGTACACCATAAATGAAAAGAAATCACATCTTGTACCCTATCAACAACTTATATTCCTGGGAGCAAGCTTTAACACAACTTCCCAGATGTCTTTCCTCACACCAGAGAAACAAATTAGACAGCTTACTTCAAACTAATGGCCAAAAAACCCTGCTATCTGCAAGGCAAATATTGCATGGCCTCCTGCATTCTCCTAATTCCATATGCAAGACTTCATATGAGGAAACTACAGTGGTATCTAAAAAGACTATGATGTCAACATTCTCAGGATCTAGAAGCAATGATTCCTATCATACCTTGCCTATAGTTAGACTTCCTTTGGTGGGCAGAGGCCTGCCACCAAAACAGGGGACTACCATTCACTCAATGCCCTGCCGCTCAAACCCTAACAGACGCATCAGACTATGCAGGGGGGGGGGGGGGGGCTCACCTGGCAGGGAAGTGCATTCAGGGGAAATAGAACCCAAGTCAAATGCACCTGCATATCAATCAAAAAGAAAAGTTACCTGTACAGAATGCTCTGACAGCCTTCAAAGGCCACATTCTTCCAGGACATTTAATGGTAAGGATGGACAAAACCACTGATGTTCATCATGTTACCCTGCTGCAGTCATCACACTTGGGTTATCCTGCCGTCAGGCAGTCCCGCAGTCGGCCTGAGTTCCAAAGTCTTGGTCAGGCGTCAGTTGCTGTCGCTTCTTCCCTGACGTCAGTGTGCCAGGGATATACAAGAGGCATCCAACGCCATTTTCTTCAGTCTTTCTTGCCACGCGGTGCCCGAAGCAGAAGCAGTTCGCAAGTGCCGGTCGGCCGACACCTGAGATTTTCAAATCGAATTTCAGTCCGAAGTCTTCAATAAAGCTAAGTACCCCGTTGGGGAACCTTTTCTTGCCTCAGTCCGATGTCAGAAAAAGTTAACAATTGCATTTCTTGTGGGAAGCAAATACCTCATAAGGACTTCCATTCTTATGTATTCCTTGCCTAGGCCCAGACCACGACATCACAGGTTGTCTGTTTTGTGCTAGGCTTAATAAACGAACTATCAAACACCGTTTTGACTTCGCACGACATTACTTTGGTAGGAAATTTAATTATATCATGCCGTCCGAGCAGCCAACTACCGGCATGCATAAAAAACACAAGGATAAGGACAGGCAGCCTAGGACTCAGCCAGACTCCGAGGCCTCTGCTGGGCCTGTCGCCGGTTCTCGGGTTTTCAGTGAGGCGCCTACGCATCCCCTGACTAACACAGAAATGGAACCCCAGACAGCTGCGGATTCTCAAGCGGAGTGTACTAGGCCGTCGCAGCCATCTTCATTAGGCCCTTCCGACACCGGAGCAGAAGATGATCCCGGTGCAGTAGAAACACCTTCGGTTTCAGAAGGTGTCTTCAGACTGACTACACTCACCATTAAATCTTATGCTAAGCTTAAAACTCCATTAAAACCAACAATGACTGTACATCAGTCTCCAATTCAAGGCCCCATGCCTAAGAAACAGATGCTTAAGATGGCTTAAGATTTGATTACCCTAATCAGGGGTTCCCATCCCCCCCCAGATAAAAGACCAAGACAAGAGGAGGATTATGCTTCCTCTGACCAGGTTTCAATTTCCTCAGATTCTTCTGAGGAACAGGATTATGCTTTTCCCCCTTATGAAGACTCTGATGCTGAAGACTCTATTCCCTCAGCATCTCCCCCTGAAGACTATTCCTTTGGGGAAACTTTACATACCATGAGGGAACATTTCCACTGGGAAGGCCAGAACTACTCTGATTCTAAGAAAAGGCTCAGAGAGTTCCTTTTACTACCCCAGCACAGACCACTTGCTATCCCTCCAGTTTTAGACATTGTGGATGATGTTTACTTGGAGTCTAGTCTAAATCCAGACTCTCTACCTCCTGCTCCAGCCAAACCAGATGGATACCACAGAGTACCTGACTCACACAAATTCCTTTATAAAAGCCCTGTGGCTGACCCAGAAACAATTTCCCAGGGTCCCAAAGGGGCTAATGCTTCTATGGCTAAAAATCCTGTGCCCTCTGAAAGGGATTCCAGAGCCCTAGATAGATGGGGAAAGAAGATATACACCTCAGCTACTCTGGCTATGAGAGCATTAAATTGCCAGTTTCACATGCTGAAATATCAGCAATTCCCAATGTCTCAATTAAAACAAAAAACGAGCACACATTCTGAACAGTCTGAATTCAAGGAAATGCAGGATCTGTTGCATGCAGCTGAACAGGTGGGCAAACATACTTTACAATTTGGATTTGATTCATTGGAAGCTTCCTGTAGAGCAGCTGTTACTGGGTCTGTCATACGTAGGCATGCTTGGTTAAAAGAACAAACCCTACCTGATCATGTTAAAGCAAAATTATTGGATGCACCTTTACAGCAGGATATATTATTTGGTGTCAAAGCAGAAGAGGTTTTAAAGAAAATGGAGGATAAGGCAAAGTCTATGCAGACAGTCAAGGATTTTTTACAGGTACAACCCCCTCGTTTCGGCAGAAATTGGCAAACAAAAAACTGGTCCTTTCCAGTTTCTGACAGATGACAAGAGGGGCAAATACAGACGCCCAATGGGCAGTGGTCAGTCACAAGGCCCTTACAAACCTCGCCAATGGGGTACTGCTACCCAGAAAGGAGGAGAAGACAGGCCCCAAGCTAGCAGAAGACAAACACAATGACTCAACCCTCAAACTACCAAGCAAATCTCTCTTGGCAGCTCCCTTGGGAGGAAAATTAGCACTTTTTGCAGACAACTGGCACATCATCACAAAAGACAAATGGGTCCTGAGCATAGTCTCTCAAGGATACAGATTCCACTTTCATACCTTGCCAAGGATAAAAGGAATGCCAAACTTGCCACCAAATCAATGGGCAGAGGCACAAAAACAAATTACAGCACTCATGGACATGAGAGCCATTCAACAGGTACCTATACAGGAGCAAGGACAAGGATTTTACTCAAGACTCTTTCTAGTCCCAAGAAAGGACAAAGCATGGAGACCCATTCTGGATCTTTCAATTCTGAACACTTATCTGCAAGTATCAAAATTCAAGATGCTAACACTACAGCAGCTTCTTCCCATGCTGGGCAAGAAGGCTTGGCTAGTAACTTTTGACCTCAAGGAGGCATACCTGCATGTCCCTATCAGACAAAATTGCAGAAGATACCTCCGCTTCATTGCAGGTTCAACCCATTATCAATTCTCTGCACTGCCCTTTGGCTTATCTACTGCGCCCAGGGTCTTCACAAAATGCCTGGCACCAGTAATTGCATACTGCAGACAGAGGAATTCAAATATACCCATACCTGGACGACTGCCTTATTCAAGCAGAAAGCAAGGACATTCTTTTAAAGCATCTGGCAATTGTCAAACACCTTCTAAGTTGCCTAGGATACACAGTAAACGAAAAGAAATCAAAACTAGTGCCCTCACAAAACATAATATTCCTGGGTGCCAGCTTGAATACAATGGTCCAGATGGCTTATCTCATGCCAGACAAGCAACAACAGCTGACTCAATACTTCAAAGTAATGGCAACAAAGACCCAACTCCCTGCAAGAAAAATTCTGCAGGCCTTGGGATTCATGGCATCTTGCATACTACTAATACCATTTGCAAAACTGCATATGAGGAAATTACAATGGTACCTGAAAAGCGTATGGACTGGGCACAGCCACAGCTTGGAAACAATGATACCACTCATTCCCTGCCTTCAACAGGAGTTTCTATGGTGGGCACAGGCATGTCACCTCAACAAGAGTTAGCCTTTCACCTTACCCACAGCCAGGCAAACTATGACAACAGATGCATCGGACTATGCCTGGGGAGCACACATGGCAGGACAGTGCATTCAGGGCAAATGGACTACAGATCAAAGGTATCTGCATATCAATCAAAAAGAAATGCTAGCAGTACAGAATGCCCTAACAGCTGTCAAGGACCTCTTACACCCAGGACAACTAATAATAAAGACGGACAATGCCACAGTAATGTGGTACATAAGCAAGGGGGCACACATTCCTACCGTCTATGCAGGCAAGCAATGACCTTGTGGAACACAGCACTGTCTTACCAAGTTCAACTACAAGCACAATTCCTGCCAGGAAAGAAAAACACATTGGCAGACGACCTGAGCAGAAACATCATGGATCCCCACGATTGGAACCTAGATCCACAAGTATTTGCAATGATAACTCAAAAATGGGGATGCCCAGACATAGATCTGTTTGCCAACCCCCAAAACTACCAACTTCAAAAATTTTGCACAAGGACATTCCACCCACAAGCTTGGAAAGTGGACACCCTCTCATTCAGATGGAAAACATTAAGAGTGTATGCCTTTCCTCCACTGCCTCTTCTAGCAAAGGTACTGCTGAAAGCCAGATTAGAGAGGCCACAAATGATACTCATTGCACCAGACTGGCCATGCCAGCACTGGTATCCAATTCTAAGGAACATGTCACACGGCCCACCATGGATTTTACCACAAATTCCCCACCTGCTCACCCAGCGAGACAATCAGATTCTATACAGCCAGCTCAAGACTTTAAACCTTGCTGCATGGCAAATTACTTAAACAACCAGTCAACACCTCTGTCCAAAGCTGTTATGGATGTCATTCTGGAGGCCAGGAGGCCCAGCACCAGGAAAGCCTATTCAGACAAATGGAAAAGATTTTGCGCCTGGAACCAGGCTAAAGGCCAAAATCCCCTTGATCCAAACATTCCTCACATTCTACAATATTTAACTGAGATATTGCACAAAGGACTTTCCTTTTTATCTATTAAGATTCACACCTCAGCAATTTCAGCTCATTATAACATGGATCCTCCTTTATTTTCACATCCACTCCTAAGATGGTACCTCAGAGGGGCTAAGAACATAAGACCGCCCAGGAGAGCACCAACACCTACTTGGGATCTCAACTTTGTTCTGGAAAAGCTTACACTGCCGCCCTGTGAACCAGCTTTTTCTGCTGATTTAAAATTTCTTTCATGGAAGACTGCCCTGCTACTAGCAATAACTTCAGCTAGAAGAGTCTCAGAGCTGCAGGCACTAATGGCAGTGGAGCCTTTTCTCATTTTTCATCAAGACAGTCTCTCTCTACGAGCTAACCTTTCCTTTATGCCAAAGGTGGTATCCAGTGTGGCCCTAAACCAAACCATTCATTTGCCCACCTTTTTCCCAAATCCCCAGAACAAAGGAGAAAGACTCCTGCACTCTTTGGACATTCACAGGCAATTACGTTACTGCTTGGATAAAACTAAGGTGCTCAGAAAGTATGACCAGCTCTTTGTAGCCTATGGTGCAGGATCACAAGGAAAAGCTATCTCAAAACTGACCATTTCAAAATGGATAGGACATTGCATACCTTTCAGCTACACGCATCATGGGAAACTAGTACCTACTAACATTAGGTCCCACTCCACCAGGGCTACAGCTACATCAGCAGCCTTTCTCAGGGGGGTGCCAACCAAGGATATTCTTGAAGCTGTAACTTGGAGTTCAGTGCACACCTTCACCAAACACTGTCACTTACCTCTATATTCTAAGACTAGAGCTGGTTTTGTCACTGCAGTTTTGCAGGGCCTACTAGCTTCTTCTAACCCTGTTTAACTCCACCACCCATCCTTAGCTTTGGGATTCAACCCAAGTGTGATGACTGCAGCAGGGTAACATGATGAACATAGTACAGTTTTGTACCTACCATAAATGTAGATGTTCGAGTGTTCACCCTGCTGCAGTCCAGGTTACCCTCCCTCCATCTCCTCTGAACTAGCTGGACTTATCTATACCATTCTATCCTATACAACCTCTGTGGTGTATTTGCTTGTGCCTGAAGGTATTGTTTTGTTTTATATGTACATTTTTATATAGCAATATATATATATTGCCTACCTATTGGGGGCACCTGACATCTGGGGCAAGAAAAACTGAAGAACATGGCATTGGATGCCTCTTGTATACCCTTGGCACACTGACGTCAGGGAAGAAGCGACAGCAACCGACGCCGGACCAAGACTTTGGAATTCGGGCCAACTGCGGGACTGCCTGATGGCGGGATAATCCAAGTGTGATGACTGCAGCAGGGTGAACACTGTAACATCTACATTTATGGTAGTTACAAAACTGTACTTTCTGATGTACTGCGCATGCCTACGCAGTACATCAGAGCTGTGGGCAAAAGCAACGGAGAAAGCAAGATCTCCGTTGCTTTTCAAAAACTGTTTCGCTGTGTTAATTTACTTTAACATAGCGAGACAGCTTTAAAAAAAGCAACGGAGAATATCCGTTGCTTTTTTAAAGCTGTCTCTCTATGTTAAACCCATTTAACATAGCGAGACAGTTTTGAAAAAAGCAACGGAGAAAGCAAGCTCTCCGTTGCTTTTTAAAAACTGTTTGCTATGTTAAATGAGTTTAACATAGCGAGACTGCTTTAAAAAAAGCAACGGAGAATCTCTGTTGCTTTTTTAAAGCTGTCTCGCTATGTTAAATGAGTTTAACATAGCGAGACCGTGTGAAGCAATGGAGATCTTGCATTCTCCGTTGCTGTAAAAAAAAAAAAAAAAAAAAAAAGTGTTATAGTAATTGAAAAAGTCCAGGCGACCGGACTTTCTTCCATTACTATAACTCTGATTTACAACGTGGACGCTGACCAATCAGCGTGCACGTTTTTGAATATTTAATGGGGGTCGTTGTATAATGGAAAGTAAGCACTTATCAAGAAAGTTATAGTGCTTCTTTGTCTCTTACTTTATATAGTAAAACAGTCTTGTTTTAAAACATAAGAGCACCTATAGGACGTAAAGTGAATAAAATTAATTTTACTGCAGCCTCTCAGTTGGCGTGTATTTTTTCTCCCCTCCAATTACCTGGTACCACCACCACCACTGCTCATTAGTTTACCATCATTTGAATGAAGGCTATCTGAAGAGCAGCCATTGGGGGTTTCTGTTTTCAGTCCTGCTTCTGGTAGCTGATGTGGGCACCCACATCACAGTGGGAGCACTCCATGCTTTCCCACACATTTGCCCCATGATGGCTACTGTCACCAGCTTGGGATTGCCAGTCCCATGTTCCCCAGATCTACAGCCACTGGTTGTGTGCAGCTGACTCTGTCTGGACCGCTAACATCCTTAACCCTAGGATAAATGAGCTCCCACCCCCCTCTTGCTTGTATCTTCCTGACCCCAAGCCACTATTTAATTTCACTCCCTCTGGTGAGTAGTCAGAAGCTTCATCCCTGTGTTAGTTAATAAGGTTGCCTTTAGGTTTGCTTACCTTTCAACCATAGTAGATCAGTGTTATGCTGTTAAGTAGAATGTACACTTTTGAGCTTTTCTCCCCAGGTCACCTAGTCCAGTCAGGCAGCCTCATTAAACAAATGTCAAATAAATAAATTAAATATGCACTTTATGCACGCCACTGAGGGGGGGGGGGGGTCTTGGGAAAACCTGGATTGAGCAAGGGAGCCGAGAATCAAAAAAGTTTGGGAACCACTGAGCTATGGTATCGGCTGCATGTTTGAGAAATGGGGAGGGGGGGCTACGTTGTCAAACGAGGGAGAGCATGGCTTAAGCTTCAGCAGAATATGGGTTTTATGTAAGATGTGGGAACTGGTTTCAGGGAAAAGGAGGAGTGGGAGTTGGATGTAGGGGTGAGGGTATGAGAATGGTTTGTCAGGAGGTGTTAGTTTGTGGATTGAGTCAATGAAGAAATTATTTATTATGGAGGCTATTTCTATAGGAGATTTGTCAGGGAAAGGGTTAGGGGTAGAGGGTTTTCCTGGGTAGAGAATATTATTTATGGAGTGCCAAAATTTTGGGGGTTGGAAGTATGATGGATTGAGCCTCTAGGTAGTAATTTTTCTTGTCTTGGACAATGAGATTTTTGTAAGGTGTTTTAGTTCTTTAAATTTGAGGAAGAGAGTGGGGGATTTAGACTTTGACCATTTTTTCCAGGTGGAGTCTGAGTTTCATGGTGGAGAGAGGGTATGTTTGGAAAGCCAGGGTGTGGGATTAGATTTGATCCTTATTTTTCTTAGGGAAGCAAGAGAGTTTAGGATGTTTAGAAAAATGTTGTTAAATTCCTGAACAGCATTGTTTAGGGGAAGGTTGAAAAGGTGGGACCAGTCTGAGAGACAGTAGATGGTTGAACTTCTCTGGACTGAAATTTGAGAGGTTACGGCAGTCTCTCTATAAATGTTTTTTTAGAGGTATGAGGTGGTATCCTTTGTATAGAGATTGGGAGGTGATCGCTTAGAGTCAGGTAGAGTACAGGGATTGTGGTATTGATTAGGATTACAGGTTAAGATCCAGTCTAGTATGGAGCTGGAGTCTTTGTTGGTTTGTATGGGAGTAGAAATATGTTGGCTGAACCCAGAGGTTAATACTAAGACTAGGGGAGAGGGGTGAGAGTTTGTTCAGTCTATGTTGACATCCCCAAGTAGTATTGTTTCATATGATACATTCTGGGAAGTCCAGGCTAGTATAGATTCAAGTACTGGAATATTATTACCTGGAGGGATGTAGATGCAATTGCAGTTTTCTTGTGCGAGTTAGTGGCAGTTAAGGAAGATGAGTTCTGCAGGAAAGAAGTTAGGGAGGGGGATTGAGATGGGGTAAGGTTAAGATGTTCTGAGTGTAAGACAGCTACACCTCCACGCTTTTTAGTCTGTCCTGCCGGAATATGTTATAACCTGGGGGAAGGATTTCAGCATTTGTAATAAGGGGTTTGAGCCATGTTTCACTTAGGGTGAAGATGTTGGGGAGAGTAGCTAGCAGTCCATGCATGTAAGTCTGTAATTTTATTTGTGAGACTTTGTAGCTTAATAGAGTAGATGGAAAGGAGTTTTGATGGGGAGGATGGGAGTAGGTGACTAATGAGGTGGAGTTAGGGTTGGATGGAGTTAGTGGACCAGGGTTAGGGTGGATGTCCCCATCTGGTAGGAGAGTGATAAGAGGTATGACAGGTTTTGTGCAAAAGAGGTGGTAGGTAATGAGTTTGTTTCTGTTTAGAGGGGGAAGAGTGTGAGGTTAATTAATTTAAATTTGTGATAGTGACTACACACAGTATTATATACACCCCAAAGTCAGAGTTGTTAGCTAAGAAAAACAATCCGTTAAGAGGAGAGGTGAGCAGAGCAGGGGAGATGCTGATGAGTTATTTAGAAGTAGAGGAGGAAAAGAAGGCCGTAGGTCTAGTGGAGGGGAGGCAGACATTTGGATGGAGTACTAAGGTGGAGGGGTGGGGGTGCAGAAAGGGAAGGCAGCTAAGGTAGTAAGGTTTCAAGGAGCACAGCAGAAAGGGAACATTGTGTTCAAGAGTGGAGCGTGAGTGTAGAGGAAAAAGAGTAGAAGGGAAGTAGCAAAGTGGAATGGGCAGTGTAAGATGGGGAGGCCCAGGTTCGGTGACCTAGACCAACAGGACTACTGCTATATGGTCAAGCTAGTTGATAGAGGCTATGAGGAGGGAAGAAGTGCACTTGGGAGAAGAGCAGGTTCTGGTGGTGTTGGGCTAGCCATTTAGGGGATTACAGTACAGATATAGTAAGGAACATGCGTTGTTTAAATGAAGCAGTTAGGCTGGGAATAACATCCTTTCCAGTGTCTTACAATGGCGTTGCAGAGGTTAGCTCATTTCCAGGAGGGTCGCTGGTTATCAGTGTTTGGAGTAGTGAGGTTGAGGTAAGATGTCCAGGCTATATGCTGAGAGCTTTGTACCTGAAAGAAGAAGAAATAAAATGAGGGAGACAGGAGTGGTTAAGTGTAAGGGGAAGTGCTTAAGATGCTGAGGTTGTAAACATTATATTGGGAACAACGTAAGGAGGAGATGGCAGTGAGTGGGTGTCAGGTGAGATGGAAAGGAATAAATGGAGGACTAACACTACAGCTAAACTGGGAGTAAAAACCATCTTGCTATTCTAATGTCGCAGAGTAGAGAAACAAAGCAGTGTTTAACAGTGAAATTACATAGCAGTGAAAAACAGCAATCACCTTAGTAGTTAATTTACAAGTTAGCTGAAAATAGCCAATATCAGTATAAAATCTTCAACCAATAAATGTAAAGGTAAAAACACAGTCTGCACTAACAACCTGACAGTAACAAGAAAGCAGTGCTGAAAGTCACTAGTAGCAAGACGTCTAGCACACAGTTATACAGCAATTATTTTTTGCAACTGTAAAAAGAAGACAAATAAAACGGGCACTCTGGCGTTGGACTATCTGATGTACAGCATTATGATCACTCACCCAGTGGTGAAATGTTACAGCAGTAGGTTAGGAAACACTGCAGGCAGAGTTAGTTAATAGATTGTTCCATAATTACAATTTTAAGGTAGAAGGTTACGACATTAAGATATAGTAATATGCGGCCCGATAACTGAAATGGGTATCCTGCCATGAAGACAGCCAAGGGAAATGCACCCGAGGCAGATTTGTAGTGCTTGTGGGTAGGAAATAGGCTTAGAAAAACAAACTTATTTTTCTTTTTCATCAGCACTACTTACTACAGAGGAAGACCCTCAAACAGTGTTGAAAGTGCGACAGAGGCCAAATAAAAGCAATAAACTACATACCCTTTCGCAGTGTACCTACTGAGATTTATTCTAACAGAGATTTATTCTAAAAAAAAAAAAGAGGGGTGACATGCTAAATAAATGGTCGACTGAACAAAAACACTAAGTATGTTAACCAGGCGGTAACAGATGAATCACTACCTTAGTCTGCAGCCCGGTGAGCAGTATAGGGAAACAGTAACATTAAAACAGTATTGCAGTATTGACCCAGATTAAAAAAAAAAAAAAAAGTAAGCAAACTTAGTTCAATAAGATACAAATGTGCACCGTAGAGGAGAGCGTGGTTTGAGAGATGTTAAATGGAGTTGCGTTTGCACCATACAAAAAAGAAACGCCAACTATTCTAACCTTGTCTGCATGAAGTAGTGTAGGTAAGGTGAGGAATATCTAGGCTGTCGTACAATTAACATGTCGATAAATTGCAGTAAAATAAAATCAAAAATAAGCACAACCAAACCTGCTAAGTACAAATCCACAATTTTAAATGAATGTATTCCCTTTAACTTAGACTCCTCAGATTTTACTTGGGGATCGTTTTTTGTGGGGTAAAGGTGCAAGGTCTGCGGAATTGAACTGGTTCTCCCTTCTTGTATAATTAGCCAAAGGCAATTATCACAAGCTTCCTTTACTGGCTGGGCCTACTTCACACAAGACAGGGTAGCCCAGTCTCAGACAGCTTCAACTAATTGTCTGGATCATTCAGTTTTGATTTCTTTTAGGCACCTCTTTCATGAGGACTTGCAGCAGGTACTAAAAGAGGTAAGAAAACCTGCCACTAGGAAGTCTTATATTGAAAAACGATGTAATAGTTAGTGCCTAGCTAGTAACTAGGTCCATATCAGGGATTGTGCATCACTGGTTCTGAGATATTTGTGAGTTGCTTTCCTCTGGGTTGTCTTACTCTTCAACTAAGGTACATCTTGCAGCCATTTCAGCATGTCTGTCCATGGATCCTCCCTTTTCCTCTGTTTTTGTACAACAATTTCTTGAGTTGTTTTCCTTACAAGGCCCCCTAGAAAACTGTACCTTCCTTCATTCTTAACTTTGTTCTTGAAGAGTTGTGTGTTTTCTTTTGAACCAGCTCATTAGGCTGATTTAAGGTTCATTACTTGGAAGAATTGTTCTTAATGCTCTTGATATCTGCAAGAAGAGTATCTGAGTTGTAAGATTTCATGATGGGTAAACTGTGGCTGGCCTTCCATAGGGATAGCGTTTCATTAAGAACAAATCCCTCATTTATGCCCAAATTTGTTTCAGAGCTGAGTTACAACATTGGGAGATTGATGACTTGATTCAATCCAGACCTTCAGAACAAGAGACAAAGGATTCTACCTGGAAGTGCAAAGGCAACTTGGGTACTATCCTGAAAGAATTGTAGACCACAAGGAAGAAGCCAACAAAGAAAAGAACCACCAGCTAGAAAACAAATATACTTGATTCACTAACATCTCGACTATAAAAAGTTTTCACGGAGTAATAACATATCAAAATGCACCTGCCTTAAATACATATATCAACTAAAACGCATAATTAAGACAATAAAATAATTAAATATACATCAGATAAAAAACCTCCAATTGATTTCAGCATTTAACCCTCGGGGGGGGGGGGGGGGATAGAGTGTCAAACTTTAAAATATATACAGATTCTTTATACAGTAATACATTTTTGATATTGCATTCTTCATGTGGGGAAATATACACTTTTTCCAGTGTAGACCCACGGAGAACATCACTACTACCTCCATGTGCTTGTTCAAAGTGCATAGCTATTGGACTTTTTTTTCTTATTAATAATATCCGTAACATGCTCTAATAATCTTACTTTAAATGGTCTCTTGCTTTCCCCTATGTAAAATAAATTACAAGGGCAACAAAGGGCATAAATAATGCCCTCTGTATTACAACCAAAACATTCCTGAGGATGAAAGACATGCCGATTAATTTTTTTTAAAACTTGATCAATATATTTACAGACTTTACACTTGCCACATGGTGTCATACCATGTTTAACCAAATTTCATGGAACTTTATTACAAGGGAGCACAAACCTAGTTTTCACTAAAAAGTCTTGCAAATTCCTATCTCTCCTATAAGACATTATAGGATGCCCACCAAGATCTAAGCCTTTCAGGCATAATGCAACCCCAATAAAATTTCAATAAATCTACTAACACTGTGCTGAAACTAAATGTGGTAACAAAATACAATCCTTATTGTTATATTTTTTATATTCCTTATTAAATATTTACATTTTATCCCTTCCTTTTGTGTCCGGGGAATATATTCATTTAAAATTTCCACCAACATTCATTAAGTATTTCAACATTATATCCCCTATTCTTAAAAATATTAGTCTTATTAAGCTCTAATAAAAAATCATCTTCATTATTACAATGTCTCTGTATACGTATAATTCCCCATATGGTAGCGCCTGAATCGTATTGGGGAGGATGACAACTTTGAGCCATTACATACTGTGTGTCACACTCAAATTTTCTATGAACAGTTGTACGAATTCCATTCTCCCTATTATCTACCACCACATCCAAAAACGGGACACTTTTTCCTACCTTCAGCCCATCAAATTATGTACCAAATCTGTTAACATTCAGCTCATCTATAAAACTTTCTACCTCATTAAAACCCCCTTCACATAAGAAAATAAGGTAGTTTATAAACCTACAGTATTTCCTAACATACTTACATAACTTTGACCTATATACATATTCTACCTCGAATAATCCCATGCGAAGATTAGCATAGAGGGGCGAAGGAAGCCCCTATGGCCGTGCCTTGTTTCTGCCTAAACAATTTACCACCAAATTCAAAATAATTATTTTTGAGGCAAAAGTCCAGAAGCTCAACTATAAATTCTGTCACTGGACCCTGTCCCAAAAAATATATTCAACAGCTTCCAAACCAAAATTATGACTTATCCTAGTATAAAGACTATTGACATCAGTTGTTATCCAGTACATTTCTGTATTCCATTTAATACTCCTTATTTTTTACCAAACATTGGAAATATCCTTTTTATAAGCAGGTAAACTTTGTACTTTGGATACCAAAAATTGATGCAAAAACTGTCCTATATTACATAAAAAATATTTTCTCCCAAAAACTATTGGATGACCAGGGGCATTAATAAGAGACTTATGAATTTTGGGGAGACAATAAAAATGGGCCATCTTACAACCTTCTCTCCCAAATTTCTTATCTTCTGAAGAAAAATGTCGTAACCTCTGGCTCTTTTTCTGAAGTTCATCATATTCATTTAAAGATTTTCTATATGCTAACAAGTCAACTTTCTCATAAACCTCTGTGTTATTTAAATGTTAATTACACATTTAAGTGCTGGCTGTTATTCATAATTACCAATTTGTTCCCTTTGTCTGATGGTTTAAAAATATCATCATCCCTACTACTAAATAGTTTTAACGTCTTCCACTTTGTTTTTGTTGTTAAATTGTAACTGGAGATTCTAAACTCAGACAAACTTTTCTCCACAGCAAAATTAAACGCAATAAATATGTTGGATCCCTTCATGTAAACATGGTGGTAAAAATGAGCTTTTAGAAACAATATTGCTTGTATCAAACAATATGCAGGCATTGATTTCATCTTCTGAGAGACATGAATGAAAGCTATCATCAAAAGAACTGTCAGAGTCTTGATCAACATTTAAAATGTTCTCTACGAAAATTGCTTTCAGTATTATTAAACAGTTTTCCAAGATGAAGCTTTCTCACAAGCCGAAAAATATCAGCTTTAATCTAATGTATTCTAGGTATGACTGTATGTATTTCAAACCACAATTTAAGACAGCATAATCAACATCACTCAAAACATAACCAGAGAGATTAATAACGTATGTATCAGAGTCACTGGTAGATGGTAAACTGCTGATGTTCTTCGTGTTTCACTGTTGCAGTCATTATATTTGGGTAATCTGCTGGCAGATTGCCCTCATTCGGCCTGAATAACAAAGTCTTGGGTCCTGTGTCGGCTGCGGTCTCTGTTTCCATGATGTCAGGGGTATAAAACACGCAGCAGATGCCATTTTATTCAGTCTTTGTTGACGCGCGGTGCCCGAAGCAGAAGCTTTTCGCACGTGCCAGTCAGCCGAATCCTGAAATTTTTGCATTCGAGTTTGAGAACCGAAGTCTTCAAACTAAAGCGAAGTACCCCATTGGGGAAACTTTTTTTTGCTCCTTACTGATGTCAGTAAAAGTTAATAATTGCATTACTTGTGGGAAGCAAGTACCTCATAAGGATTTTCATTTGTACTGTATTCCTTGCCTAGGCCCAGATCACAATGTGCCTTGCTGTCGGTTTTCTGCTAGATTTAACCAACTCACTATTAAGTGTTGGTATATTTTTGCTTCTAAATATTTTGGTTCAAGATTTAATTATCCTGAAATGTCGCCAGTTAGCAATCCGACTACCGGAGTTCACAAAAAACACAAAGAAAAAGACAGACCGTCTAGGTCCGAAACCGACTAAGCTTCTTTTAAGCCAGTCGCCGGTTCACCAGTACTCGGTGAGGTGCTTTCGCAGCCCCTGATACCCGCTACTTTTGAGTCGCAGGCCTCTACCGAGACCCATTCGGAGTCCAGTATGCCGCGAGATTCTCAAAGTATTGAAACCGCGGATGTCTCTCCCTTGGATGGGTCCGGAGCCGCTGAGTAGGCACCGGCTTCTGAGGGTGTTTTCAGGCCTCAACATTTTTATATTAAACTGACGCCAGCCGCAAAAACAAGGTCAAAAACATCTATGTCTAAAAAAAACGACGCATTAGCCACGTGCTCAGGCCCCTATGCCTAAAAAGCAGATGGTCAAAATGGCTGAGAATTTAATTACCTTGATCAGGGTTTCCCAACCCCCTCCCTGCTCAAAGGCCTAGGCAAGGCACTGATTATGAATCTTCAGATCAGGTTTCTATTTCTTCTGATTCCTCTTCTGATCAGGAATTTTCTATTCCACCCTATGAGAGGATTACTCTTTTGGAGAGACTTTTCATATTTTAAGGGAACATTTTCACTGGGAGAGTCAGGACTTCTCTGAATCAAAAAAGAGGTTTAGGGATTTCCTTTTACCTCAGCATAGGTTTTTGGCAATACCCCTTGTATTAGACATTGTTGATGTGTTTTTGGAATCAAGGATGGCTCCTGATTCCCTGCCTCCGGCTCCTAGTAAACCAGACAGGATATTACAGGGTTCCTGACTCCCACAAATTTCTATTCAAAAATCCTGCTGCTGATCCTGAGACTATTTCTCAGGGTGAAAAGGCATCTACAGCCAAAAATCGTACCCCTCTGACAGATTCCAGGGCACTGGATAGATGGGGAAAGAAGGTTTATACATCTGCAACCTTGGCAATCAGGGCTTTAAACTGCCAGTTTCATATGCTTAAATATCAACAGCATGTTATGGGCTTACTGAAACAGAAAATGATGTTGATTTCTGATTGTGTGGAAAATAGAGTTACAGGAATTATTTAATTCAGCAGAACAGGTTGGAAAGCATACTTTGCAATGTGGTTTTGATTCCTTGGAGGCCTCTTGTAGGGCCGCCATTACTGGATGTGTGATTAGAAGGCATGCCTGGCTCAAGGAGCAAAATCTGCCTGATCATTGGTTGCCCCTTTGCAGCATGATACTCTGTTTGGTAATAAGGCAGAAGAGGTTTTAAAGAAAATGGAAGACAAAGCTATATCTATGCAAACTGTAAAAGATTTCTTGCAAGTGCAGCCACCCAGGTTCAGTAGACACTGGCCTACTAAAAATTGGTCCTTTCCTGTGTCCAACAGAGTCACTCAAGGCAAATCCAGGCACTCAAAAGGCTCCAGATACCAATCACAGGGTTATTACATGTCAAAGCAATGGGGTGCCTCCACCTCCAAAACTGGAGGGAACAAAGCATAACCCTACAGTAAACAGTCTCAATGACTTTCCTCTACCATCACCAAGCACTTACCTTTTGGCAGCCCCCTTGGGGGGAAAACTAGCACTTCATGCTCAAAATTGGCAGTTAATTACCCAGGACAAGTGGGTACTAAATATAGTATCCCAGGGGTACAGATTTCATTTCCATACTTTGCCAATTCCAAACGGATGGCCGGATGTGCCACAAAACCAGTGGGCAGAGGCCCAGAAACAAGTCATGTCCCTCATGGATATGGGGGCTATTCAACCGGTACCAGAAAAGGAAAGGACAAGGTTTTTATTCAAGACTTTTCCTGGTACCCTGAAAAGACAATTCATGGCGTCCAATACTGGACTTATCGATATTGAACACTTTCCTGTACATTCCAAAATTCAAAATGCTGACTTTACAACAGCTACTGCCTATGCTAGGCAGGAATGCTTGGTTAGTGACTCTAGACTTAAGAGGCATACCTGCATATCCCAATAAGGGAATCATGCAGAAGATACCGCCGCCTCAAAGCAGGTTTTTTGCATTACCAATTCTCTGCACTGCCCTGTTGACTCTGCAGCAGCTTCTGCCCATGTTGGGCAAGAAGGCTTGGCTTGTGACTTTAGATCTAAAAGAGGCATACCTGCATGTTCCAATCAGACAAACATGCAGAAGATGCCTCAGATTCAAAGCTGGCTCAATGCACTGCCAATTCTCTGCACTGCACTGCCCTTTGGCTTATCTACTGCACCCAGGGTCTTTACAAAGTGTCTGGCACCAGTAATTGCATTCTGCAGACAAAGAAGCATTCAAATTTATCCTTATCTGGACGACTGTCTCATTCAAGCAGAGGACAAAGACACTCTTCTTCAACATCTGGCGTTTGTGAAAAGGCTTCTAGCATGCCTAGAGTACACCATAAAACGAAAAGAAATCACAACTGGTACCCTCTCACATATTATCGAAAACAAATTTAAGATTAGAAGGAACAATGATAAGAATGCTTTATATAAACATATAAATACATATGGTCCTGGTCATAGATTTAAATTTAGGGTAATAGACATGTTGTATGTATCCATCAGGGGTGGAGATACCAATAACTTATTAGAAATTAAAGAGTATGACTGGATATTAAGAATAGCAGCTGATCGCTCTCCAGGTTTGAATTCTGCAGTTACTTTGAAACCAGTTCTTGTTAAGTTACAACGGACTAGGTTGTGTTGTTAGATATACATATGTATATACTTTTATATATAATGTATTAATGATTTTATTGTATGTTATATGTGTATTAGTGATGATTTCTATGTTTGGAATATACTTTATAAGTATATATTTGTAATTTTTATATGCTTGTCACATGATTTTTTGGGCTGTGTCATGTGACTGTTTGACTCTTATTTAAATCTGATTGTTTTATTGAATGGTTGTATGAGTATTGAAGAAGGGTAGTAACCCGAAAGCTTTGCTATTTTATAAAGGTTTTTTTTCTCGACATTTGGTGTTTTCTATTGACTATTATCTTGCAGCTATTTGGATTTTTTAGTTTGTGTGTCTTACTAAAAGTCTGACAGGAAAAAACAAAAATGATCCTAGTTGCTCCGGACTGGCCTCGCCAGCACTGGTACCCACTTCTAAAGGATATGTCTCAACTACCTCCATGGTACTTGCCTCAAATATCTCATCTACTCTCTCAGCAGAACAATCAAATTCTGCGCACACTGCTCCAAACTCTGAATCTTGCAGCATGGCTGATCAGTTAATTATTCAAACACCTCTCAGTAAATCTGTGATGGATGTCATTTTGGAAGCCAGAAGGCCTAGTACTAGAAAATCTTATGCTGATAAATGGAAGAGATTCTGTGCTTGGAGCCAAGCACAAGGAACGGACACCGCAAAGCCCAATATTCTTCAGATTTTACAATACTTGACTGATGCTTGACAAGGGCCTATCTTTTTCTTCAATAAAAATCCATGCCTGTGCCATCTCGGATCATTACAACACAGAGCCTCCCCTCTTTTCTCATCCTTTGCTTAAACATTATCTTAAAGGGACCAAAAATTTAAGGCCTCCCAGAAGATCACCAACTCCTGCATGGGACCTCAGTTTTGTGCTGGAAAAACTCACCTTGCCTCCTTTTGAACCAGCAGCTACTGCAGATATAAAACTTCTATCTTGGAAAACAGCTTTTCTCTTGGTAGTCACTTCAGCAAGAAGGGTTTCAGAACTGCAGGCTCTCATGGCAGTGGAGCCTTTTATTATATTTTACCTGGACAGGGTGTCCCTCAGGACCAATCCTTTTATGCCTAAGGTGGTATCCAGTGTGGCTCTTAACCAGACCATTCACCTGCCAACATTTTACCCAAGTCCGCAGAACAAGGGGGGAGCGGATTCTGCATTCATTGGACGTACACAGACAACTTAGATTCTACTTAAACAGGACCAAATCTCTAAGAAAGTCTGAGCAACTACTGGTAGCATTTCCTGCAGGATCAGAGGGTAAGGCTGTATCATAGCAGACTATTTCTAAGTGGATAAGCCACTGCATTTATTTCTGCTACCTGCACCATGGTAAACCTGTGCCCAAGGGAATCGGATCACATTCTACCAGGGCTGCCTCTACTTCAGCAGCTTTTTTCAGGGGGTTCCAACCAAAGACATTCTAGAAGCTGCTACTTGGAGCTCTGTTCATACCTTCACAAAGCATTATCATTTGCCCCTTTTCTCCATATCCAGAGCAGGCTTTGCCACTGCAGTTCTGCAGGACCTTATAGCCGCTCCTAATGCTGTTTAGTTACATCCTCCCATCCATAGCTTTGGGATTCTACCCAAATGTAATGACTGCAACAGTGAAACACGAAGAACATAGTACAGTTGTGTACACTTACCATAAATGTAGATGTTCGAGTGTATTCACTGTTGCAGTCCGAGTTACCCACCCACCGTCCCCCTTTCTATACATTTTCTTTCCTTCACTATACTCAAAAGCCTTTGCGGTGTATTTGCTTTTAGTTGAAGGCAAAGTTTGTTCTAAAAGTGCATTTATATATTTGCTGTGTATATATATATATTTTTGCTCCCCATTTGGGGGTCACCTGACATCTGGGTCAAGAAAAACTGAATAAAATGGCATTGGCTGCATGTTTTATACCCCTGACGACCTGACGTCATGGAAGAGGAGAAAGCAGCCGACGCAGGACCCAAGACTTTGTTATTGAGGCTGACTGAGGGCAACCTGCCAGCAGATTACCCAAATGTAATGGCTGCAACAGTGAATACACTCTTAACATCTACTTTTATGGTAAGTGTACACAAATGTACTTTGCTGATCTCTTGAATGTCCACCATTAAATTCCCTCTGGCGTTTTTGCCCTGAAATCCTCCTCTACCAGGAAAGGATTCCCTGCGAAATGTCAGATTGAACTGTTCTTGTTGGGCTCTATGTAACGAGGGAAAATCAGTTTGGTCAGACAAGCAGACCCACAAACGGTGAGTTGAAAGTGCGACAGAGGCCAAATAAAAGCAATAAACTGCACACCCTTTCGCAGTGTACCTACAGAGATTTATTCTAAAAAAAAAAAAAAAGGGGGGGGGGGTGACATGCTAAATAAATGGTCTACTGATCAAAAACACTAAAAATATGTTAACAACCAGGTGGTAAAAGATGAATCATTACCTTATAGTCTGCAGCCCGTTGAGTAGTAGAGGGAAACAGTAATGTTAAAACAGTAGTACAGTATTGACCCAGATAAAAAAAAATTAAGCAAATGTAGCTCAATAAGTTATACAAACGTGCACCTTAGAGGAGAGTGTAGTTTGTGAGATGTTAAATGGAGTTGCGTTTGCACCATACAAAAAAGAAACGCCAACTATTCTAGCTTTGTCTGCACAAAGTAATGTAGGTAAGATGAAGAATATCTAGACTGTAGTACAAATTAACATGCCGATAAATTGCAGAAAAATAAAATCAAACATAAGCGCATCCAAACCTGCTAAGCACAAATCCACAATTTTAAATGAATATATTCCCTTTAACTTTCAGACACCTCAGATTTTACTTGGGGATGTTTTTTTGTGGGGTAAAGGTGCAAGGCCTGCAGAATTGAACTGGTTCTCCCTTCTTATATAATTAGCCAAAGGCAATTACCACAAGCTTCCTTTACTGGCTGGGCCTACTCACACAAGACCGAGTTCTCCAGTCTCAAACAGCTTCAAGTAACTGCTTGGATCATTCAGTTTTGATTTCTTTTAGGCACCTCTTCCATGAGGATATGCAGCAGGTACTAAAGGAGGCAAGAAAACCTGCTGCTAGAAAATCTTATATTGGTACGTTGAAAAGATGATGTTATGTACTTACCATAACTTTAGATGTTTGGGATCCATCTCGCCTACATTCTGTACTGATGGGCTCGGAGCCGATCCCTCGGCTCCGACTCAGCACGCTATGCTATAGAGCGAGGCCTCTTATTGGCTGAGCTATTTCTTATCCCAGGATGCACCACCACTAATCCCCCAGATCTTGTTTGCCGCTTACAAGCTAAGACGTGGTCTCAACTTGGCTGGGCTAAGTACTAATTTATTTAGGCTTTTCCTGTCAGGAATTTGATTGTTTTGAACCCAAAAGCTGTTTTAACAGCTATTGTTGTGATACGTGTGTGTATTTGGTGAATTTGTTGAGAAATTTGTCTTTTTCGTTAAGGGAAGGTTTCCCGTTTTAGTTAGAGGGGCCTTCCCCTTTTGCTATTTGTTATTCTAGCATTTATTTGTGGGTCAAGTACCCGTTTAAGTTAGAGGGTCTTGACCCTCTCTTTCTGTGTTTTTTTTGTGCAACTGTTTGTTGTCATAAAAAAAAAAAAAAAAACGTTATATTTTTGATCTTAAACTGCTGGTTTTGGTGTTATCTCTCTTTATATAGGTGTGTTATCTCTCTTTAGACATGTCCAAAGAGCATAGACCCTCCAGGTTTAAAAAATGCGCGAGGTGTGGTTATAAGATGTCCATAACGGACGACCACTCCTCGTGCGTTTATTGTTTAGGCACCAAGCACCTACAAGAATCATGTAGCGTGTGTCACGCCTTCTCATCAAGGGTCCTCCAGGAGAGGAAAAACAAATTAATCCTTAAGGGGTTAATTAAGCCATCCTTCGAGGAGGCTTTATCTTCTTCTCCCTCTCCTTCAAAAAAGAAGAAAGCATCTGCTCCGATCAGTCAGTCGGAACCGACTGCCAAAAAACCTAGGCAGACTTCTCCATCGGCTCCACGGACTTAGGAGCCGAGGGCGGAACGGTCTGCCTCGATGTCTCCAGTCTCGACCCCTCTGGTTTCGGAGCCGAGGACTGGGGCATCGAGAGGTGGGTCACCTTCATCGGCTCCACTGATATTGGAGCCGATGAGGGTTGCCGGCTCAGACTCTTCCCCTTCGGAACCGAAGTCCTCATCAGCACCGAGGGAAATTGCCTTGAGATCTCCCTCGGAGCCGATAGTTATAGAATCCATTCGGAGCCGGTCCCCTAGTCCTTTGGAGCCGATGAAGAAATCGGTTCGGACCCGATCGGTATCGTCCAGATCATCCAAGATGTCTGATTCGGACATCGACAGGGTGCTCCTAAGACTCTTCCAGTCTCCGGTGTTCCAAAAGTTAGTTTCGGCTCCAGCCCATTCGCCGGAGCCGATGGTCCACCTTGCTACTATGGTTCCTCCTCCAACAGCCTCGGCACCGTTGGAGCCGGTGCTGGTGGAACCGGTGGAGGTTTTAGGGTCGGGCCCGACCCTTACTCCAACTCCGGCTCCCGGGTCGGAATTCGGTACGCGGACTTCTTCCGTCGGCCCCGGGGGGATGCTTCGGGATTGATGTTTTCGGTCCCAAGTTTTCCTGTCGGTGCGTCTGCTGCGGGAGTGCCGTCTACCGTCGTGGCCACGGAGGTGGGACCCTCCCAGGTTTCTGGTGGTCCCGCCTTCAGGGCTATGAGGAGTGCGTTAGCCAAATCATCTTTGGCTACCTCCACGGTTTCCCCAGCTCCTTCCCTGCATACCGAGACTGGGTCTTTGGCAGTCCCCCTGTCCTTAGACAGCGGAGCCCCGGGGCCTGAGGTTACCCCCACTGGGGTTTCCCCCCCTCCTGGAGGTCCTTCTGAAGCTTCTTCGGAAGAACCCCTCAGGAAAAGATCGTGCAAGAGGAAGCACGTTGACTCCCCTGATGAGTCTCTTACATCAGACACTGATCTCGATGATGCAGAAGGGTCCCCTAAGTCGTCCTCGGATGATGTCTCCTTTGCAGACATCCTGGAAGCCCTTAAACAACGAGGCGGCTGGCAGACCAAACCCCCTTCTGCTGATGAGTCGGTGTTCCTTAAGGCCTTTGGGGCTCAGCCCTCCGCCTCCTGGGTGTCTCCGCCCCTCGACGAGCTCTTGGATTTGATCTGTCGAAGGGCGTGGGAACACCCAGACTCTGTGGAACCGGTGCCTGCTCATCCTAAGTTCCTCTCTGCACCCCCTGAAAAAGAGTTTCTAACTAAAGGTGTGGCTGTAGATGCTTTGGTGGTGGCATCTGCTACCCAGCAAGATGTAGCAGAGGCTTCGACGTCCGTCCATCCTCCTAATAAGGAGTCTAGGAGCATGGATCGGTACGGAAAGCGCACCCTAAGTTCAGCGGCCTTTACATTAAGGTCCTTGAACTACCTTACGCACTTTACTAGATTTCAGAGGGATCTGATTAAAGAACTTTCCGATACCCTCTTGGGTAACCTGCCTGAGGAGCTGGCCCAGACGGTTGGCTCTCAGCTGGCTACATTATCGTCCATTTCAAACTCGTCCATGAGGCTCATTTCTTATGCGGCCGGAGGCGAGTAGAGCGGCAGTACAGGCATTGCTCTACGGAGACAAGCCTGGCTCTGCCTGTGTCATTTCGCGGAGGCCTTTAAGTCTTCCTTTGCCGACGCCCCCTTTGATGGGTCCTCCCTGTTTGGACCCAAGGTAAAGGACACACTGACCCGCTGCGAACAGGAGGGTAAGACTCTGACTGCCATAGGGGCACGATTTTCCACTCCCTTTCGGCCTTATCCCAAGGCTAAAAGAGGAGGGAAAATGTGGTTCCGTAGATCTCAGAAGCCTTACCCCTCTCAGCAGGATGTTCCCCCTTCCAGAGGCAGGGGAGGGGGAAATTCTTCCGGAAGACGCCATCCCAGAGGCGGCAGGGGCCCTCGCAACACTGGAGACCGCGAGTCCTTTTGTGGCTCTTCAGCCTTTCACAGTCCCTGAGGGATTGCCCGACTGTGCAGCTCCGGAGCCAGTCGGGGGTCGTTTTTCGAAGCACCTAAAAGCCTGGGAAGGTATCACTCAGGACCGTTGGGTGATTCGAATTATCGCCGGAGGTTACACCATCCCTTTCTCTCACTCTCCACCTCAGTCCAAAAAAATCCCGGACCCGCCACTCAGTCAACGGGAAACTGCAGCCTCAGAAGTTTCAAAGCTGCTGCAAAAAGGAGTCATCCAACCGGTCCCCGCAGACCAGATCGGATTAGGGACTTAAGATTTTTTTGGTGCCAAAAAAGACCGGGGACTTGAGACCCATTTTGGACCTCAGCATTCTAAACCGTTCAGTCAGAAAGTCCAAGTTCCAAATGGTCACCCTACAAACCATTCTTTCATTGCTGGAGAAAGGTGTTTGGATGTGCTCCATAGATCTCAAGGACGCTTATTACCATATCATGGTACATCAAGCGTCCAGGAGACATCTGCGCTTC
The DNA here is from genome assembly GCF_019279795.1 of Protopterus annectens. Classification (NCBI taxonomy): domain Eukaryota; kingdom Metazoa; phylum Chordata; order Ceratodontiformes; family Protopteridae; genus Protopterus; species Protopterus annectens. Next base: position 542,107,337 of record NC_056745.1, on the reverse strand, counting down.
AGCCTAGGAGGCAGTCATTTTCAGTTCCGCGCGCTGCCCTTTGGTCTCACCACAGCCCCCAGGGTGTTCACCAAGTGTTGGCGGTCGTGACTGCTCACCTGAGAAGTCTAGGATTCCAGGTGTTTCTGTATCTAGACGACTGGCTCCTAACTGCCACCTCCAAGCATCTACTACTGCGGAGCCTACAAGCCACTATATCACTGGGCAATTCCCTTGGAATCACCTTCAATTGGCCAAAGTCTTGTGTTGCTGCCATCTCAACGCATAAGATTCATAGGGGTAGAGATAGACTCAAACCGAATGCGGGTCTGTCTACCTACAGACAGAATACAAACCATACAGACTCAAGTTCGAGCCTTACTTCCCAGGTCCAAAGCCCCAGCCAGAATGGTCCTGCAGCTTTTGGGATCCATGTCCGCCACGGTTCTTCTAGTCCCCTTGGCAAGGTTGCACATGAGAATTCTTCAGTGGCTTCTTTCAGCTCAGTGGTCCTTTCAGGAACTCCCTCTCAGTCACCTCATATGGATCACGGAAATCTGCAAACGGGACCTTCGCTGGTGGCTAGTGCCCTCCAATTTGGATCAGGGACGACCTTTATTCCACCTCCTCCTGCGGCCACTTTGACCACGGACGCCTCCCAGATGGGGTGGGGGGGCATTCCCTGGGCAGGTCAGTGCAAGGCAAATGGCACCCAGAAGAGACCCTACTTCATATCAACATCCTAGAAATGAGGGCGGTGCTTCTGTCCCTTCAAGCCCTTCACGATTACCTCCCTCAGGGCGTAATTGCCATTCACTCGGACAACATATCAGTTGTCTGGTACCTGAACAAACAGGGAGGGACCAGATCCTATCCTCTTTGCAGAGAGGCCATGAGAGTTTGGGAATGGGCAGTCTCGACCAAACGCTTTCTAGTGGCTAGTCATATCCCGGGCAAGTCCAGTGTGATAGCCGACAGACTGAGCAGAACCATCCTCTCTCCTCACGAATGGTCTCTGAACATGACAGTTGCAAGTCAGATTTTCAGCAAATGGGGAGTTCCGTGTTGCGACCTCTTCGCGACTCCACTGAATGCGAAGTGCAAAAAATTCTTCTCCCTAACCCCGGCTCCGGGGAAGAGCCCCATGGACGCACTAGCCCGTCCTTGGCCCACTGGCTTGCTTTATGCCTTCCCACCAGTTCCTCTCCTTCCCAGGGTGATCCAAAAGGCATCTCTCTTGGGGAGCAAAATGATCTTAGTTGCTCCTTACTGGCCTCGTCAAGTATGGTTTCCCTATCTTTGGAAATATGCTCTGGAAGGTCCATGGTTCCTGGATCGGATCCCAGACCTTTTGGTTCATCAGTCGGGACTATTCCACCAGTCCCTACACACCTTAAAATTGACAGCTTGGCTCCTCCTCTTCCGACTATAGTCAGGAGTCATACGTTGGATCCAGAGGTCGTACACATCTTATCTTCGGCCCATAAGTCTGCTACAAAGAAAGTGTATTCTAGCAAATGGAAAAGATTTGCTATTTGGGCTCAACTCCGGGGCCTGGATCCCATCACTATTCCCGTATCAGAAGTACTAAAATTTTTAACTTCTCTTTTCAATCAAGGCTCTTCAGTCTCTACCATCAAGGTTCAATTGGCAGCGATTTCCAATTTTCACGAATCTATAAACCCACCTTTAATGAGCAACAGATTGTGTAAGACCTTCTTGAAAGGTGCTGCGCTTTTAAGACCTCCGATTTCTCATCCTGCTCCTCCATGGGATCTCGATGTGGTGTTACACGCCTTAACTTCCTCCCCCTTCGAACCGGCAGCGACATGCGATCTAAAATTTCTATCGTGGAAGACTGCTTTTCTGGTGGTGATTACTTCTGCCAGAAGAGTTTCAGAGCTTCAAGCTTTGTCTGTAAAACCCCCGTACTTGGTTTTTCACAAAGACAGAGTATCTCTCAGGCCAAATCCTTCCTTTGTTCCTAAAGTTTGTTCCAGTTTCTGCCTACAACAATCATTAGAACTTCTAGTCTTTTTTCCTAAATATTCTAACAAAGCGGAATTCATATTTCACACATTAGAGGTCCACAGGCAGTTGCGTTTTTATTTAGACAGGACCAAACAAACAAGGAAAACAGATCAGTGTTTGTATCCTTTGCAGACAATAAATTGGGCAAAGCTGTCACAAAGGTCACTATTGCCAAATGGATCAGGGACTGTATTACTCAAGCTTATTTTTATTCTAACAAAGAGCTTACCACCTCTGTCAAAGCTCATTCTACAAGGACTATGGCTACTTTGGTAGCATTTCATTCAAAGCTTGCCATTAGTGACATTTGTGCTGCGGCTACATGGTCTTCCCCGCACACTTTCATTTCCCACTACAAATTGGATGTGGCATCTAGAGGACGAGCTTCATTTGGTTCCACAGTGCTCAGGAGTGTTTTCCAATGAGCCACCCAGGATTTAGGTTCTAGGGACGCTGTCCCATCAGTACAGAATGTAGGCGAGATAGGATCACATAACATCTTTTAGTTATGTACTTACCATAACTTTAGATGTTTGGGATCCATCTCTCCTACATTCCCAATAACCCACCCTCCTTCCCCCTTCCTTGGAGATCAGAGGATATCAGAAGGTCCGAATCCTGTTGTTTTCATCTTGAAACATCTAACAATGTTATATAAACAAGTTGTGCATGTGTGCATGAATGCGGACAAACAAGATCTGGGGGATTAGTGGTGGTGCATCCTGGGATAAGAAATATCTCAGCCAATAAGAGGCCTCGCTCTATAGCATAGCGTGCCGAGTCGGAGCCGAGGGATCGGCTCCGAGCCTATCGGTACAGAATGTAGGCGAGATGGATCCCAAACATCTAAAGTTATGGTAAGTACATAACTAAAAGTTATCGTTAGTGCCTAACTCGTAACTAGGTCCATATCTGGGATTGTGCATCACTAGTTCTGAGATATTTAAGTGAGTTGCTTTCCTTTGGGTTGTCTTACTCTTCAACCAAGGTATATCTTGCAGCCATTTTAGCATGTCTGTCCATGGATACTCCCATTTCTTCTCTGTTTTTCATGCAACAGTTTCTTGAGTTGTTTTTCTTACAAAGGCCCCCTAGAAACTGTGCCTTCCTTCATTCTTAATTTTGTTCTTGAAGAGTTGTGTGTTTCCTTTTGAACCAGCTAGAGGCTGATTTAAGGTTCATTACTTGGAAGACTTGTTCTTATTACTCTGACATCTACAAGAAGAGTATCTGAGTTGTAAGATTTCATGATGGGTAAACTGTGGCTGGCCTTCCATAGGGACAGGGTTTCATTAAGAACAAATCCCTCATTTATTCCCAGATTTGTTTCAAAGCTCAGTTACAACATTGGGAGATTGATGACTTGATTCAATCCAAACCTTCAGAACCAAAGACGAAGGATTCTACCTGGAAGTGCATAGGCAACTCCGGTACTATCCTGAAAGAACTCTGCCCTTTAGAAAGATAGATCAGCAGACATGCTTTACAAAGTTGGTGCCTTTGGCTGTTGCCTTTTGTTATAATCACCATTAAATCAGTTCCAGACAGTTTAATGGCACATTCTGTTATTGCCTTGGCATCTACAATTACGTATTGGAAATGACTCAGCAGGTTGATCCTTTGTATATACTTTTACAAAGTATTACTTACCTGGATTCTTTTTAAAACTGCGGTGGTGGTGCTGCAGTAGCATTGTCGCCTCACAGTAAGACGTTGTCCTGTTCGATTCTCAGCTAGAGTGTCTTCTGTGTGGAGACATGTGTGAATGGGCGTACCTTCGTTGAAGGTTGTGCGTCAGGGCCGGCAACTCGGCATGTAGAAATCTGCTGCCAGTCATTAGCGGACTGGAGTTCCGCTGTGGCGACCCCTAACGGGAAAAGCCAAAAGACGCAACAACTTACCTGGATTATTTTTCCAGGACAGTTCTCTAGGGTCTCCTAGATCCTTGGCCTTCCTTGTCCTAGTTTCGATAGGCTTTGGTAATCAAGCCATATAGTGCAAAGGCTACTAACAGCAGTGAGTGTGATTGACATGCAGTTGTGTAAGTTGCACTTACCATAACATTAGATGTTCAAATTCGTCATTGCTGCAGTAGCTGCACCCACCCATCATCCCCCTACTTCTGTATGTAGTAGATATTGATATAAAGTTGTCACGCTGTATAGCTTTCAGATGTTGAAGATTACTGTCTTCTGTCTGTATGGGCAAGAAAGTTCTGAAGATTTCTTCAGTCTGACTGCTGATTTCCGTCCTCTGTTCAAGCATCTTTCAAAGTAAAGGTGTGGAAAGAAGTTAGAGCTTTGTGAAGTTGGCTGGTAGTTGTATCTTAGGCAGGCTACCACACATACAGCCAAATGGCTACAGCAACAATAAGGAACTCTAACATCTACTGTTGGGGTAAGTGCAACTTAAGTCACAAATGAAGACAGTAGAGTTTTATCTGTAATTCTAATGTAAACTGTATATGTAGCATTCCTCCCTTACCCTCTGCTGAAAAGTAGGATGTTATGTTGTCCATATCTTGCCTTCATTCTTGCTGTTTGGGTTCAAAGCCAATCCTCGGCTCCGACTCGGCCGTATACTACAGCTTGAGAGCTTTTACTGGCTCGAGGCTAGGCCCTATCCCAGCATGCCTAGCAGTAGTTACCCACATCTCATTTGCCACGTCGGGATTGCGGATACTGGCTCAGGCTAAGTGTTTTTTCTATTTGTTATACTTTTGAAGAAAATCTTGTCCTCCGTTCTTCTACCTTCTCTATCCCGTCTGAGTGACTCTCATTTGTTAGAGACTAACCATTTTTTCTCTGGCCTTTTTCTTCAGACCTGTTTAACTGGGAAGGTTCTTCGCCTTTTTCTTTCCTTCTTTAACCGTTTAAGTTAGAGGCTCTCCTTAGGTGGGGAGTTCGCTGTTTAACTTAGAGGCTCTCCCCCCTTCTGTTCTTTTTTTTCCCTGTCTCTTTAAAAAAAAAAAAAAAAAAAAAAAAAAGATTTTTTCTGTTATTGGATAGTTATCTTGTAGTAGTAGTTTTTTTTTTCCTCTTCTCTAGCCTTACATACTGTCGAAAGATACTGCAAGGGAATCGAAACCTTCGAGTTTCAGAAAGTGCGATTCGTGCTGTCAAAAGATGTCCCTTACGGACGGGCACATGAGTTGCGTATATTGTTTAGGACCTGTTCACCTGCAGGATTCGTGTTCTGTCTACCATGCTTTTAGTTCACGAGTCCTGCAGGAGAGAAAAATATTAATCTTAAGAGGTTTACTGAAGGGCCTCTTTGATGCTGCTGTGGAAGGGGACTCAGCCACCAAAAAAACTGGAAAAGCCCAAGCCTTCATCCTCTTCGGCTCCAAGTTCGGACCCGGCTAAAGAGAAGGGCAAAGCACAAGCTAAGTCGGACCCAACTGTTTCCAACAAGACACCATCACCTACAGCTCCATCTGTGTTTTCAGAGCCAGTAAGATCCCACAAGCATTCCAAGACTCCTGCCTTGGAACCGGTGCGATCTGCTCCACAGTCTCCTTTATTACAGTCTGTGGCAGGCAGTCACTGGTCTTCAACCCATTCCACTCGGTCCTCCAGGAGCGCCTCTGATGATGATGTGGAGAGGGTGCTTGAGGCTTCTTAAGACACCAGCATTAGACGAAATACTTTCGGGCCCATCCCAGATGGAAATGGTGCTGACAGCCCAAACAACAACCATCTCGATTCCTCCTCCGACTCCTCTGAGTTCAGAGCCAGAGTGTATGGAAGTCGTAGTGGTGGAACCGTCGGTTCCAGTAACCTCCTCTGGTCTTTCGGTTCCGACTACTGCTCTGATCTCCTCAGTATACCCCCTTCTGTTGAGGGATCTGGGAGCTGACACTTCCTCGTCAGCTCCGAGGGGGGGGGGTGGCATTGGACCCTTGTCCAGCCGTACTTTCCCTCTTACAGTTTCGGTGCATGTCAGCTCTGCTCCTACATCTGCCTCAGAGCCGTTGTCCTTTGTTCGGAAGAAGTCACCGGCTTCTTTGGAGCTGGAGATTCTTTCGGGTCGGGACCACGATGCCTTGGAGGTGATGAGCATGCTGTCTGCTGAGACAGCTCCACCCTCTGCCCCATTGGTTCCTTTACCTTTGATGCCGTTGTCAACTTCTGAACCTTCCCTCCACCCCAAGCATAGGAAACCCATGCTCCTGGACGGCCCATTGGACGAACCCACCTCTTCTGAAACCTCCCCGGAGCATCCCTCAGAGAAGGACCCTTAGAAAAGGACTTGCAAGAGGAAGCATGTGGACTCCTCTGAGTCCTTGACATCAGACACAGACTTGGATGACTTGAAAGGGTCCCCCTCTGAAGATGTCTGTTTTTCAGATATCTTAGAACTCCTTAGATAGAGGGGTGACTGGAAGTCCCTTGCCCCTTCTGAAGACTAGTCAGTGTACCTGGACGCATTTGGTTCCTGACCCTCCAGCTCATGGTTATCTCCTCCTTTCGACCCATTTTTACACATAGTGAGTCAAAAGGTGTGGAGCTCTACAGACACTATAGAACCAGTTCTGCGGAGGCCCAATAAATTCATTACAGCCCCTGAAGACAGACTGTTCTTATCCAAAGGTGTTCCCGTTGATGCTATGGTGGTGGTAGCAGCCACCAAGAAGGAATTAGTGGAAACTTCATCTGTCTGTCTGCCGAACATAGTCTCGTATGATGGACAGAAACGGGAAGTGTATGTTTTCTTCAGCGACCTTTACTGTCAGGTCACTGAACTATTTGTCCCACTTTGCAAGGCTTCAAAGGGATCTCCTCAAAGATTTAGGAGATGCCTTACAGGATCCTACAGCTGCGGGAGCCTCGGACAAGGAGGCTTCTCAGCTTGTGACCTTGACTTTAGTGGTTAACTCCTCCATGCAGCTAATTTCATACGCAGCCGATGGGGCAAACAGGACGGCAGGCACAGGGGTGGCCTTGTGTCGACACTCCTGGATGCGTCCATGTCATTTTGTGTAGCCCTTTTTCTTCCTTTACCAATGCCCCCTTTGGCGGCTCGTCCTTATTCAGGCCTCAGGTAAGAGACCCTTACCAGGTGTGAACAGGATGGCAAAACTCTCTGCCATGGGCGTACTTTTTTTGATCCATCTAGACCTTATCCTTAAGACCATAAGAGTGGGAAAATGTGGTTCTGGAAATCCCAGGGACCTTCGCCTGACAAATGTGGAAATTTTTCCCCCAGGGGCAGAGGGGGAAGTAACGGAAGCTGTCAATCTCACTGAAGGGGGGGGGGTCCGCAGAATCAGGGTGACAGATGCCTTCTGTGGTAGGCCCTTCCAGTGCTCCTGAAGGGAGGCCTGACTGTCCGACTCCAGAAACAGTCGGGGGGAGATTATCCTTGTACCCAACAGCCTGGGAGTCAATCACAGAAGATACATGGGTACTATCGATAATATCCAGTGGTTACAGTATCCCCTTATTCCAACTTCCCCTGTCAAAATGACAGCTAATCAGGGCAAGGTAATCCACAATTCGCTCTTGTTCTCAGCTAGGGATCACCATAAACTATGAAAAATCCTCCTTGTTGCCTTGTCAGTGTATTACCTTTATGGGGCAGATTTAGACAAAAGGGCCATGATAGCAAAACTGCCTCAAGAAAGAGTATTAATGATCTGTCACCAAGTTATCATGCTGTTCACACAAAAAAGAATTCAAGCAAGATTTGTCCTCAACGTCCTGGGTTCTATGTCGACAGCAGTCACTCTGGTCCCTATGGCTCGCTTCCATATGTGAATCTTACAGTGGTTCCTATTTGCCCAATGGTCATTCCAGGATTTACCCATGTCGCATTAGATTCTGATCATGGAATCCTGCAAAAAGGATCTGGAGTGGTGGCTTTACATGCCTATGATAACAATAAGCAGGCCGTTTCTACCCCCCAACCTGTAGCCACAGTGACCACGGCCGCTTCCCAGATGGGGGGGGGGTGTTATCTGGGACAGACTGTTCAAGTGACTTAGCAGGAACACGAGTACCACTTGCACATCAGTGTCCTGGAGATGAGAGCGGTGCTTTTGGCGTTGCAAGCACTTCAGGACAATAGCAATTCAGACAGACAATGTCTCTAGTACGGTATATCAACAAACAGGGTGGAACCAGATCTTACCCCTTGTGTCGAGTGGCCCTAAGAGTTTGGCAATGGGCAATGTCCTCCCAATGCTTTCTGGTTGCAAAGCACATCCCGGGGCAATCCAGCATGATAGCGGACAAGTTCAGTCCGACTATCCTGATGCCTCACGAGTGGTCCCTGAAGCAGGAAGTTGCGGACTTGATTTTTTGCAAATGGGGCCAGCCATGCTGCAATCTGTTTGCCACCCCCGTCAGCAACAAATGCAGCAGCTGCTTTGCCCTAGTCCCACAACCGGGATAGTCACCCAGGGACGCAAATGTTAATGATTGGCCCCTGGGACTGCTTTACGCCTTTCCTGCCTTTCTCCTGATCCCCAAGGTTCCTCAGAAAGCACAGTTATTGGGTTGCAAGGTAATCCTCATTGCCCCTTACTGGCCTCATCCGGTATGGTTCCCATTCCTTTGGCCTCACCTGCAGGGGAGAGCCTTGGATCCTGGACCCAGCGCCAGATCTTTTGATGCATCAGTCGGGGACTCTCCATCCTTCCATTTAAACTTTCATGCTCACAGCTTGGTTTTTCCACTTCCGGTCTTAGCCAGGCTTCCCAATGTTTCTCCAGCAGTTCAACACATTTTGATTTCCTCCCATAAGCCCACTATTAGAAGACGCTATGCTAGTAAATAGAAGAGGTTCTCTTGTTGGGCAGGCAAAAATCAGGTTGATCCCTTTACTGCTCCCATTTCAAAGATTCTTGAATTTTTTGCTGAAACCTTTGACCGATAAGCAGCTGCAGCTACGTTCAGTTAGCTGCCATTTCCAATTTCTATATGGGTGAAATGGGTTCCAATATGTCCCATAGGTTATGCAAGGCATTCCTAAGAGGTACTACCCTCTTAAGACCTCCGATAAAAAATCCCCCCCCCGATCTAAATTTAGTTTTAGACTCACTGATTCTTTCTCCCTTCGAACCATCTGCTTCTTGTCTGCTCAAATTTATGACTTGGAAGACCCTTTTCTTGGTTGCAATTACCTCAGCTAGAAGGGTTTCAGAATTGCAGGCCTTATCTATTCATTCCCCATACTTGATTTTCCATAAAGATCGGATTTCTCTCTGAACCAACCCCTCCTTCTTACCCAAGGTATGTTCTGACTACAGTTTGAATCAGTCCATAGAGCTTCCTGTGTTCTTCCCCAATCATGGCAGCAAGGCAGAGTATAAGCTTCATCAATTGGACGTTCATAAACAGTTACATTTCTATTTACACATGACCAAGGACTTGAGAAAATCTGACCAATTGTTCATATCCTTTGCGGGTAATAAAAAAGGTTGTGCAGTCTCAAAGGTGACTTTATCAAAGTGTCTTTCAAACACTATAAAACATGTCTACGAGTTGCGTAAACAAAAACTTCCAGGGAAAATTAAAGGACACTCAACAAGGGCCTTGGCTACTTCTGTTGCCTTTCAAGCTAGTGTCCTCCCGGAACAGGACATCCTTTGGTTCCCCAATCCTGAAGAGTTTTTTCCAGTGAGCCACCCAAGAATCAGGTGCTGGGAACGCCGTCCCAAATAGCAAAAATGAAGGTGAGATATGGACAACATAACATAAAGAAGTTATGTACTCACCAGTAACGTTTGTTGTCCTTGATCTCGCCTTCCTTCCTTGCGTCCCACCTCCTTCCCCCTTCCTGGAGGATTTAGAGGAATCCCATGTTTTATTGGTTATACTGGCTGTTTCCTTTATACTATACTTTATGGTTAGTTTGTCTACTCCTATTACTCTTGTGGAGGGGTTACACCTTTATATGTAGGTGTCATCTGATATGTAAAGTAGAATTTTTTGTCTGTTTGTATGGTCTAGTGTTGGGTTATCACAAACGAGATCTGGGTAACTACCGCTAGGCATGCTGGGAATAGGGGCTAGCCCCGAGCCAGTAAAAGCTCTCGAGCTATAGTATATGGCCGAGTCGGAGCCGAGGATTGGCTCTCAACCCACAGCAAGAAGGAAGGAGAGATCAAGGACAACAAACATGGAACATTATGGTGAGTACATAACTTCTTTTTAATGCCATGTTGGACTGTCCAGTTAAAAAGAAATAATGCTTTGAATTACTGCAATACAGATGTTTTATTTTAACTACTAGAAGTTGTGTTGGTTTTAAGCTGTTGCTTTTTTTTCTGTCTATGCAAAATGTACTTGAGAAACAAATAACTTCTAACAAGTCAAATCTCTTGTTTCTATTAAAAAAATCAATCTACTACTTTCCCAAGTTCTGGATAAGGTTCTGTGTAAGGTTAAGTTCGTATTGTGTAAACCTTTAAGTAATATGCTATGTTATAATAAGAATAAAAACAATCGATGTTCTTCATCTCACATTGCTGCAGTCCTTACATATGGGTAGTCCGCTGTCCTCGATCGGCCCGAATACCAAAGTATTAGGCTGACGTCGGTCAAGGCGCTTAAAACTGACATCAGGACGTCAGGGTACAAAAGCGCATGACCGACGTCATATCCTCAGTCTTTTTTGCCGCATGGTCCGATGCAGAAGCAGCGTTGCAAGTGCCGTTCGGCGTTCTGAAATTTTTCGAGTTCGGAGTTTCAGACCGAATCCAAGTTGGCTAAGTACCCGTTGGGAATATTTTGTTTTTCTTGCCTCAGTGTATTACCGGATGTCAGAAAAAGTGAATAATTGTATTTCTTGTGGGAAACAGATACGCATAGGGATTATCATTCTTTGTGCATTCCTTGTTTGGGGCCTGAGCACGGCGTAGTGGTGTCGCTTTGTGCTAGGTTTAATAAGCGCACTATTAAGCGAAGGTTAGATTGTGCTAGGCTGGTCTTGTAAGCGGTGCAATTATAATATGCCGTCGGATACTCCGGCCGCTTCCGCGAAGCGCAAAGACAAAGCAGTTAAACCCAGGCAAGATGAGTCGTCCGTTCGGACGCCCGGTTCTTTAGAGGCTTCAGTGGAACCGGTGGTTCCGATGGAGGCTTCTCTGGAGTCTCAGGGGGAGACTTTGATTTTGCAGGATGTGGCCTCTCACGAGGCAGGTCAGGCTGAAGGGGCTTCTCTGGCTTCTGTACTCCCCTCCCTTCCCAGGGTGGTTCGACCCTCTCCTTCTGTTTCCAAGGCTTCTTCCAGAGGCAGGCCAGGTTTAGCTTCTGTTGGTGTCAGTCCTAGTTCAGCAGGGTCTGTGCCTAAGAAGCACATGCTTAAAATGGCAGAAGATTTGATTACTCTGATTAGAGGTTCTTTGCCCCCTCCTGATAAGAGGTTTAGGGTGGAGCCAGAGTTGGAAAGTTTTGAACAGGCTTCGGATGTTTCAGAGTCTTCGGCTGAAGACTTGCAGGAGTACACTCCTTACTCTGATTCTGATGCAGAAGATTCCACTCCTTCTGCTTCTCCTCCAGAGGATTTTTATTTTTCAGAGACTCTTCATTCTATGAGGGAACATTTTAAGTGGGAAGGTCAGGACTTCTCTGATTCACGGAAAAGGCTTAGGGAATTTTTGTTTTTACCTCAACATAGACCCTTAGCTATACCCCCTATTCTGGATGTTGTGCAAGATTTATTTTCAGAGGCTTCACTTAATCCTGATTCTCTGCCTCCTGCGCCTGTTAAACCGGATAGGTATTACAGGGTGCCTGAGGCTCATAAATATCTCTATAAGAGTCCTAGGGCGGACCCAGAGACTATTAGTCAGGGACCTAAGGGTGTCAAGGCCTCTGTTGCAAAGAATCCGGTTCCTCTAGATAAAGAGGCCAGAGCTTTGGATAGATGGGGAAAGAAGGTTTATACATCTTCTACCTTAGCAATGAGGGCTTTGAATTGCCAGTTTCATATGTTGAAATATCAAAATTTTCTCCTTTCGCAATTGAAATCTAAGGTGGATGCTCTGGCAGAAGGCATTGACTGTAAAGAATTACAAGATTTGGTGCATGCCTCTGAACAGGTGGGTAAGCATTCTTTACAGTGTGGTTTTGATGCTTTGCAGGCCTCTTCTAGGGTGGCTGCCACTGGTTCAGTTCTTCGCAGGCACGCCTGGCTTAAGGATCAGAATTTATCTGACCATGTTAAGACAAGGATTTTGGATGCTCCTTTGCAGTCTGAAGTGTTGTTTGGTCCACCTGTGGAGTCAGTCTTGAAGAAATTGGAAGACAAGGCTAAGTCTATGCAGACTGTTAAAGATTTTTTGCAAGTTCAGCCTCCAAAGTTTAGTAGAAATTGGCCTGCTAAGGGGTGGACGTATCCTCCTTCTGATTCTCAGTCTAGGGGTAGATCTAGACGTGGTAGGGGCAGAGCTCAGAGTTCCTTCAGACCTAGAACATGGAGTTCACCTGCACAGTCTTCGAGTGAGGGCAGGGGCCAGTCCTTTCGTAAACAGACCCAATGACCTACTTTTTCAGCTGCCAGATTCTTCTTGCCTGGCAGCACCTTTGGGAGGACGGTTGGCACTCTTCAAGGAAAATTGGATTTTAATTACCCAAGACAAATGGGTATTGGATATCATACACCAAGGTTACAAGTTTTATTTCCATACCTTACCTCCTTTCAAAGGCATGCCAGACGTTCCTCCTCAGCAAAGACTAGAGGCTCACAAGCAGATTTCTCTACTACTTCAAATAGGAGCTATACAACCGGTCCCTCTGCCAGAAGTGGGCCTAGGATTTTATTCTCGCCTGTTTCTAGTGCCAAAGAAAGGGAACACGTGGCGACCAATTTTGGATTTATCTATCCTCAACACATATCTGGTCATTCCCAAGTTCAAAATGTTGACGTTACAACAGCTTTTACCTCTGCTGGGCAAAGATCACTGGATGGTGACTCTGGATCTCAAGGAGGCTTACCTTCATGTTCCTATCAGGCCCAGTTGCAGGAAGTATCTGCGTTTTCGGGCTGGGATTTTTCATTATCAGTTCTCTGCATTGCCCTTTGGCTTATCTACTGCGCCCAGAGTGTTCACAAAGGTTCTGGCTCCAGTGGTAGCTTTCTTCAGGCTAAGAGGAATACAAATCTATCCTTATTTGGACGATTGCCTGATTCTGGCTCAAGGAAAGGACGAACTTCTTCATCATTTACAGTATGTGATGGCAGTGTTAAGATGCCTAGGGTATTCTGTGAGCGAAATAAAGTCCAGTCTATTACCCTCTCAGGACATGTGCTTTCTGGGTGTGAGACTGAATACAACATCCCAGATGGCCTTTTGGACCCCGGACAAACAAAAGAATCTTTCTCTTTACTTCCATCAATTGTCTCGTCAGTCCAGGCTGACTGCAAGGACAGTCCTTCAAGCCTTGGGGTTCATGGCATCTTGTATTCTGGTACTTCCCAATGCCAAACTGCATATGAGGAAGCTACAATGGTATCTCAAAAATGTATGGGCGCAACACTGCCAAGATATGGACACTGTCATTCAGATAATACCTTGCATTCAAAAGGAATTTTTGTGGTGGGCTCAGGAATGTCACCTAAACAAGGGACTCTCTGTGACCCGACCAGAGGCGAGTCAGATTCTAACGACAGATGCCTCAGACAAAGCTTGGGGAGCTCATCTAAATGGAAAATGGGTACAAGACACGTGGCCTGCCAGACTTCAGCATTTACATATCAACTTGAAGGAGATGTTAGCAGTCCAATTTGCATTGATAGCTTTCAAGGATTTACTTCTTCCAGGGCAGGTGTTGATTCAAACAGACAACACGACTGTCATGTGGTACATCAACAAGCAAGGGGGGACGCATTCATACCCTCTATGTAGACAAGCAATGATTTTGTGGGAGACTGCTCTCAGTTTACAGCTAAATCTTCAGGCAAGGTTTCTGCCAGGAGCACAGAACTCCTTAGCAGATGTGTTGAGCAGACAAATTATGGATCCCCACGAGTGGAAATTGGATCCTCATGTATTTCAAAAATTGACAGTGTTATGGGGAACTCCAGACATAGATCTGTTCGCTTCTCCACTAAATTACCAGCTGCCAAAGTTTTGCACAAAAAGGTTTCATCCCACAGCTTGGAAAGTGGATGCTCTCTCATTCAATTGGAGCAATCTTCACGTGTATGCCTTTCCACCTCTGCCTCTCCTCCCAAAGGTACTCCTGAAGGTCAGACAGGACAAGCCAACCATGATTTTAATAGCTCCGGATTGGCCTCGACAGCACTGGTACCCATTACTGAGAAGTCTGGCAGGAGCCTCCATGGCCTTTACCTTCGATTCCACACCTGCTGTCTCAGGAGAACAGTCATTTACTCAATGTCAAACTTCACTCTCTGCATCTAACAGCCTGGCATATTCTGTTTTAGACCCTGGAGGGTCTCAGCTTCCACAACAAGTTTTGAATGTTATTTTGGAGGCCAGAAGGCCTAGTACAAGGAAAGTTTACATGAGATAAATGGAGGAGATTTTTAATTTGGAGTACAGCAAAGGACTTTGATGTTTCTAAACCTAATTTAAGTGTTGCTCTTCAATACCTTACTGAGTTATTGGACAAAGGTTTGTCCTTCTCCTCTATAAAGGTTCATGCGGCAGCAATTTCTGCTCATTATGACTGTGACCCACCATTATTTTCTCATCCTTTGTTTAAGCAATTCCTTAGAGGGGCAAAGAATATAAGACCCCCACGTAGAGCTCCTACTCCTGCTTGGGATCTCAATTTTGTGTTGGAGAAACTCACTCTACAACCTTTTGAGCCTGCAGCGACTGCCGAGTTGAAATATTTATCATGGAAGACTGCTTTTTTGTTGGCCATTACCTCTGTGAGAAGGGTTTCTGAATTACAGGCCCTTATGGCGGTTGAGCCTTTCTTAATTTTCCACAAGGATAGGGTGTCTTTGCGTACTAACCCTTCCTTTATGCCTAAAGTGGTTTCTAGTGTGGCTTTAAACCAAACTATTCATTTGCCTACTTTTTATGCAAACCCCCAAAATAAAGGGGAGAAGATTTTGCACACTTTGGATATACACAGTTGCGATATTATTTGAGCAGAACTAAAGGGTTCAGGCAGTCTCAGCAGTTGTTTGTTTCCTTTGCTTTGGGTTCTCAGGGTAAACCTGTTTCAAAACAAACTATTTCTAAGTGGATTGGTTTTTGTATTGCTTTCTGTTATTCCCATCATGGTAAAGAGATTCCAGCTGGGATTAGGCCTCATTCCACTAGAGCTACTGCCACTTCTACAGCTTTTTTAAGGGGGGTGGATACTAAAGATATTTTGGAGGCAGCTACTTGGAGTTCAGTGCATACTTTCTCTAAGCATTACCAGCTTCCACTTTACTCTAAATCTAGGGCTGGATTTGCCACTGCAATTTTACAGGGCATTTTGGCAGCTCCTAATGCTTTATAGTTTTGCCATCCTCCCTTACCTCTGCTTTGGGATTCTACCCATATGTAAGGACTGCAGCAATGTGAGATGAAGAACATAGTACAGTTTTGTACCTACCATAAATGTAGATGTTCGAAGATCCACATTGCTGCAGTCCAATTTACCCTCCCTCCTTCCCCTCTGTAGTTGGAGGTGGTTGTGTGGTTTGGGTTGTAAATATTGTAAATATGGTTAGTGCACGGGGGGTTGGTTGTTTTTTGCTGTTTTTTGGCTTTGGCCTTTCTTTTTAGGGCCTTCTGACATCTGGGGCAAGAAAAGACTGAGGATATGACGTCGGTCATGCGCTTTTGTACCCTGACGTCCTGATGTCAGTTTTAAGCGCCTTGACCGACGTCAGCCTAATACTTTGGTATTCGGGCCGATCGAGGACAGCGGACTACCCATATGTAAGGACTGCAGCAATGTGGATCTTCGAACATCTACATTTATGGTAGGTACAAAACTGTACTCTGCTATGAAGACGCTATAAATTACCAGCACACCATAAGCCAGAATTAGTTAAACAAGTAAATAAATTTGCTGGTAATAACCCCACGTAATAAATGGTGAAGTCAACGTGTAGTTAGAAGCACAAACAGTTTGGTTTTACGTTTCACGTTTGTTCAGTAGTCACTGACAACGAATGTTCATTAATAGATAGTACAAACCCTAAAGATTCCAGTCTATTCAGACCATAAAATGCTTGTAACAGTTCAGTAAGCTATAAATCACATAAAGGCATAAAAATTCCTGTCTGTTCAGATCATTATTGCGGAACTAATGGCATTAATGGTCTGAACAGACGGGAATTTTTATGCCTTTATGTGATTTATAGCTTACTGAACTGTTACAAGCATTTTATGGTCTGAATAGACTGGAATCTTTAGTGTTTGTACTATCTATTAATGAACATTCGTTGTCAGTGACTACTGAACAAACGTGAAACGTAAAACCAAACTGTTTGTGCTTCTAACTACACGTTGACTTCACCATTTATTACGTGGGGTTATTACCAGCAAATTTATTTACTTGTTTAACTAATATGCTATGTTAGCTTTGCGAACCATCAATAGTTTGATATGCAAACCTGCTGTAATAGCTTTCATTAATGTTATGATGACTGCCTTAGGTCTCAGTCTTAAATTTAAAATGTAGTCCTCTATATGCGAATTCTCTGAAAGTTAGTAATAGGATTGTGCTACTTAGAGGCTGCTGCAGTAGATGAGATCATTGTGTTTTTACTCTCAAATAAACACTCCTACTTTCATCTTCAGGTTCTTCATATGCACGCAGCTCCGTGGTTACTGCAGTAAAGTTTACAATTTCAGATCATCCACAACCTATAGATCCTCTGCTGAAGAACTGTATTGGTAAGTCTTTATTTTGTGTGATACAATTTCTGTCATTTCCCATACAAAGATGAATTTTCTACTGCATATTCTTTTACAGGCAATTAAGGAGGTGTGTGTATGCCTTTCTGTTATACTGTCCACATGTCCATTTGGAGAAGGTAGTTTCATGACTGTGTATGATGGCCATTTTTTCTGCTGAATTGTCAAGATTTCTCCTTTGAATTCCTGTGTAGTTGTATATCTTTGATGCAGTAGTATCTCACACTGAACTAGCAACTTTCTTTCTGGGTATACATTTGGGGCAGATTATACATTCTGCAGTAACAAGACAAGACACACTAAGCTATGGTAGTAATGAGTGCACCAAAGTACAAGTTAAAGAGAGTACAGATTGGCACAGATCTGTGTTTTTATATATATATATATATATATATATATATATATAATGTGTGTGTTGGGGAGTATGTGTATTTAAAATAGACAAGGAAATCTAGCTATTCAGATGGACCTTAACTATTACACAAACCCCCAAAGTGTAATATGTCAGTTTTCAGGCTATCAAGACCATGATTCTGTCACAGAACCCTCATCAGTGGCAGTCCTTTCTTTTAGTTCTAGATCTGACATGCAGTAAAATACTTTGCAGTCGACTACCACATACTGTTAACAAAAAGCCAAAAATATTTTAAGAAGTGTAACAAACAAAGGTCAGAAATTGACAGGGGAAACCAAAACTGTAAGCTCAACTGCTGTGCAAGAAAGCCATTAAAACACAAATTAAAATGCTGTTTAAGATTATTCTCAGCAAATGTCGATAACTCTACCAAGGCTTTGAGTCTGTTTTTAAAGCTTATATGTGGGCCAGCACCACCGAAAAAATGACACAGAATTTCTGCAATTATGATTCAAAATGGAGCTTATAAACACAGCTGCAGTATGACTTTTAAAATTTAATTCTACAGCAGTTTGGCTGAAGTCTCCTTAAAATAACTTTTGTTAAAGTGTTATACCAAAATTCCATTAGAGTTGAAAACTGCTCAAAAATCTGTAAGTTAAAATGGGCACAGAAATTATTTTATGAGGATACACTACAAAGCATATAATTCACCAAAGCTAGTAGTTGTAAAATTCAAACTGGAGAAGAAAAGTACAGATGACCATTTTACCGATGCAGTACAGCACTTGGGGAGCATGGTACAGATATTGCTGCACACCCAGGGATTGTAAGGTGGTTGGCCTTTAAGCTCGTGCAGCACTGTGTCTGTGTTATGTGCTCCCCCAATGCCTTATTGCACACATATATATGTGTGTCTATACCTAGAATATCTAGTGGTGGTGTAGTAAGAGCTAAAGGGATAACTTAAAGGTTTAAAGTAGCTGACGCATGTTTGGATATTTTGTGCTGAAACAGTGGGAAATGGTCCTTTTTAGAAGTGAATCAGTAATAATTTTTCTGTCATAAAATCCAGTAAATCTTGCAACATGCAAGACACCTGGAAAAAAAAAATTCTGTGAAAGCGAGCGAACTTTGCTGTTTTTTTAACACAAGAGTTAAAAAAAAAAAAAAAAAAAAAAAAAAAAAAAAATTGTGTGTTGGGGGACACTACTAACTGGCACTGAAAAAGGGCTTTGAAAGAAGCTGGAAAACGTGGCATTTTTGAGTCTAGAAACAGTGCATTGCGTGGAATGATCCACAAAATAAACCATGCTTTTTTTTTTTATGTATTTTAAGTTTAACTGCTGTTGAGGGCTGGAATCGTACCATTTTAGTATCTTCATAGGCCATATAGTAACACAGTTAAACAATATGTAACAATTCAGTACAAGTTCATAAAAGAAAAGTTAGCAGTTCAATATTTTCGAGTTCTTTAACATGGAAACACAAATTTGTATGTGTTCTGTAAGATGTTATGAGAACAATCCAGTATGTGTAGTACAGAGCTTACACTTCAGGTTTGCAGTTTGTTAAAAAGAATTACAAAGCATGCTAATGTGTAACAATCAGCACTGGGACATAATTAGTAGCAAAATATCTGAGGAGAAACCCAAAAAAGCATATTGGGTAATGTAGTCCAAGTTATTTTGTAAAGTAAGATGGAAAGATATTTACAACAGCATATATAACAGAGTATCAGGGAATTTTTACACAAATTAACACAAGCGATACACATCGTAACCATTGTCTTTAAAACACTTGCATTTATAAGATGATGTTTTTACACAAATTAACACAAGTGATACATGTTGTAACCATTGTCTTTAAAACACGTGCGTTTATAAGATGTTGCTTCAGTTGTTTTTTTTTTTAATTATTTAAGGTCAAGGATGAAGTCATTGTTGAAGGACTGTGCCATGCAACGGACTAGATTGAAGGATTTCTCACAAATAGCAAGGAAAAGGCAGGTCTTATTAACTTGGCCTGCAGAAATGTAGTTTATAGACGAATTTGTGAATAATACGTCTGTTGGCAAGAGGAGGACAGTATCAGTCATTCAGTATATGAAAGAAACAACACCTAAAACACAGCAGACACCAGACCACATATGTACCACAACACCCATATCACAATATAAACAAAACACACATCCACAAACCTACAACACAAATAAGTAGGGGGACAAGACCCCTGCACCCCCACACCCCCCCTTCTTGTATATACTAACTATGCGATTGCATAAACAGTAAACACAAGCAAACCCACACACACACACACACATTCTACAGTACCTCACATACACATCACACACATCAGCACACTCGCATACACCCAAACTCCCACCCAAAACCCTTATAAAACACTCAACTCACCTGACACAACACCTAAATCCACACACGGCACCGCACACCATCCACATACAATCCCATAACCGCAAATTTGAGATATTCGAATTCGTGATTATGCACTTTCGCTATTTTCAAACTTCGACTTTATAGTCTCGAGATACTGAAATTCGACATTTCAGTATTTTGAGATTATAAAGTGTTTCCGTGTCTTGCAGGTAGGCTGATCTAGAGATGGGGAGCCGTTTGGCTTTGGATATAGTGTTACAGTGGAGGGCTAGCCAGATGAATAAATCGTAGAATTTTTTTTCCCTTT
The DNA here is from genome assembly GCF_019279795.1 of Protopterus annectens. Lineage (NCBI taxonomy): Eukaryota > Metazoa > Chordata > Ceratodontiformes > Protopteridae > Protopterus > Protopterus annectens. The sequence continues at coordinate 542,087,427 of NC_056745.1, read as the reverse complement.
AGTTTGGATGAAGGAAGTGTGTCCTGACAAGGGTGCAGCTAGAGGTAAAACATTTATGCCTTGGCTATGGACAACTTTTAGTTGAGTGGAAACCTTTACCAAAATGGAGTCTGCATGGTATTGAAAGGAAATGGTGTCACTTAAGATGACTTAAGGACTTGTGTAATTTAGTGAAAGGAATGATATTACCAGTAGGATCAGAAATTATGTGACTGCTAGTTTTTACTAACCAAAAGCATGACATATGATTTGGTAGTATTAACAGTCAGTTCCAGATATCAGTGAATAGTTCGCAAAGGTGTTTTTCAGAGTTGCTTTTGCTGATGAGTTGTAAATGGGACTGTAAGACAAACAGTTCAGAATTGTAGGGCACAGTTTGAAAATAAAGGCATCAAAAGAATTTTATAGCGAACTGAACATTTACATACAGTGCAATGAAAAAGTATTTGCCCCCTTCCTTATTTATTTTTTTTTTGCATGTTTGTCACACTTAAATGTTTCATATCATCAAACAAATGTAAATATTAGACAAAGATAACCTAAGTAAACACAAAATGCAGTTTTTAAGTGATGGTTTTATTTATTAAGGAAAAATCTATCCAAACCTACATGGTCCTATGTTAAAAAGTAATTGCTCCCTAAACCTAATAACTGGTTGTGCCACCTCTTGCAGCAACAACTGCAATTAAGCATTTGTGAGAACTGGCAATGAGTCTTTCACATCGCTGTTAAGGAATTTTGGCCCTTTCTTCTTTGCAGAATTGTTTTAATTCAGCCATATTGGAGGATTTCTGAGCATGAACTGCCTTTGTAAGGTCATGCCACAGCATCTCAATTGGATTCAAGTCTGAACTTTGACTAGGCCACTCCAAAACCTTCATTTTGTTTTTTTTAAGCCATTCAGAGGTGGACTTGCTGGTGTGTTTTGGATCATTGCCCTGCTGCAGAACCCAAGTGTGCTTCAGCATGTGGTCATGAACTGATGGTCGGACATTCTCCTTTAGGATTTTTGGTAAAGAGCAGAATTCAGGTTTCCATCAATCACAGCAAGTCCAGATCCAGAAGCAAACAAAGCAGCCCCAGACAGTCACACTACCACCACCATGTTTGACTGTTTGCATGATGTTCTCTTTCTGACATAGCCTAGTATGAACCTATGAACCTATCTGCCCTGGGGCATTTATAAGCCTAGCCCGATTGTGTTTGGCTTACACCACCCCTTGATTTGAGTATACTGTGCCCTTTTTAAAGTTTAGTTTACTGTGTCTCTGCCTAATAGTGACATGGAAGTACTCCCCGGGACAAACCTATAATCCCCCATCCACTCATCAAGATTCTTCTTGAAGAGAGTCAGTGAGGCGCTCTGCCTAACATGAATTGGAACTCTATTCCAGAGCGAAGGGAGCCTCTGGGTTATGAATCTGTCCCTCCAGCATGTTCTATTTATTTCTGTGCTGAGGTTCAAGTCCCTCGAGCGCATGGCTCTAAGGGATTTAGATTTACTGAGGTGGAGCATGTCCATTAATTCTGGGTTGGACATAGCTTTATATGTCAGGCATAGATCGCCTCGAAGTAGGCGGTATGCAACTGAGTAGAGCTGGAGTTTTTTTTAACTGAGCAGCATATGGCATTTGTTTGAGTCCCTTGATCCTCCTGGTGAGGTACGTTTGGGGTCTTTCTAATTGCTGCAGGTGTCTGGTAAGGTACATCCCAAAGGGGGCATTGTATTCTAAGATGGGCCTGATGAGGGATGAATAAAGGGGCACGATTACCTCTCTTGATCTAGATGTGAATCCTTTCATGATGAGGTGGGCTTTGTAGAAGGTCTTTCTAACCGCTTTGGCAATGTGGTCGTCAAAGGAGAGATTGCTATCAACTTGGGTCCCCAGATCCCTAATTACTTTCTCTGTACTTAATGGGTTACCACCTATGTGGTAATTTGTGGGCACATTGTTTTTGCCAAAGGGTATGACTATGCACTTTTTGGCATTTAGCTTTAGACCATGGCTCTGGCACCAGTTATCCGTCTCTGTGAGACCGTTTTGAAGGATGTTTGTGTCAGCTGGAGAGTCGATTGTGGCGCCCAGTTTGCAGTCATCTGCGAACTTAATGAGCCATAGTCCTCCCACGTTGGCCTGTACCTCAGAAAAGTAAATACCGAACAAGAGAGGTCCCAGGACAGAACCTTTGGGACGCCACTTGTGACCGGTTTCGAGTCTGTCATGGCTCCAGCAACTCTGACTCTGTGAGTTCTATCTTTGAGCCAGTTTGCGACCCATCTTGTGACATATGGGTTTATATTTAGGCTGGATAGCTTATCTATGATGCCCGAGTGGGGTATTGCGTCAAATGCCTTTGTGAGGTACAGATAGGCTGTGTGGACTACCTTCCCTTCATCTATGGCCTTGGTGACTGTTTCGAAGAAGTCGACCAGGTTCAAAAGGCAGGATCTGCCCTTGACTAAGCCAAATTGGGTAGGATCTAGTGTCTGTAGGTCCCCAGTGTCTTTGTTTGAGTTCCATGATGATCCTCTCCATAGCCTTGCAGACTAGGCTAGTCAGGCTTATGGGGCGATAGTTTCCAGTGTCCGTAGAGGTGCCACCTTTGTGGAGTGGGACCACTGTTGCTGTACACCATTCTTTGGGCACCTATCCTGTAGTGAGGCTGAAATTGTACAGCAGTTTTACTTGAGGGATTAGTTCTTCTTGGAGTTCATGTAGGACGCAACCTGGGACGCCATCTGGTCCCATGGAAGCAGTGTTTTTTGCTTTGGAGAGGGCGACCTTCACTTGAGCATCAGAGATGTTTGGGAGGCTGCACTCTGCCGGGATAGATACTTGCTCTTTTGGGGGGGGGGGGGAGAGTTTGCACTGAACCTGTCTGCCAGGATATTGGTGATGTCTGTGGGTTCAGTGTATTTTTTTGTCGTTTAGAATCAACTCAGAACAAGTCTGGGAGTTGCATCCCAGGTTCCTAACATAACTGAAAAAAGCCTTATGATTGTCTTTAGTGTCCTGTGCAATTTTTCTCTCGAAGCTGGCCTTGGAGGATTTTGAGGGATCGTAATTTTTTGCTAGTACTGATCAGAGATGCCTTCCCTTTTAGGGATTTTGCTGTATCATGTAGTAGCTTCCTCCTCCTGTTGTACAGTTTATTTATGGCTGGGGTCCACCAGACTGGACGCCTGCCTTTGGATGATTGGGTCTTGATTTTGTTTGGGATAGCATGATCCATGCATTCCTGGAGATGTCCGTAGAATGCGTTTATATAGGATTCTGCAGTTCGGGCCGTAGTTTCCACTGGCCCTGGGGTCTTGAAGGATTCCACTTCGGTCTTGAGAAGTGTGAAGTTTGCTTTTGAGAAGTTTTTCACTGTGGTTTTCTGGGCTGGGGGTGGGGTCCGGGATGTGGATATCCAGTGAAATTAATTCATGGTCTGATCTTACCAATGAGGGATATACTTCTGGTATGGAGCATAGAGTCCCCATGTTGGTAATGATCAGGTCTAGTATGTTATCCCCTCTTGTGGGAGTGGTGACTAGTTGTTCCATAGCATTTAAGTTTATAAATTCCAGGAACCTTTGGGCTAAGGTGCTGGGGCTTGAGTAATGCTCCAAGTCTGTTTGGGTAGTTGAAGTCGCCCAATATAATGGTGTTCGGAGAGATCTTCATGTTCTCCAATGTTTTCAGGAAAGCCGAATGGGATTCCTGACTTTGAGAGGGTGGTCTGTAGGATGCTATAAACTGAAAAGCAGTCTTGCCCACTGTCAGTTGCACATGGATGGTCTCTGATACTTCGTGCAATGCCACTAACCTGGAGGTGTGGATATCCTTGACAAATATGGAAACTCCCCCTCCTTTTGTGGTTCGGTCTGGGTTTTGGGGCCGAAAAGCATGATATGAGGTATAACCTGGTAGTGCTGGGGTGCTCTCTGGAGCCTTGAACCAGGTTTCTGTCACTGCACAGATATTGATGTTCTCCATACTGAGGAGAGCTTCGAGTGCATCTTGAGGTTAAGACTTCTGGCATTTAGCAGCATTACCCTTAGTTTCTTGTTCCTTGTGCTGTCTATGGAGGTGGGTTTGACTTTTGAGCCTTGCCTAAAAAAGGCACTATGGGGGTGGCAAGAGCCTTTGCCAATATCCGAAAGCCCAGGGGTGACAAGTGAAAGCCGTCCCTAGCGAAGCAACGTGGCTTGTCGAGCATGTCATCCCAGGCTGACAGACACTGGATCCCCTTTGAATGACACCAAAATTTTAGCCAATTGTTAAAATCAATCTGCTGTTACTTTTACTCCAGATGTAATGGGACGCAGACCTCCCAAGCTGTTACTTTTACGCCAAATGTAATGGGACGTACACCTCCCAAAAAGTTCAACTTTTGTTTCGTCACTCCACAGAATATTTTCCCAAAAATCTTGGAGATATCAAGATGTTTTTTGACAAAAGTGAGACTAGCCTTTATGTTCTTTTTGGTAAGCAGTGGTTTTCACCTTGGAACTCTGTCATGCATGCCATTTTTGCCCAGTCTCTTTCTTATGGTTGATTCATGAACACTGACCTTAACTGAGGCAAGTGAGGCCTGCAGTTCTTTAGATGTTGTTCTGGGTTCCTTTGTGACCTCTTGGATGAGTCGTCGCTGCGCTCTTGGGGTAATTTGTGTAGGCCGGCCACTCCTGGGAAGGTTCACCACTGATGTTAATCGTGTTTCACTGTTGCAGTCATTACACGTGGGTTATCCTGCTGGCAGGCTACTCGCAGTCGGCATGAATTCCAAAGTCCTGGTCTGGCGTTGGTTGCTGTTGCCTCTTCCCTGACATCAGTGCGACAGGGGTATAAAAGATGCAGCTGACGCCTTTTTCTTCAGTCTTTCTTGCTGCGTGGTGCCCGAAGCAAAAGCAGTTTGCAAGTACCTGTTTGCCGACTCCTGACATTTTCTTAATTGAATTTCAGATCCGAAGTCTTCAATAAAGCTAAGTGCCCTGTTGGGGAAACTTTTTTTCTTGCTCCAGACCGATGTCAGAAAAAGTTAACAATTGTATTTCTTGTGGGAAGCAAATATCTCATAAGGAATTTCATTCTTACTGTATTCCTTGCCTAGGCCCTGATCACAACGTTGCTCGGTTTTGTGCTAGATTTAACCAACGCACTATAAAGCATCGGCACGATTTTGCTTTTCATTACTTTGGCCGCAGGTTTAACTATATAATGCCGTTGGAGCAACCGACCGGAATTCATAAAAAGCGCAAGGATAAAGAAAAAGACGGGCATCCGAGGTCCAAAACAGACAAAACCTCTTCTAGGCCAGTCGCCAGTTCGCCGGTACACAGTGAGGCGCTTTCGCAGCCCCTGACTCCCGCTACCTCAGAGCCACAGGCCACCTCCGACTCTCACGTGGAGACAACTCGGCCTCTGGGATACTCAAGGTATTGGCCCTTTGGAAATCAATCCCTCAGATGGGTCCGGAGCCACTGAGCAGGCATCGGCTTCTGAGGGTGTTTTCAGACCTACACAACTTTATATAAAGCCTACTTCAGCAGCCAAGACAAAGTCTAAAGCAGTTTTAAAGACAAGGAAACAAATACAGCATTCTCCAGGACAGACTTTTATGCCAAAGAAACAGATGCTCAAAATGGCCGAAGAGCTAATTACTTTGATCAGGGTTTCCCATCCCCCTCCTGAAGAGAGGCCTAGGCAAGATACTGAATATGATTCCTCTGATCAGGTTTCCATTTCCTCTGATTCCTCTTCAGAACAGGGATATTCTATTCCTCCCTGTGAGGACTCAGACGCTGAAGAATGTATTCCTTCAGCTTCTCCTCCTTAGGATTACTCCTTTGGGAAAACCCTGCACACCATGAGGGAGCATTTCCATTGGGAGAGCCAGGATTACTCAAAATCCAAGAAAAGGCTCAGAGACTTTCTTTTACTGCCTCAGCACAGGCCCCTTGCTATTCCCCCTGTACTAGATATTGTTGTATTTTCTGAGTCCAGTTTGTCTCCTGATTCTTTACCCCCTGCACCAGTTAAGCCAGATAGGTACTACAGGGTCCCAGATTCTCATAAATTTCTTTATAAAAACCCTGCTGCTGACCCAGAAACAATTTCACAGGGTCCCAAAGGGTCAAGGCTTCCACTGCAAAAAAACCTGTTCCCTCTGATAGGGATTCTAGAGCACTGGACAGATGGGGGGGGGGGTTTACACCTCTGCTACTTTAGCTGTAAGGGCTTTAAACTACCATTTTCACATGCTTAAATATCAACAAATACCTAATGTCTTTGCTAAAACAGAAAATGCTTACAAGCTCAGAATGTCCTGAAAATAAGGAAATGCAAGATTTATTGCATGCAGCTGAACAAGTGGAAAAGCATACTTTGCAATGTGGTTTTGATTCATTAGAGGCTTCTTGCAGAGCCGCAGTTACAGGTTCTGTCATTCGAAGGCATGCTTGGTTAAAAGAACAAAGTTTACCTGATCATGTTAAAGCAAAATTGTTGGATGCTCCATTACAGCATGATACTTTGGTGTTTAGGCAGAAGAGGTGTTAAAGAAAATGGAGGATAAAGCAAAATCAATGCAGACAGTAAAGGATTTCTTACAGGTTCAGCCACCCAGATTTAGCAAGAACTGGCCTTCTAAAAATTGGTCCTTTCCAGTGTCAGACAGGCCACAAAGAGGCAGATACAGACGGCCAAGAGGTGGATCTCAGCCCCAAGGCTCATACAGACCTAAACAATGGAGTGCTTCAGCCCCCAAAGGCGGAGAAGACAAATCACAACCTTATAGGAAACCGTCCCAATGACTTTCCTCTACCACTGCCAAGCACTTTTGGCAGCACCCTTAGGGGGAAAACTAGCACTTTTCTCGCAAAATTGGCAAATGATCACCCAGGACAAATGGATACTGAATACTGTTTCCCAGGGTCACAGGTTTCACTTTCACACCCTACCAAGGCCAAAAGGTATGCCAGACCTGCCACACAATCAATGGGCAGAGGCATAAAAACAAATTTCTGCTCTCATGGACATGAGGGCTATTCAAAAAGTACCACAGCAAGAGCAGGGACAAGGATTTTACTCGAGACTTTTCTTGGTACCCAGAAAGGACAAAGCTTGGAGACCAGTACTGGACCGGTCTACTCTAAATACCTTCCTGGACGTTCCAAAATTCAAAATGTTGACACTGCAGCAACTTCTACCCATGCTGTGTAAGAAGGCTTGGCTAGTTACTTTGGACCTCAGAGGCATACCTGCATATCCCAATCAGACAATCTTGCAGAAGATACCTCAGATTCATAGCTGGATAAATGCATTACCAATTCTGTGCACTGCCCTTTGGCTTATCTACTGCGCCCAGGGTCTTCACAAAATGCCTGGCAACAGTAATTGCATTTTTCAGACAAAAAGGAATTCAAATATATCCCTACTCGGACAACTGCCTTGTCCAAAGAATGCAGAAGTCTCTCACCCTTGTTCTGTGGGTTTGGATAAAAGGTAGGCAAGTGAATGGTTTGGTTGCGGGCCACACTGGACACCATCTTAGGCATAAATGTAGGGTTTGTCCTCAGAGAAACCCTGTCTGGATGAAAAATAAAAGGTTCCACAGCCATGAGTGCCTGTAACTCCGAGACTCGTCTTGCAGAGGTTATTGCTAGGAGCAGAGCTGTTTTCCAGGTTAAGAATTTTATATCAGCTGTTGAGGCTGGCTCAAAAGGAGGCAGTGTGAGTTTTTCCAAGACATAATTGAGGTCCCATGCAGGTATTGGTGCTCTCCTTGGAGGCCTAATGTTTTTGGCCCCTCTGAGGTGCTGCCTTATTAAAGGATGAGAAAAGATGGGTGGTTCCGTATTGTAAAGGGCTGAAATGGCAGAGGCATGAATCTTTAACTGATGAAAAGGAAAGGCCTTTGTCGAGCATCTCCGTTGGGTATTGTAAAATCTGAAGAATATTTGGTACATACGAGTCAATGCCTTGTTCCTGGTTCCAAGCACAGAATCTCTTCCATTTTTCTGGATAAGATTTTCTGGTACTGGGCCTCCTGGCCTCCAAGATAACATCCATAACAGCTTTTGAAAGAGGAGTGTTCTGAATGGCTACATTATCCGCCATGCTGCCAGATTTAGGATCCTGAGTTGGCTGTGCAGGATCTGGTTGTTTTGCTGGGTCAGTAAGTGAGAAGTTTGAGGCAATGTCCATGCTGGACCTTGAGACAAGCTCTTTAGGATTGGGTACCAGTGCTGGCGTGGCCAGTCTGGGGCAATCAGTATAATTTTTGGCTTCTCTTGTCTGACCTGTAGGAGTACCTTGGGAAGGAGAGGCAGTGGAGGAAAGGCATATACTGTTAGGTTTTTCCAGCTGAAGGATAGGGCATCCACTTTCCATGCTTGTTTGTGATAAATCCTTGTGCAAAATCTCTGTAATTGGCAGTTGTGAGGGGAGGCAAATAGATCTATGTCTGGGCATCCCCATTTCCTTGTTATCATGCTGAAGACTTGTGGATCCAGTTTCCACTCGTGGGGATCCATGAGTTTTCTGCTTGGTTCGTCTGCCAGAGTATTTATTTTTCCTGGCAGGAATTGTACTTGCAGGTGAACTTGATAAGTCAATGCTGTGTCCCACAAGGTCATTGCTTGTCTGCAGAGGGGGTAGGAATGTGTGCCTCCCTGCCTGTTTATGTACCACATGACTGTAGTATTGTCCGTCTTTATCAGTAGTTGTCCTGGATGAAGTAAATCCTTGAAAGCTGTCAGGGCATTCTGAACAGCTAGCATCTCTTTTTGATTGATATGAAGATGCATCTGGCTTGCGGGCCATGTGCCCTGAATACATTTTCCTGCCATGTGGGCCCCCAGGCATAATCTGATACATCCGTTGTTATTGTCTGCCTGGTTGTGGGTAAAGTGAATGGCAGACCCTTGTTGTGGTGACAGGCCTTTGCCCATCATCGAAATTCCTTTTGCAGGCAGGGAATGAGGGTAATTAATGTTTCCAGGCTGAGGCAATGTTGAGTCCAAACACTTTTTAGATACCATTGTAGTTTCCTCATATGCAGTCTGGCATGTGGAATTAGCAGAATGCAGGATGCCATGAAGCCCAGGGCCTGCAGGATTTTCCTTGCAGATAACTGGGTCTTTGTTGCCAACTTTTTGAAGTAAGATGTCAGTTGCCTTTGTCTGGCGTGAGATAAGCCATGTGGGCAGTTGCATTTAAGCTTGCACCCAGGAATATTATCTCTTGAGATGGTACTAGTTTTGATTTCTTTTCATTTACTGTGTACCCTAGGCAAATTAGTAATATTTTTACAAATGCCAGATGCCTTAGAAGAATGTCTTTGTTCTCTGCTAGAACAAGGCAGTCGTCCAAGTAAGAATATATTTGAATTCCTCTTTGTCTGCAAAATGCAATTACTGGTGCCAGGCATTTTGTGAAGACCCTGGGCGCAGTAGATAAGCCAAAGGGCAGTGCAGAGAATTGGTAGTGCATTGAGCCAGCTATGAATCTGAGGTATCTTCTGCAAGATTGTCTGACTAGGACATGCAGGTATGCCTCTTTTAGATCCAAAGTTACGAGCCAAGCCATCTTGCTCAGCATGGGCAGTAGCTGCTGCAGAGTCAACATCTTGAATTTTGGAGCATCCAGAAACGTGTTTAGTATAGACAGGTCCAGTGTTGGTCTCCAGGCTTTGTCCTTTCTGGGTACTAAGAAAAGTCTCTAGTAAAATCCTTGCTCCTGCTCTTGCTATTATGGTACTTGTTGAATAGCCCTCATGTCCATGAGGGATGTAATTTGCTTTTGTGCCTCTGCCCATTGATTGTGCGGCAGGTCTGGCATACCTTTTGCCCTTGGCAGGGTGTGAAAGTGGAACCTGTAGCCCTGGGACACTAAGTTCAAGACCCATTTGTCCTGGGTAATCATTTGCCAATTTGGTGAAAAAAGTGCTAGTTTTCCCGCTAAGGGGGCTGCCAAAAGATAAGTGCTTGGATCTGGCAGAGGAAATTCATTGGGACTGTTTCCTGTATGGTTGTGATTTTGTCTTCTCCGCTTTTGGAGGTAGAAGCACCCCATTGTTTAGGCCTGTATGAGCCTTGGGGCTGAGATCTGCCTCTGAGGCGTCTGTATCTGCCTCTTTGTGGCCTGTCTGACACTAGAAATGACCAGTTCTTTGCAGGCCAGTTCCTGCTAAGTCTGGGTGGCTGTACCTGTAGGAAATCCTTGACTGTCTGTATGGATTTTGCTTTATCCTCCCATTTTCTTCAACACCTCTTCTGCCTTAACACCAGACAAAGTATCATGCTGCAATGGAGCATCCAATAATTTTGCTTTAGCATGATCAGGCAGATTCTGTTCCTTTAACCAAGCATGCCTTCTAATGACAAACCGTAACAGCGGCCCTGCAAGAGGCCTCCAGTGAATCAAAACCACATTGCAAAGTATGCTTTCCCACTTGTTCAGCTGCATGCAATAAATCTTGCATTTCCTTATTATCAGAACATTCAGAATGTGTCAACATTTTCTGTTTAAGCAGTGACATTAAGTATTGCTGATATTTAAGCATATGAAACTGACAATTTAAAGCCCTTACAGCCAAGGTAGCAGAAGTGTAACTCCCCCCCCCCCCCATCTGTCCAGTGCCCTAGAATCCCTATCAGAGGGGACAGGGTTTTTTGCAGTGGAAGCCTTGACCCCTTTGGGACCCTGAGATGTAGTTTCTGGGTCAGCAGCGGGGTTTTTATATAAAAATTTATGAGAGTCTGGGATCATGTAGTATCTGTCTGGCTTAGCAGGTCCAGGGGGTAAAGAGTCAGGAGACGGGCCGGACTCTGAAAATAAATAGTCTACAATGTCTAGAACAGGTGGAATAGCAAGAGGTCTGTGCTGAAGTAGTAAAAGAAAGTCTCTGAGCCTTTTCTTAGATTCTGAGTAATCTTGGCTCTCCCAGTGAAAATGCTCCCTCATGGTATGCAGGGTTTCCCCAAAAGAATAATCCTCAGGAGGAGAGGCTGAAGGAATGGATTCTTCAGCATCAGAATCCTCGTAGGGAGGAAGAGTATCCTTGTTCAGAAGAGGAATCAGAGGAAATTGAAACCTGATCAGAAGAATCGTATTCTGTCTCTTGCCTAGGCCTCTTGTCAGGAGGGAGATGGGAACACCTGTTCAAAGTAATTGGGTCTTTGGCCATTTTAAGCATCTGTTTTTTAGGCATGGAAGTCTGAGTAGGAGAATGCTGTACTTGTTTCTTTGTCTTTAGAGCTGCTTTAGACTTTGCCTTTGAAGCTGAAGTTGGCTTAACAAATAACTGTGTAGGTCTGAAGACACCCTCAGAAGCCGATGCCTGCTCAGCGGCACCGGACCCATCTGAGGGAATGGTTTCTGAATGTCCAATACCTTGAGTATCCAGAGGCCCAGCCGGCTCCACGTGGGAGTCGGAAGCGGTCTGTGGCTCTGAGGTAGCGGGCTTCAGGGGCTGCGAAAGCGCCTCACTGAGAACCGGCGACTGGCCCAGCGGAGGCCTCGTCGGTTTTGGACCCTGGATGCCTATCCTTTTCCTTGTCCTTGTGTTTTTTGTAAACTCCGGTCGTCTGCTGTTCCTACGGCATTATATAGTTAAATCTTCGGCCAAAGTAATGAAATGCAAAATCGAACCGACGCTTAATAGTGCGTTGGTTAAATCTAGCACAAAGCTGATAGCAATGTCGTGGTCAGGGCCTAGGCAAGGAATACAGTAAGAAGGCAAATCCTTATGAGGTATTTGCTTCCCACAAGAAATACAATTGTTAACTTTTTCTGACATCGGTCTGGAGCAAGAAAAAAGTTTCCCCAATGGGGTACTTAACTTTAATGAAGACTTCGGTTCTGAAAGTCGGATTTGAAAATCTCAGGAGTCTGCCGACTGGCACTTGGGAACTGCTTTTGCTTCGGGCACCGCACGGCAAGAAAGACTGAAGAAAATGGTGTTGGCTGCATCTTTTATACCCCTGGGCGCACTGACATCAGGGAAGAGGCGACAGCAACTGACGCCGGACCAGGACTTTGGAATTCAGGCCAACTGCGGGTAGCCTGCCAGCATATAACCCAACAGTAATGACTGCAACAGTGAAACACGATGAGCACCCATATAAACATAGTGAATTATCTAAAAACAAATTGCTTGCACTGGTGAACTGATGGACCTAAAAGCCTGGTGAAATTTATTGTCAAATGGCACACTATTTGTGCTTGAAAAAAAACAGAGTGGCAAAAGTAGTTGTAAAGTCGTGTATATCAGAACAACGAAAGCACATATGTGTGACTACATAAAAGTCGATAACAATGCACGAAACCTGTAAATAGTGAATGGCCACATAATCAAAATTTTTCCTAGTGAAAATATTCACATGGCCGTTCGGGGAGAGAAAATTTAAAAACCATTATCAGGTGGGGGCTTCACTAAATATGCCAACTCCGAGATCGCACAATAGCGAAGGAAACCAACTCTGTCTAGTTGATTGACTACCTCCTTGCCCTGTAACATATTCATCGAATTGTTTAAATGCGGTGTGATTAATGTGTCTGTCTTTACGTGTTCGCTCAGAAGCTGTTTTGTGCTTCTAATATAGACCCGTTGTATACAGAACAATGGCTGTGCTGAAAATAAAACTTATGGAAAGTAAAGCAAGATATTGGGCTCTGCTATGATGCATCACCATGGATTTCTAAAGGAAAGTGGTACTGGCCGTTTAAGTCTGGTTACAGAGAGTTTTTAGGTTCAGCAGAATGAAAGTGCTCTGCATCAGAATTGTATGTGGCTCATCCAGTGCATGGGTACACTCCCTGATCTGGCACCCCTGAACATCACTGATTAAAAAAAAAAAAAAAAAAAATTCTGCGGTCTGGTGATTGGCTCGCATTCCTGAAATGCAGGAGCCAGCCAGCAACTAAATCCTGCTTTTGCATCCCACCCCACCCTGTCTTCAGGACAGGTGCAATTTAAAAAAAAAAAAAAAAAAAAAAAAAGCCACAGTCTGGTCCTGTTTCTACATCGTGAAGCTTCCCTGACTGTGAATCAAACCCAGGCCAAAGCTGTGAGAGGGCTGAATCCTAACCACTAGACCACCAGGGATTCCCCTAAATCGATAGCTTAGTATTCACCCATAAATTGCATATTACTAAATGTTTTGAAGGGCAGTTTTAAGCATAGGGAGTAACTTGAGATCACATTCAAACCCTGTACTTTGTGTCTGTAAGATTAAGACCTTAACTATTATGCTGTACTCATCACCCCCCTCCTCAGCTGAGGGACAGGGAGCTGTTGCTATATTTGTACTTTGTAGCACACTGAGTGCATTCCATTGCTTAGATTTTTCTTTAAAAATAAAATAAAGTTTTTTCTTTTAAACTCTAGTAGACAGTTGGACCACACATGGAGTGCTAGATCAGCTCTGACTGCAAATATAATGCTGGTGTTTAAAAGTTGGTATACACTATTAATAAAGAGTGGGTGGGATCGCCGGCTCGTGTCCCATTGACACTTTGCTCTTGGAGCAGCTGTTCCCTTCACACCACCCTAGCTTTGTTACTGCTTTCCAATCATAGCCCTAATATGCTGAAATAAATACTTTACAGTCATGTTACAGTTGTGCAAAGTAAGGTTTCAACTTTGAGGTGGTGATTCTAGATCTAAAGATTCTAAGAAAGATGTGACAAATAATTCTGCAGAATAGATTTTGATTCTAAAGCTAGAAATTTGTTAACCAGCACGGGCTTACAGAAACTTATAGTAGAGGCCTTTTCTACAATTGTTGCTGGATAACGCACAGCCAACCAACCAGCAGCAGAAGGAAATCCAAAGGATACCTCTTCCAAGAGGTACTAGCTTTACAAGCAAAGTCTAGAGTTTTATCTGTGATTTACATTTCCAACCATGACTGTGCTGAGAGGTGAAACAAGCGCATTGGTTAAGAAGTTAAAAATTAATTTTGATGCTGTAATACCAGAACAAGCAGGGTTTAACTAAAAATGGAGACTTGCCAAAGCAATAGTCAGCTGGTACAGTTGCTAAATACAGAGAACAGGTAGTAGAACTAGTTGAAACGGTTTCTGAAAACTGAGATGATATAAACTACCATAAACATTAACTGACAGAAGTTTTTAGTTGTGCATGGCTTCAAGAAAGTCACCAAAAGCAAGTGGCTGACTTTCAGCAGTTGAAAAGCTGTCAGAGTAAAACAGACCAAGAAGTTGCTGCTTTATCCACGTTGGGACAGTGAAGCAAAAGAGCATGCTGGAGAGTGCTCAACATAGTGAAGCAGTAGTGAGGAAACAAGCAGATGTTCTTCGTGCTTCACTGTTGAAGTTATCACATTTGGATTATCTGCTTGCAGTAGCCCTCAGTCGGCCTGATTATCAAAGTCTTGGGTCCTGCGTCAGTTGCTGTCTCAACTTCCGTGACGTCAGGTAGTTGGAGGGTATAAAGCATGCAGCTGATGCCATTACATCAGTCTTTCTTGCTGTGTGGTGCCCGAAGCAGTTTGCAAGTGCCGGCCGACACCTGAAGTTTTCATTTTCGAGTTTCAGAACCGTAGTCTTCGATTGTCGGCTAGGGTGCCTTCTGTGCGGAATCTGCATGTCCTCCCTGTGGTCACGTGGGTTTCCTCCCACATCCCAAAGACATGCAGTAGGTGGATTGAACACTGTAAATTGGCCCTAGGTGTGAGTGTGTGCATGTGTGTGTCTTCTGTGGAAGGTTGGGCGCCGGGCTGGCAACTCGACACTGTAAAACTCCACTGCCAATCATGAGCAGACAGATCCGCTGTGGCGACCCCTAACCGGGAAAAGCCGATAGAAGTAGTCTTCAACTAAAGTTAAGTACCCCGTTGGGGAAACTTTTTCTTGCTGTAAACCGATGTCAGTAAAAGTCATTAATTGTATTTCTTGTGGAAATCAAACACCTCACAAAGATTTTCATTCGTACTGTACTCCTTGCCTAGGCCCTGACCACGACGTACCTCGCTGTCAGTTTTATGCCTTAAGCAACGAACTATTTGTTGTCTGTATATTTATGCTTATAAATATTTTGGTACTCAGTTCAGTTATCCACATACGTCTTCGGTAAGCCATCCGACTACCGACATTCCAAAAACACACAAAGATAAAGACAGAGACAGGCTGCCTAGGTCCAAATCTGATGACGACGCTTCTCTTAAGTCAGTCGCCAGTTCGCCGGTACTCAGGTGCTTTCGCAGCCCCTGATACTCGCTACTTCAGATTCGCAGACCTCTACTGAGACCCATTCAGAGTCTGGTATGCCGTGAGATGCTTCAACTGTGGAACCTGCGGATGTCTCTACCTTGGATGGGTCCGGAGATGCTGTACAGGCACCAGCTTCTGAGGGTGTATTCAGGCCTACTGACTTGCATATTAAACCAATGCCGTCATCATCTTCAAAGCCTAAAACTCGAACTATGCCTAGAAAACTGACACCCAGACCGCATGGTCAGGCCTCTGTGCCTAAAAAACAGATGAGAATGGCTGAAGACCTTATTACTTTAATCAGGGGAAGCCAACCTTCCCCCTCTAAGAGACCTAGGACTGAATTTGCTTATGATACTTCTGACCAGGATTCTGAAATTTGTTTCCTCTGATGACTAGGATTTACCCTTATCTACCTGTGAGGATTCTGATGCCGAAGACAGTATTCCCTCTGCGCCCCCCCCCCAAGATGATATCTCTCTTGGTGAAACCCTGCATACGCTTAGGGAGCACTTTTACTGGGAAAGCCAGGATTACTCTGATTCTAAAAAGAGGCTTAGGGATATCTTACTACTGCCCCAGCTCGGGCCTTTAGCTATCCCTCCTGTTCATTGTTGATTATGACACTTCTGAATCTAGCTTGGCCCCTGACTCTCTACCTCCTGCTCCCAGAAAACCTGATAGTTATTACAGTGTTCCTGACTCTCACAAGTTCCTTTTTAAAAATCCTACTGTGGATCCTGAGACCATTTCACAGGGACACAAGGGCATTAAGGCTAGTACTGCCAAAAATCCTACCCCCTCTTATAGAGACTGCAGGGCGGTGGATATATGGGATAAGAAAGTATACACTTCTGCAACTTTGGCCATTAGGGCCTTAAACTGCCAGTTTTGTATGTTTAAGTATCAGCAGTATATTATTGGATTGCTTAAACAGAAAATGATGATTTCTGATTGTCCTGAAAATAGGGATTTACAGGATTTAATGCATTCTGCTGAACAGGTTGGAAAGCATACTTTGCAGTGTGGTTTTGATTCACTAGAGGCATCTTGCAGGGCTGCTGCCACTGGGTCTGTACTTAGAAGGCATGCTTGGCTTAAGGAGCAATCTTTGCCAGATCATGTTGAAGCTAAATTGCTGGATGCTCCCTTAAATCAGGACCGCCTTTTTGGTAACAAAGCAGAAGTTGTTCTTAAAAAGATGGCTGAAAAAGCTAAATCTATGCAAACTGTTAACAATTTCCTACAAGTACAGCCTTCCAAGATTTAGTAGGCATTGGCCCTCTAAGAATTGGTCTTTTCCTGCCTCTTCCAGGCCTTCCCAGTCCAAACCCAGAACCAGCAGAATGCCCAGGCTTCAGTCCCAGGGTATGCACAGGGCTAAGCAGTGGGGGGTTCCCACATCCAAATCAGGGAGTAGTAAGACTCCCCCCCCCCCCCATGGTAAACTGTCCCAATGACTTAAATTTAAAACTTCTAAGCACTTCTCAACTGACTGCTCCCTTAGGGGGAAAGATTGCTCTGCAGGCAAAAAACTGGGAACTCATTATCCAGGGCAAATGAGTTTTAAATATAGTTTCCCAAGGATACAGATTTCACTTTCACACGTTACAAACCCCAAATGGTTGGCCAGATCTACCCCTAAATCAGTGGGCAGAGGCTCAAAAGCAAGTACTCTCTCTCTTAAGCATAAAGGCTATTCAAACTGTACTAGAAGTGGAAAAGGGACAAGGTTTCTACTCAAGACTTTTTCCTGGTACCCAGAAAAGACAACTCATAGCGTCTTATCTTGGACCTTTCTATATTAAAAAGAAAAGTCAGAAGTAGACCAAAAGCTCTGGGTAGAAATTTATTCAGCTCTGCAGCTCCAAATACTGTTCAAAAGCTTGAAGTTAAAAAACAAAACAAATCCACTGTCCTACGGACCACCTAAATCTCAAGCGCTTTCACCCGGGCTCTCCCAGGCTTTGTCAAGATAGATAGCATACAATTCTTCTTACTTTTATAGAACCATAATTAAGTATAATTACATTCTAATTGAAAGTGCAATTGTATAATTGACAACATCTCTCGTTCTTACTAGCTAGTCTCTTGAGATATAAAATAGTACAAATACAAATTACATTACATTTTGAACTATCATACTATGACAAAAAAAAAATGTTTCCATCGTGTTTAAAACATTTTAAAATAATCCATTGACAATTAGATTGTATAATAACTTAAAAACAGTGTGTAAAATACTTTGTTAGCAAATATTAAAACCATCTACTTATTACTATGAGCATACTAAAAAACTAATGATGCTTGATACCTTATGTGACTTATTTTAATAATTAATAATAGGCACCTAGGAGCACACTTTTTTTCTATGACACAATGATAAATGACACGATTAGTATAAGTAGTGTTCTTAGGCTTAGGAGGGCTAAGTTATAGAAAAAAGTGTGCTCCTAGGTGCCTATTATTAATTATTAAAATAAGTCACATAAGTTATCAAGCATCATTAGTTTTTTAGTATGCTCATAGTAATAAGTAGATGGTTTTAATATTTGCTAACAAAGTATTTTACACACTGTTTTTAAGTTATTATACAATCTAATTGTCAATGGATTATTTTAAAATATTTTAAACACGATGGAAACATTTTTTTTTGTTATAGTATGATAGTTCAAAATGTAATGTAATTTATATTTGTACTATTTTATATCTCAAGAGACTAGCTAGTAAGAACGAGAGATGTTGTCAATTATACAATTGCACTTTCAATTAGAATGTAATTATACTTAATTATGGTTCTATAAAAGTAAGAAGAATTGTATGCTATCTATCTTGACAAAGCCTGGGAGAGCCCGGGTGAAAGCGCTTGAGATTTAGGTGGTCCGTAGGACAGTGGATTTGTTTTGTTTTTTAACTTCAAGCTTTTGAACAGTATTTGGAGCTGCCGAGCTGAATAAATTTCTACCCAGAGCTTTTGGTCTACTTCTGACTTTTCTTTTTACCTTGTTGGTAAGACTGGTGTTGTTGCAGTGGTCCTTTCTATATTAAACACATTTTTGGCGATTCCAAAATTAAAGATGCTAACTCGTCACCAGTTACTTCCTATGCTAGGCAAAGATGCCTGGTTAGCAACACTGGATTTAAAGGAAGCCTACCTGCACATCCCAATCTTGCAGAAGATACCTACATTTCAAAGCAGGCTACATGCACCATCAGTTCTCTGCACTGCACTTTGGCTTATCTACTGCGTCCAGGGTATTCACAAAGTGCCTAGCTCCAGTCATTGCATTTTGCAGGCAAATAAATATTCAAATGTACCCTTATCTGGATGATTGTCTAATTCAGGCAGAAAGCCAGGACATACTTCTGAATCATCTAGCATTTGTACACAAGGTGCTAACTTGTCTGGTGTGCACTATAAACGGAAAGAAATCACATCTGGTACCCTGTCAACATTATATTCCTGGGAGCAAGCTTGAACACAACTTCCCAGATGGCTTTCCTCATGCCAGAGAAAGATTCATTTCACAACTTACTTCAGACTAATGGCCACAAAAAACTTTGCTATCTGCAAGGCAAATATTGCAAGCCTTGGGGTTCATGGCCTCCTGCATTCTTCTAATTCCATATTCAAGACTGCATATGAAGAAACTACAATGGTATCTAAAAAGCTTATGGTATCAACATTCTCAGGATCTAGAAGCAATGAACCCTATCATACCTTACCTACAGTTAGAGTTCCTTTGGTGGGCAGAGGCCTGCCACCAAAATAAGGGACTACCATTCACTGTACCCCTGCCACCCAAACCCTAACAGACTCATCTGACTATGCATGGGGGGCTCACCTGGCAGGGAAATGCATTCAGGGCAAATAGAACCCAAGCCAAATGCACCTGCATATCAATCAAAAAGAGATGTTAGCTGTACAGAATGCTCCGACAGCCGTCAAGGACCACATTCTTCCAGGACAATTAATGGTAAGAACAGACAACAATGCTGTTATGTGGTACATAAGCAAGCAGAGGGGGGTACCCATTCTTACCCCCTCTGCAGACTAGCCATGGCTCTGTGGAACACAGCCTTGAGCTACCAAGTGCATCTACAGGCTCAATTCCTGCCAGAAAAACTAAATACGCTGGCAGATGAACTCAGCAGAGATCTCATGGACCCACACGAGTGGAAACTGCAACCAAAGATTTTCAACATGTTGATAAACAAATGGAGCCCAGATATAGACTTTTGCCTCCCCCCAGAAATACCAATTAGACAAATTCTGCACAAGGACTCCCCACAAACAAGCTTGGAAAATGGATGCTCTGTCCTTCAGCTGGAAAAATCTATCCATTTATGCCTTTCCTTCTCTGCCTCTCCTCTCCAAAGTACAACTAAAGATCAAACCGGACAAACAAGGATGATACTGATTGCACCTGACTGGCCACGCCAACACTGGGTACCCCCTCTTGCGGAGTTTCACTGCTGGCTCCATGGCACCTGCCTCAGACCCCAACCCTGCTGTCACAGCAGGAGAGCCAGATTCTGCACCCCTACCTTCAAACGCTGAAGCTGGCAGCCTGGCTAATTACCTAATCTCTCCGTTACCATCCCTCAGTAAACAAGTGTCTGATGTCATTTTGGAGGCAAGGAGGCCTAATACTAGAAAATTTTATGCTGAAAAATTGAAAAGATTCTGTGCCTAGAACCAAAGTCAAGGGATGGCCACAGCAGTGCCCAATTTACCCCATATTGTTCAGTACTTAACTCAGATGCTTTACAAGGACCTCTCCTTTTCCTCCATCAAAATGAATGCCTCAGCCATTTCAGCTCATTACAACTTAGAATCACCCCTCTTCTCTCATCCACTGCTCAAGCAGTTCCTCAGAGGGGCCAAAAACTTAAGACCACCTAGAAGAGTCCCAACTCTAGCCTGGGACCTTAACTTTGTATTGGAAAACCTCACTCTACCTCCCTTTGAGCCAGCTGCAAGTGCAGAGTTAAAATTTCTTTCCTGGAAAACAGCCTTCCTTTTAGCAGTTACTTCAGCAAGAAGAGTATCTGAACTACAGGCCCTTATGGCAGTGGAGCCTTTCATCATCTTTCTTTCAGACAGGGTGTCCCTCAGGACCAATCCCTCCTTCATTCCCAAGGTGGTGTCCAGTGTGGCTCTTAATCAGTCCATTCATTTGCCAACCTTCTTTTCTAATCCACAGAATAAAGGGGTATGGATACTGCACTCTAGATGTGCACAGACAACTTAGATTTTACTTGGACAGGACTAAACCTCAAAGCAAATCTGAACTGCTGCTGGTGGGATTTGCTGCAGGGGCAGAGGGGAAGTTTATTTCAAAGCAAACCATTTCTAAATGGATAGGCCATTGCATTCATTACCGCTATAAGCACCATGGAAAACCTGTCCCACAGGGGATTAGACCCCATTCAACCAGGGCTGCATCTACCTCTACAGCCTTTCTCAGAGGTGTACCTACCTGGGACATTCTAGAAGCTGCTACCTGGAGTTCTGTACATACTTTCACCAAGCATTACCATTTACCAATTTTTTTTTTAATCCAGAGCTGGCTTTGCCACTGCAGTCTTGCAGGGTTTTATAGCTGGTCCTAATGCTATCTAAATTCCTCCTCCTCCCATCCTTAGCTTTGGGAATCTACCGAAATGTGATGACTGCAACAGTGAAACACGAAGAACATAGTACAGTTGTGTACACTTATCAGAAATGTAGATGTCCGAGTGTATTCACTGTTGCTATCCTGGTTACCCTCCCTCCAGCCCCGACTTCTTTTGGCTATACCTCTACTCTCCTTTTCTATGCTTAAAAGCTTTTTGGTGTATTTGCTTTTTTGTTGGAGGTGTAACCTTGTATATTTATATTTAATTGCTTCCTGTTAGGGGGGGCACCTGACATCTGGGGCAAGAAAAACATATGTAATGGAGTCAGCTGCATGCTTTATACCCATGACTACCTGACGTCACGGAAGATGAGACAGCAGCTGACGCAGGACCCAAGACTTTGATAATCAGTCAGACTCTGGGCTACTGCAAGCAGATAACCCAAATGTGATGACTGCAACAGTAAATACACTCTAACATCTACATTTATGGTAAGTGTACACAACTGTACTTTGTGTTTAAACAGTGTTGATGCAACCATGTCCAAGCATCATCAGGTTTCGAGTTCTCTCAAGAAAGTTTGAAAACTGAAGCACGCTGTTGAGAAGTTTAAAGATCTACAGAATAAACTAAGACAACTGAAAAGAAATATGAGCCTGTTTTTATAGGGCTGGCAAAGATGAGAAAAGAGTAGAGAACTGATATGTGATGAACATTAGAAACAGAGGAGAGGTTGGGTGTAGATTGAAGTTGAGGTTGTAGATTTTCTTAGTACCAAAAAGATCTTGCAAGACCTCTTGCATCAGGGTTCACATCTGACTGTGATGTTTTTCGTACTAATGATGCACTACATTAACAAATCTATCAGAGGGAGAAGATCAACCGAGCCACTGTATGCCAGTGATGTAGTACTGCAAGTAGAGCCTGCATCGGAATTTCAACAAATTAGAGGGGGAATACAATGTGAAATTGAAGCATATGAGATGAAATGGAACAGCAAATGGAGAAATCAGAAGAAGCTTAAAACTGAGCTAGAAATACTAGAGCAACTGAACAGCTTCAGGTATTTGAGGTGTGAGTGAAATGTTAAGTCTAAGCCAAAATCTCATGAGCTGCGTTCAACTGGCACAAAATTACATGGGTAGTGTGTGACGGAAGAATGGCAAAAAATATGAAAAGTGTACAAAACAGAGGTGAGACCAGTTCTTCTGTATGGCACACAGACTTCTATATAAAAGTCTGTAATAAATAGTCTGCTTTAGGTGAAAAGCTAGCCATTGCCTGCAGCATGGTGAAGTTTGTGGTTAAATTTTACATTTGTGGAAGGTAGTATCCTCAACGTGTCACTGTCTATAACTTTACCTAGTAGCAAGTAACATAAACATGAGGCATGGGATGAAATAATAGTCAGAGAAATTGAAGCAAAGTTAAGAAAAGCAAGTAATTGGAAAACCCCATGCCCAGATACAGTACCTAATGACTTCTGGCTAAAAGTATTAACATCTTTACATGAAGATTTAGCCATGAGTAAGAACTGTTTATATGCACATCCTGAATAGACGGCAACCTGGTTAACAACAGGAAAAAGAATACTCCTACTTAAGAGCGAATCTGCAAGCCATCATAAAAATTATAGACCAATAACTTGCCTTCCGACAATATATAAACTATACGCCGGAATTGATGCCAGCAGAGTTTATAGTCATTTAGAACAAAACTTAATCATGAAAGTAGAACAAAATGGTAGCAGAAGAAAGCCATGTGAAACAAAGGATCATTTGTTAAATAGTCATAATATAGAACAGTCAAAAGGGGAAGAATCTTAAGTATGGCTTGGATAGACTGCAAAAAAGCATTTGACAGTATCCCACATTCATTTAAAAGAATACGTAAAATATATAAGATACACCCTACACTGATTGACTACATTACAGAGACCATGAAACGGTTGCAAACCACTTTGCAGTTAAACCTTGATAAAGGACAAATTATTATTCCAAAATTCAAAGGAGGATATTCCAGAGTGACTGTCACCACTGTATTTTTTTCGTGCCCTTAACCCATTAAGCTGTTTACTTAACATATTAGGTCATGGCTACAATCTGGTTCCCAGAAAACAACAAAGTGTAAAGGCTTCCCATATTTTTGTGGATGATTTAAAACTATATAGTTCATCAGATGAGTAACTGAAAGCACAACTGCAAGTGGTCAAAACTTTTTCAGATGTAAGATTGTATTTGGTCTTGATAAATGTGTAAAAGCAACCTTTAAAGCAGGAAAGCTGCAGCACCAAGAAAACAGCCTTGGACAGGAATGTGATATAAAAGAACTTAAGAGGGAGTGTATAAATATTTGGGAATTGAAGGATCAACAATAAAACATGAACAAATGTGAATAAAAGTATTTTAGAAAACTAAAATTAATACTAAAAACAGCACTGACATGTAGAATCAAAGTCCAAGCTATAAAATCAGTTTGTTCTTCCTGTCCTAACTTAGTTTTGGAGTGATTGACTGGCCCTAAAAGGTGTTGGATCAGTTTGGCAGGAAAACAAGAAGGTGCTTCTTGCTTATAAGATTTATAAAAAATCTGTTTATACCAAGACTATATATTCTCCTTTCTGAAGGAGATATGGGCCTCCACAAAACTGATTACATATATAGATCTGCATTCGTAGGACTGCAATACATATCTGCTGACCTCACAAAACCCAAATGTAGTGAAAGGTTTAAAACATGAGAGTAAGTCTAAGATGACTTCCCAGCTTAGTTTAGCAGAAGCATATCGATGTCAAATGGGAATGGAAATCAAACCAAAAGAAGATAAAGATCAGGCAGCAACTGAAGGTGCCAAAAAATACAAGAGAAGACTATAAGGTGAAGGATCAGAGGAGAAGACAAGAAATGTGGAAAATGCATACATATAGTTGTAAGTAGAAAACTTTTGGAATAACCATGTTGATCAGGATCGAACGCAGGAATGGTTAAGGAGAGAAGTGAATTAAACCAAAAGATGAAAGGTTAATATTGGTGGCCCACGATAGTGGATTATGTTCACTTGGTTTACAAGTCCATTGAAAATGTGGACAAATGTAGGATCTGATGTCCTTTTCATTCTTCCTCAACATATGGGTTTGGAACCATTCCTCAGATCTGATTTGCATGCTTATTCCAGACTTAGGATCCAGCTCTCAATCGCTTCCCTCAACCCATGATGCTCTATTACATACCCAAAACCCCAGATCTCATGTCCCACCGTTGTGAACAGGTGCAGGTTTCCAGGCTATTGAGCGATTACTGGTTTAATGAGTTACAAACTTTTATTGATCTTTTTCCATATTGATCTATTTCTCTTTTCCAACATATCCTCCCACTGTTTGTCTCACTGGTGTTAGTGTTTGTTTCCTTCTTTCCAATACCATATTTAGGTAGTATCTAATTACCATTCTGGCATTCCTATTTACCTGTATTTTGGGTATTTCTTGCTTACCATAATTGGTAGCATAACTTTGTCCAATTTTCTAGTCTCTGTCAAAAACTACCTGTTTTACTCTCTGGATGTACTTCGTGTTTCACTGTTGCAGTCATTACATTTGGGTAATCTGCTGGCAGGTTTCCCTCAGTCAGATTGATTAACAAAGTCTTGGGTCCTGCGCCGGTTGCTGTCCCTTCTTCCATGACTATGTCAGGTCATCGGGTATAAAACATGCAGCCAACGCCATTACATCAGTCTTTCTTGCCGCGTGGTGCCCGAAGCAGAAGCAGTTCGCAAGTGCCGGTCGACACCTGAAATTTTCGTTTTCGAGTTTCAGAACCGAAGTCTTCAACTAAAAGCTAAGTACCCTGTTGGGGAAACTTTTTCTTGCTTCTTACCGATGTCAGTAAAAGTTAATAATTGCATTACTTGTGGGAAGCAAATACCTCATAAGGATTTTCATTTGTACTGTATTCCTTGCCTAGGCCCTGATCATAACGTACCTTGTCAGTTTTGTGCTAGATTTAATCAATGCACTATTAAACGTCGGTACATTTTTGTACCTGTCCTAATATACTCTGATCTTCCAAACCCATTAACACATTAAAAGCAACTCCTTCCTTATTTAAATGATGTTACTAATTATCTCTTGAAAACCTTGATTGTATTTGCATTCCTTTATTATGCCTGTATTTCTGCATTGTAAACTATAGATTGTACTTGCATTCTTTGTTATGCCTGTATTCTGCACTGTAAATTTTATGGTGATAACCTGTTATACATACTGTAAATAGCTTTTTTTGTTTTATCTATCTCATGTTAATTGCATTGTCCTAGCTTTGGAGCTTAACTCCTCGGGCCTCTACTGAAAATGGACATGTATCCAGTTGGACTAGCCCGGTCAACAAATGTAAAATAAAATTTTTGCTTCTAAATATTTGCTCAGGATTTAACTATCCAGAAATGACGGTTAGCAATCAGACTACCGGAATACCTAAAAAATGTAAAGAAAGACAGACCGTCAAGGTCCAAAACTGGTGACACTTCTCCTAAGCCAGTCACTAGTTCGCTGGTACTCAGTGAGGCACTTTCGCGGCCGCTGATGCCCACTACTTTTAATTCGCAGGCCTTTACTGAGACCCATTCGGAGTCTGGTATGCCGCAAGATGCTTTTTAAGTATTTAACCCGCGGATGTCTCTACCTTGGATGGGTCCAGAGCCGCTGTGCAGGCACCTGCTTTTGAGGGTGTTTTCAGGCCTAAAGATTTGTATACTAAACCAATGCCTTCTTCAAAACTAAGGCCAAAATCTACTTTTGTGTCTAACAAAACTGACGTTTGGGCCACGTGTGCAGGCCCCTATGCCTAAAAAGCAAATGATCAAAATGGCTGAAGATTTAATTACCTTGATCAGGGGTAGCCAAACCCCTCCTGCTAAGATAGCCAAACCCCTCCTGCTAAGGGGCCTAGGCAAGACATTGATTATGAATCTTTTGATCAGGATTCTATTTCTTCTGACTCTAATACTGAACAGGGTTCATCTATACCTACTTATGAGGACTGGTTCATCTATACCTACTTATGAGGACTCTGACACAGAAGATTCCATTCCTTCTGCTTCTCCCCCTGAGGATTTCTGTTTTGGAGAAACTTTACATACTTTAAGAGAACATTTCCACTGGGAAAGTCAAGATTTCTCTGAATCTAAAAAGAGACTTGGGGGTTTTCTTCTTCTTCCTCAGCATAGGCCTTTGGCTATACCTCCTGTTCTAGACATTGTTGATGTTTTTTTTAGAATCTAGTATGACTCCTGATTCTCTTCCTCCAGCTCCTAGTAAGCCAGACGGATACTACAGGATTCCTGACTCCCACAAATTCCTTTTCAAAAATCCTATTGCTGATCCTGAAACCATTTCTCAGGGTCCCAGGCCTCTACTGCTAAAAATCCTACACCTTCTGATAGAGATTCCAGGGCGCTGGATAGATGGGATAAGAAGGTTTACATGTCTGCAACCTTGGCAATCCGGGCTTTAAACTGTCAATTTCATATGCTTAAATATCAACAGCATATCACGGGACTACTTAAACAGAAAATGATGTTAATCTCTGACTGTGTGGAAAGTAAAGATTTGCAGGATTTATTACATTCAGCTGAACAAGTTGGAAAACATACTTTGCAATGTGGTTTCGATTCTTTGGAGGCCTCTTGCAGGGCTGCTGTAACTGGATCTGTGCTAAGAAGGCATGCTTGGCTCAAAGAGCAAACTCTGCCTGTCCATGTTAAAGCAAAATTGTGGATGCTCCTTTACAACAGGGCCGTCTCTTTGGTAATAAGGCTGAAAAAGTGTTAAAAAAGATGGAAGATAAAGCTAAAGCTATGCAAACTGTGAAAGATTTCTTAAGTGCAACCTCCAAGATTTAGTAGGCACTGGACTACTAAGAACTGGTCCTTTCCAGTCCCTTTGAGAGCCGCTCCAGTCAAATCCAGACATTCCAAAGGCTCCAGGTTTCAGTCACAAGGGACTTTTAAAACAAAACAATGGGGTGCCTCCACCTCCAAATCTGGAAACAGCAAGGCAATTCCCTATAGTAAACAGTCTCACTGACTTCCCTCTACAATCACCAAGCACTTACCTTGTAGCCGCCCCTTTGGGGAGAAAACTGGCAATTCATGCATGAAGCTGGCAACTTATAACCCAGGAAAAATGGGTTTTAAATATAGTATCCCAGGGATACGGATTTCATTTCCACACGTTGCCAATCCCAAACGGATGGCCAGATCTGCCCCCAAATCAGTGGGCAAAGGCCCAAAACAAGTTCTGTCCTTCATGAACATGGGGGCTGTTCAACCAGTACCAGAAGAAGAAAAGGGAAATGGTTTCTATTCAAGACTTTTCCTGGTACCCAAAAAAGACAAATCATGGCGTCCAATTCTGGACATATCCACTCTAAACATTTCTGGACATTCCAAAATTCAAAATGCTGCCTCTTCAACAGTTGCTACCTATGCTAGGCAAAGATGCCTGGTTGGTAACTCTAGACTTAAGAGGCTTACCTGCATATCCCGATCTGGGAATCTTGCAGAAGATACATCCGCTTCAAAGCAGGCTACTTGCATTACCAGTTCTCTGCACTGCCCTTTGGCTTATCTACTGCTCCCAGGGTCTTCACAAAGTGCCTGGCTCCAGTAATTGCATTTTGCAGGCAAAGAAATATTCAAATATATCCATACCTAGACGATTGTCTATTTCAGGCAGAAAACAAGGACATTCTTCTAAAGCATCTGGCATTTGTAAAAAGGGTTCTAACTTGTCTAGGGTATACCATAAACAAAAAGAAATCACAACTGGTACCCTCTCAAAAAATTACATTCCTGGGTGCAAGCTTGAATACAACTGCCCAGATGACTTACCTTACACCAGAAAAGCAACTTCAATTGGTGACTTACTTCAAACAGGTGGCCACAAAAACCGTGCTTATCTGCAAGACAAATTCTTCAAACCTTGGGGTTCATGGCCTCCTGCATTCTTCTAATTCCATATGCAAGACTGTATATGAGGAAACTTCAGTGTTACTTAAAACGTTTATGGAGTCAACATTGTCACAGCCTGGAAACAATGATTCCTATCGTACCTTGCCTGCAACTAGAGTTCCTATGGTGGGCAGAGGCCTGCCACCAAAACAAGGGACTGCCATTCACTCCACCCCCCAAACCCTAACTGCAGACATCAGACTATGCTTGGGGGGCTCATCATGCAGGAAAGTGCATTCAGGGCAAATGGTGCCCAAATCAAATGCATCTACATATCAATCAGAAAGAGATGCTTGCTGTACAGAATGCACTGACAGCCTTCAAGGACTACCTTCATCCCAGGACAACTAATTATAAAGACAGACAACACCACAGTTATGTGGTACATAAACAAGCGGGGGGGGGTACACATTCCTACCCCCTTTGCAGACCAGCCATGGCATTGTGGAACATGGCCTTGACCTACCAAAAACAGGTACAAGCTCAATTCCTGCCAGGAAAGCTAAATACTCTGGCAAACTAAGCAGAAACCTTATGGGCCCACATGAATGGAAACTGGAACCACAAGTTTTCAACATGTTGACACAAATGGGGGAGTCCAGACTTCGATCTTTTTGCCTCACCCCAGAACTATCAGTTGGACAAATTCTGCACAAGAATTCATCTCAAAAAAGCTTTGAAAGTGGATGCTCTATCATTCAGCTGGAAAAAACTATCAGTCTATGCTTTTCTCCCTCTGCCTCTGTTCTCCAAAGTTCTACTAAAAGTCAGACAGGACAAACCAAAAATTATTCTGATTGCTCCAGACTGGCCTCGCCAACACTGATGCCCACTCCTGCGTAATGTGTCACACCTTTTTCCGTGACACCCGCCTCAGACACCTTACCTACTGTCTCAGCAGAACTACCAAATTCTGCACACACGCTCCAGACTTTGAATCTTGTAGCATGGCTAATCAACTAATTTCACCCTTGGCATGCATCCCTCAGCAAACCTGTGCTGGATGTCATTTTGGAGGCTAGAAGGCCTAGTGCTAGAAATTCTTATGCTGACAAATGGAAAAGATTCTGTGCCTGGAACCAATCACAAGGAATAAGCACAGCAATGCCCAGTATTCCTCAGATTCTGCAATATTTAACTGAGATGCTTGACAAGGGCCTATCTTTTTCTTCCATAAAAATCCATGCCTCCGCCATTTCAGCTCATTACAACACAGAACCCTCCCCTCTTCTCTCATCCTCTGCTAAAGCAGTATCTCAGAGGGGCCAAAAATTTAAGACCTCCCAGGAGAGCACCAACTATTTTGTTTTGGAAAAACTCACTCTCCCTCCTTTTGAGCCAGCTGCTACTGCTGACCTAAAATTTCTCTCCTGGAAAACAGCTTTCTTTTTAGCAGTCACTTCAGCTAGAAGAATTTAAGAATTACAGGCTCTTATGGCAGTGGAGCCTTTCATTATTTTTCATCCGGACAGGGTGACTCTCTGGACCAATCCATCTTTCATGCCTAAGGTGGTATCCAGTGTGGCTCTTAATCAGACCATTCATCTGCCAACCTTCTTTCCCAATCCACAGAACAAGGGTGAGCGGATTCTGCATTCATTGGATGTACACAGACAACTTAGATTCTACTTAAACGGGACACAATCTCTAAGAAAATCTGAATAACTGTTGGTGGCGCATTTGCTGCAGGGGCAGAGGGAAAGGCTATTTCAAAGCAGACCATTTCCAATTGGATAAGCCATTGTATTCGTTTCTGCTATGTGCACCATGGTAAACCTACCCCCAAGGTGATCAGATCTCATTCCACCAGGGCTGCATCTACTTCTGCAGCCTTTCTCAGAGGGCTTCCTACCAGAGACATTCTAGAAGCTGCTACCTGGAGCTCAGTTCATATGTTCACCAAACATTACCATTTACCTTTCTTCTCTATATCCAGAGCTGGCTTTGCCACTGCTGTCCTGCAGGGCCTTATAGCTGCTCCTACTGTTGTATAAACCCATCCTCCCAACCATAGTTTTGGGATTCTACCCAAATGTAATGACTTCAACAGTGAAACACAAAGAACATAGCACAGTTGTGTACACTTACCATAAATGTAGATGTTCGAATGTATTCACTGTTGCAGTCCTGGTTACTCACCCTCCAGCCCCGTTTTTCTCTTACTATACCTCTCCTTTCTTTTACTATGCTTAAAAGCCTTTGTTTTAAATTATATACGTGTGTGTATATGTGTGTGTGTGTGTGTGTGTGTGTGTGTGTGTGTGTGTATATATATATATATATATATATGTTGCTCCCCATTTGGGGGGCACCTGACATCTGGGGCAAGATAGACTGATGTAATGGCGTCGGCTGCATGTTTTATACCCCCTGATGTCATGGAAGAAGGGACAGCAACCGACGCAGGACCCAAGACTTTGTTAATCAGGCCGACTGAGGGCATCCTGCCAGCAGATTACCCAAATGTAATGACTGCAGCAGTGAATACACTCGAACATCCACATTTATGGTAAGTGTACACAACTGTACTTTTACTATATTTTACAGTGAGTGTGGATTCTATTTCTCAGACGGTGTGGATTTCTTAGTTTAGTCGGAAGAACCCACAGGTTTCAAAAAATGCACTTCTTGTGGGCATAAAATAGAGAATTTGGATGCCTGCAAGGAGTATGTGTATTGTTTAGGGGCTGATCATTTGGAAATGGCATGCTAATTATCCTCCACTTTCATCCCTATGGCTTTAGTGGATTGACCCCTCACCGTCCTTAGAGGTCTTCTGCCTTCCACTTCTACTTCAGGGGCTCAAACCTCCTCCAAACATAGCAACGTCCGTTCTTTTGGCGCATAGGAAGTGCTCCCCTCCAAAGTTCCCCAGGTCTTCCTTGGAGTTTCCAAAAAAGACCACGTTTTCAGATACTATGTCTCATCCAAAGACTTTGGCTCCTATGACTTAACCAACATAATAACCATTAGTCCAACAATGACACCCTTGGATCTGATACAATTGGATCCTAAGCAGGGTTGTGTTTATAGGAGAGCTTCTCCTGTGTACATTAAGCCAATATCAACTACCCCGCTGTTGAGGTTGCTTCAAAACCCCCAAGAAGCACTCTAGGTGCCTCCTTCCACTGCTTCCTCTAGGTCCTCCAGGAGCTTGTTGAAAGCGGACATGAGTAGGATGAAGCAAATGTTTCTGAGCTCAAATTCAGATGGTGGGGGTCTTATCAGCTCCATCCCCTGTTGGATCCATGAGAATGCCAACAACTTCTAAAGCTGTTTTCTCTCCTCCTCCAATCTGTCCTTTGATTTCGGAGCACCAGGATCCTAGATCCCCAAGAGGTCTAGTGTCAGATCCAAGGAAAGGTTCGTCCTCCACTGTGAATATATCCTTGGCTAGTTCTGTTCTGATTCTGTCAGATCAGAATTGGTTTCAGAGCTAATTTGTCAATGTGTGGTCCAAGGGGATTGGCTCTGCTCCGATTTTCAGAGCCATCCCTTCCTCTTGGAGCCTGTGCCTTGGACAGTTCAGATCTGGTTCCACCACTGAGGAATGGATCCAAAGACCTGCCTTCGTCAAGAGTTTCTGCTCAGAGAAGGAGGGTTGGGTTTCTCTGGGTTTGCTTTTGAGGTGGTGGAAAGAGATTTCTGTCCACAGAGAACTGCCCTCTCATGCCTCTGATCCTACTCCCTTTCCCCCATCTGTTCCTAGCTCGGAGTTGCTCAGGCCTATTCTGCAGTGACAGCCAGAACCAATAAGTGTCCAGCCAGATCCATTAGAGGAACTACCCCTCTCTTCTGATACCTTGCCTGAACATCCCACAGAGGAGGTACACTGGAAGAGGATGTGTAAAAGGAGACACATTGGCTTCCCCATTGAAGTTCTCTCACTGAGGATACCAATTTTGATGGAGGGGGGGTCCCTCAGATGATATCTCCTTTGGAAATATTTTAGAGGTCATGAAACAGAAAGGTGGCTGGTCTTCCCAAAACTCCTCACCATAAAAATTGGTGTTTTTGGAGCCTTTTAGTTCCGGACTGTCTATTTCTTGGGTCAAAGCCTTCTAAGTTTTAGAGGGCAGACATCCCATTAAAGAAAAATCAAAAAAACTAAACATCTCTCCTGCTCCTAGGGATCCACAGAATGAGTGGCAATCCTTCACTCAGGGTTTGTTTAATGCTTTGATGGCATTGAAACCTCCTCAGGGGGTTCTATTCCAGCCCCCCCCCCCTTGGTCCTCTACTGCCTTTAAAAGGCCCAGGAAACAGGATTCCTCTCAGGAGGAGTCTGATTCTGATGAGGAATCACTTGCCTACTCTTCCCATATTCCTTCTCCTTTGGACTGTTGGTCAGAGGAAGAGGAATATTGATACTCCCTTTGAAGATGCTTCTTTTGGGGACACGATTTCCAGGATGATGGAATTTTTGTAAATGGGATTGTGCTCAGGTGTCTGAAATCCATAAGAGATGATGAGTTGCTGCAGATGGAATCTCCAAAACCTTTTGCTATTCCTCCTGTTTTCTCTGCTTTGGTGGACCCATTTTCTAATGCTTCTAAAGCTCCTGATTCTTTTCTCCCTGCCCCCAATAAGCCTGATAAGTTTTATAAGGTGCCTGAGGGCTGTAACTGTATGTGTCCTGCTGCTTGACCCCTCAGTGATGTCCGTAGCCTCTGACAAGCCTTCTCATTTGCTTCTTCTGCCCAAGTAACGGCCTTCTGATAAAGACAGTAGAACCATGGAAAGGCTGGGTATGAAGGTTTATACCTGGGCTACCTTGGCTTTTAGGGCTATTAATTATCATACCCATTTGTCCAGGTATGCGTTGGCTCTATTTTCTCAGGCTTGTCAGGTTATTTCTGATCTCCCAAACTCAGAGCAAAACTTCTGCTCTTTCCCTGTTAGGGACTTCCTCACAGGTAATTTGCCAGCCTGTCAAGTGTAGTTATGATGCAGCAGATGCCTCTTCTAGGGCTGCTGCTTTTGGGTCAGTGAAGAGGAGGTCTTCCTGCCTTTGGCTTCAACCGTTGCATGATGATAGCAAGGCTAAGTTGATGGATGCCCCTTCTGACAAATACTTATTTGTGGACGCTGCTGCTGGTTTAAGTCCCTTCAGGAAAACTGGAATGCCTTACAGGAAGTCAAGCATGTGTTTCTCTCTCCTGTTCCTAAATTTCCATAGAAACTACCCCAATAAGACAGCCTTTGTTTGCAGGCAATCTTATCGTCCTAAGGGTAAAGAGTTGCAAATGGGCTCCTCATGCTTAGGCTACTCAGGGACTCTGTAGTCTTCCTTTCCAGGTAAACCAGGTGCTGATGACTATCAGTCTCTTCCCAGCCGCGTTCCTCTTTCTGTTCGCCTTTCTGTCTGCCTTTCTGTCTGTCTTCCTGTTTGGCTTCAAATTACTCAGGATTCTTGAGTCCTGTCTGTTATTTGCCAGGGGTATTCATAGTGTGGAAATCCCATTCTCTTTTTATGGGCATTTCTCAGCCTCCTCGAAAACAACTTCCATTTTTCCCAGAGATGCTTCCTTTTGACTCTGGTTACTATTTAAGAGGTGTCTGCCCCCCAAAGGGAGATGGATTTTACTCCAGAATGTTTCTAGTTCCCAGAAAAGAGGGTAGTTGGAGACCAATTTGTGATCTGTCTCCTTTTCAACACCTTTCTGAAGGTGTCTACCTTTCAAATGCTGTCCCTTCAGACTCTTTCTTCTTTTGTTTCCCCAGGCTTATGTGGTCTCTGGATCTCAAGGATGCTTATCTTCATATTCCAATCCATCCCTTTTTAAGGAAGTTTTTGCATTTCTGTGTTGCTTCCTGGCATTTTCAGTTCTGTGCTTTGCCCTTTGGCCTATCTACTGCCCTAAGGATATTCACCAAATGCATCGCCCCTGTGATTGCTTTTGGTAGACTTCAGGGGATCCAAGTATTTCCTTACTTGGATGACCTGTGGATTCGGGCCTCCTCTGCAGAGATCCTGTTGCAAAATCTTCATTTTGCCATTTCCCTTCTTCAGAGCCTGGGGTTCACAATAAACTTCAAAAGTCTTGTCTGACTCCTCCTTAACATTATGTTGTTCTAGGTTGCAGTATTCAGATGGTGTCTATGCCGGCATCCCTGCCTCCTCCCAAGGCTTTAACTCTCATTTCATTCTTTCAAACTGTTTTCCCTCTGGCCTCCATTAGAGCCAGGGAGTTTCTGAGAGCTCACAGGTAGAAACAGCACTCTGCAAAGCTAAGAATACAGCATCCATGGGACCAGATGACATCCTGGGCTGTGTACTACATGAACTACAAAATGAACTGGCACCCCACATAAGTGTCATGTTTAATCATAGCCTCACCTCAGGCTTTGTGCCCACTGAGTGGCGCACAACTACAGTTATCCCACTCCACAAGGGAGGATCTGCCTTGGATCCCGGGAACTACCGTCCTATCAGTCTGACAAGCCTGATCTGCAAGGGCATGGAATGCATTGTCATGGAGCTTATAAACGGACATTGGCAACCTTCAAACACTGGACCCCACCCAGTTTGGGTTTGTGAAGGGCCGATCTTGTCTCCTGAATCTGATTGACTTCTTCGAATCGGTCTCCAGAGCTGTGGACGAGGGTAAGGCGGTCCACACAGCCTATCTGGACCTCGCCAAGGCCTTCGACACCATCCCTCACTCTGGAATCATAGATAAACTTACTAAGCTGGGCATAAATCCCTACGTCACTCGATGGGTTGCCAACTGGCGTAATGACAGAACCCAGACTGTAAAAGTAGCCAACTCCAAATCCAGCTCCAGACAAGTGGAGTTCCTCAGGGTTCAGTCCTAGGACCACTCTTGTTTGGCATCTACTTCTCTGAAGTACAGGCCAACACTAAGGGACTCTTTCTAACAAAGTTTTCAGATGACTGCAAACTGGGAGCCATTATTGAATCCCCAAATGATGTGGATATTCTACAAAGGGGCCTTACAAAAACAGATGCCTGGTGCCAGAGCCATGGGCTCAAGCTTAATGCCAAGAAATGTATAGTTATCCCCTTTGGAAAAAATCATGTAACCATGAACTACCACATAGGTGCCAGGACACTAAACATCGAAAGTGTGATGAGAGACTTAGGGACACAAGTGGACTGTGGTCTCGCTTTTGATAACCACATTGCCACAACCGTCAGGAAATCCTTCTATGTGACACACCTCATCACTAAGGGCTTTTCATCCAGCAAAAAAGAGGTCATTGTCCCACTGTACTCATCCCTCATTAGACCCATTATAGAGTATAATGCCCCATTTGGTATGTACCTCACAAGACATCTGCAACAACTGGAAAGGCCACAGAAATACCTCAATAAAAGAATCACAGGCCTAAAGCAGATGCCATATGCTCACCGTCTAGAAAAACTCTAGCTATACTCTGTGGCATATCGTCTACCCAGAGGTGATCTCTGCTTAACATATAAGGCCATGTCAAACCCTGAGCTGTTAGACATGCTCCACTTAAAGAAATCCCAATCCCTCAGAGCCACACGCTCCAGGGATCTAAACCTTATCACAATGAACAAAACATGTTGGCGGGATAGGTTCCTGACCCAGAGACTCCCCATACTCTGGAATAAACTGCCCATACATGTCAAGCAGAGCGCCTCATTGGCCCTCTTCAAAAGGAACCTTGATGATTGGATGGGAGATAGGAAATTCACCCCAGGGATCATGTCAGTCAGGAAATTCACCCCGGGGATCATGTCAGTCGCCCTGCTAGACAGGAGCCCAGAGAAGTAAATATTGTGGGAAGAAATGTCCAGGGAATTGTTATGGCTAGGCTTGCATACGCCTTGGGGCCGATAGCCTGGTACCAACCTATGAACATCCACCATCCCTATGCTCTCTGGCCAAACTCCATATGAGAACATTTCAATGGTTCCTGAAGACAGTTTGGCTTCAGCATGCACATCCTCTAGACTTTGTAGTTCCTCTCCTTCCTTGTCTCAAGAAGGAACTTCACTTGTGGGTCCAGCAGTTGTCTTTAAATCCAGGGCTCCCTTTTCATCCCCCCTCTTACCTCTCAGGAACTCTTCAGATGTTTGATGGGGAGCAGCTTTTGGCTCCCTAAAGGTACAAGGGGTTTGGTCACTTCTTCAATAGAAGGAGCACATCAAAATGATGAGAGAGCTTGTGCTGGCTCTTCAGGCTTTTCATCCCCTATTTCTCCCCAGGACCTCTCAAAGTATTTACAGGCAGTACCACAATGATTAGGTGTATAAACAAATGGTGTGTGTGTGTGTGTGTGTGTGTGGGGGGGGGGGAGACAACATCTTACCTTCTTCGCCAGTTGGCACTCCTGCTATGGAATCTTGCTGTCCAGTACCAAGTGACTCTTCAGGCAGCTTAAATTCTCTCAGGTCAGAATATTGTGGCAGACACTCCAAGCAGGTCCTTAACTGAGTCCCATGAATGAAAGGGATGTGTTTCTGGACATTGTCCACCAGTGGGCTACTCTTCAAGTAGATCTGTTTGCCTCCCATTTGCCTCCTATTTGAATAGGCAACTTCCTGTATTTTGTGCCAGGGTCCCAGGTCCTCTGGTGTGGAAGGTGGACACACACTCTCTCTCTTTCTTGGAAGGGGATATTTCTTTGAGCTTCCTCCCTTTCATCTTATTCCAAAAGTTCTGTTTAAAATTCAAAAGGACACTCCCAAAATCTTGGTGGTGGTGACTCTCTTTTGGCCAGAGCAGCATTGGTTCGCTCTT
The DNA here is from genome assembly GCF_019279795.1 of Protopterus annectens. Taxonomy (NCBI): domain Eukaryota; kingdom Metazoa; phylum Chordata; order Ceratodontiformes; family Protopteridae; genus Protopterus; species Protopterus annectens. The sequence continues at coordinate 542,050,838 of NC_056745.1, read as the reverse complement.
CTGGATTTAGCCAAGGGCAAGCATCACAAGTTACCTCACAGGGTGGACCTACTTACACAACACAAGGGATTTCTCATTCATCCCTACCTCTTCCTGTCAACTGACACTGCGGGTGATAAGATTTTGATTCCACAGACACCTTTTTTTTCTGAGGACCTGCTTAGAGTCCTGCAGAAGGCCAGGAAAACCCCATACTAGGTAATCCTACCTATCCAAATGGAAGAGGTTTTCTGTTTGGTGTGTCTCATAACCTGGATCCACTTACTATGGATGATTTGATGCTATCCATGTCATAATTCATCACAAGTGGGTCTTGGGTCCAACCTCAGATCCAAGCTGGCAACTTTTCAGACCGATCCAGAGCTCAAGCTCTTCCCCTTCCCATAATCCCTTGCTACCTTCTAACCCGCAGATCTTGTTTGCTGGTGAAACACTTAGGGCGTGATCCCAGAGCTTAGGCTAGCAGTTGCAGATAAGTGGTCATCCCCCCCCCCTTTTTTTTTTGCTTATATAGATTGCCTTTATCTTTCCTTCTCTAAGTTAGTTAAATTACCCCCCTCCCACTTTCTAAATTTAGTTAGGATTCCCTTCCCCTTGTGCTGATTACTGCTTCCCTACCTTTTTTCCATTAGGATAGTTAAAAATAAATAAATAAATAAATTAGTTAAAATTTATATGGATATATATTTTTTCTCTCCTATCTTGCTTCTCTGGGGTACTGTGTTTATAGCTGGTGAGTGTGTGTGCTGTACTGCCATGGCTGATAAATCCTCTGGGTTCAAGAGTTGCTAATCATATGGTCAGAAAATGCAGTGTTCCAACTCGCACAAGGAGTGTCTGCATTGCTTTCCTGGAGGTTGAATGCGACATTTGTGCCACATTCAAACCCAGGGCCCTCATAGAGTGCCACAGTAAGCTTCTTCTGAAAGGTTTGGCTCAGAGTGATCCACTGCTCTTGGACCCCCGGTCCAAGCCCTTGCAGGAACCTAAAAAAAGGCCTCCTCCTCCCTTGGTGGGGGAGCCTCTTCTGCTTCTCATGCTAAGAAGCCAAGGCTCTCTGATTGCAGATCCCTGGATCAGAGTCCAGCCTTTTTGGCTTCGATCCCAGATCCGCCGTTCCAAGAGCTTCGGATCAGACTCTCCGATCCAAGGCCTCAGTGGAGCGGGAGGCCTTTGGATCTGAGTAGGCAAAAGCCAGCCACGGATCCAACCAGTGTATCAGATCTGACTGGGACGCCATCCAAACCTTCTGATCCATCTAGGCTGTCTGATCCGACAGTCCTGTCAGATCCCGTTGTAATTGAAAACTCCCACTCTTGGTCCTCCAGGAAGTCTGATCTGACTCGTCAGAGTAGATCCCCTTCTTAGGACCATAGGGGTGCGGGATCCAAGGCCAACTCCCCTGCAAGGTCAGGTCGGTCATCAGCTTCATCTAGATCCTTAAGAAGTCTTCTTCACTCGGATATGGATTGGATGAGGAGTTTCCTCAAGGCTTAAATTGAGTTTGGCTTGCTACTGTCCCCTGCCCATGTGGCTAGAGGACCCCCCCCCCCACTTTCTACAGGACTCCACTCTCCTCTTCCAACCCAGCAGGTTTTGGAATGTCAGGACCAGACGATTTCTAGGGGGAGGCTGACTGTGTCAGGTATCCCTCCATTCTCGACATCATCAGGGTCCCTGCCTAGCTCTTTTCCATTGTCCTCGTACCAGGGTGTGCCTCGCCACCGAGGGGTTGGTACGAATTCCCTGGGGTGGGTTCGGATTTTTCAGACTGTTCCTTTCCCCTGGGGATTTCGGCGCTGGACAGCTTGGAGGCGGATATTGTGGGGGGGGGGGGGGCTTTGGTGCTGTTTCGGGGTCCCTTCTCCTTTTCCAAGTGGTCCCAGCCATGAGGGAGGGACTTCATGCAGCCCATAGGCCTTCTGGGTGTTGGAGAGGATCTTCTCCAGTTTGGCAATTACCTTTCCTTCATCTGTAGGTCCCCCCAGCCTTTCTTGAGTTTGGGTGCTGAGGCCGCATCATCCATCCAGGGTCAGCCCTCCTGCAAGCACCTTCAGATGGTCATTGCCCCACTTGGGGTACCCATCTCTTCTGAGACCTCCCCTGAACCCACCGTGGAAGTACCCCCTCGGAAGAGATTGTGTAAGAGGAGGTACTTGGACTCCCCCAGGGAGTGTCTCACTGAGGACATGGACTTTGAGGAGGAAAACTGTTCCCCTAGACTTCCGGCTGAGGTGGTTTCCTTCGGGGGCATTCTCAAAGTTCTCAAGCAGAGAGGCAGATGGTCTTCCCCATCTTCAGCGAAGTCCTTGTGCCTGAACGCATTCAGGATTAGCCCATCTTCTACCTGGGTTTCCCCCTCTGCTGACGAAGTTATGGACCTTATCGCCAGCAGGGCTTGGAAGGAGATGGACACAGTTGATCCTGTGCCTAAGAGAGCTGACACATTCCTCAGTCCTCCCAAGGATAGATCTTTTTGGAGCAAAGGGGTCCTTGTTGATGCAGTTGTGGTGGCTGCTGCTACTAGAAGGAGCTAGCGTAATAAAACTCCTTGATCCATCTCCCGAACAGGGCATCCTGAGTCATCGTCCGTCTCCGAAAGTGTTTGTTTGCCTCAGCTACTTTTGGTCTGAGAGCAACTAATTAGTTGGTCCATTTTACCCAGCTTCAGAGGGATTTGGTTTGGGAGTTTACCACCTCCCTGTCAGAGTTGATGTGCTTCGTGTTTCACTGTTGCCGTCATCACACTTGGGTTATCTGCCTGCAGGTAGCCTTTAGTCGGCCCGAATACCAGAGACTTAGTATTTCTGCGTCAGTTGCTGTCGCTCCAGGACTGACGTCTGGTTGTCAGGGGTATAAAAACAGGCATCCAACGCCATTACATCAGTCTTTCTTGCCGAGGAGACGGAAGCAGTTTGCAAGAGTGCTGGTCGGCCATTAACTGAGTTTTCGTTTCCAAACTGAATCATCCGCAAGTCTTCTAAAGCTAAGTACCCTGTTGGGGATCCTTTTTTTTTGCTCTAACTGAAGTCAGAAAAAGCTAACAATTGTCTTGTTTGTGGAAAGCAAATACCACACCGAGATTTTCATTCTTACTGCGTCACCTGTTTAGGCCCAGACCACGACGTACCTCGCTGTCGGTTTTGTGCCTTGTTCAACGGCCAAACCATTCGTTGTTAGGCCCTTATTGTTGCTAAATACTTTCGATGTTCTTCATATTTCACTGTTGCAGTCATCACATTTGGGTTATCTGCCTGCAGGTAGCCCTCAGTCGGCCTGAATGCCAGAGTCTTGGGATTTCTGTGTCGGATGCGGTCGCTTCTGCCATGACGTCAGGTCGTCAAGGGTATAAAACATGCAGCCGATGCCATTGCATCAGCTTTTCTTGCCGTGCAGAGTCTGAAGCAGTTCGCAAATGCCGGTCGGCCGCCTCCTGAAATTTTCGTTTTTCAAGTTTCAGACCTGAAGTATTCTAAAAGATAAGTACCCCGTTGGGGATCCTTTTTTCTTGCTCTAACCAGTGTCAGAAAAAATTAATTGTCATACCTTTGGAAAGCAAATACCCTACAGATTTTCATTCTTACTGCGTCACCTGTTTAGGCCCAGACCACGACGTTCCTTGCTGCCAGTTTTGTTCCTTTGTCAATGCCCGAACTATTTGTCATTGGGCTGTTTTTGTCGCTAAATTCTTTCGCTTTTGTTCTCCGTATTCCGAAATGGCTTCAATAAGCCATCCAACTACTGATCTTCCGAAAAAAGGATAAAGACAGAGACAGACTGCATAGGTCCAAAACTGCCGATGACGCTTCCGTTAAGCTAGTCGCCAGTCCACCTGTACTCAGTGAGGCACTTTTGCAGCCCCTCATACCCATTTCTCCAGATTCGCAGGCCTCTGCTGAGACCCATTCGGAGTCCGGTATGCCGCGAGATGCTTCTTCGACTATGGAACCTACGGATGTCTTTACCTTGGATGGGTCTGGATCCGCTGTGCAGGCACTGGCTTCTGAGGTGTATTTATGCCGCCTGATTTTCATATTAAACCGACTACTTTGTTTCAAACCAAAAATACCAAATTTCTAAGGCCCAGAGTTCGCACCACGCCTAGGAAACAGACGACCAAAGTGCATTCTCAGGCCCACATGCCACAGAAACAAATGCTTAGAATGGCTGAAGACCTTATTACTTTAACTAGGGGAAGCCAGCCTTCCCCCTCAAAAAGACCAAGAACTGATTTTCCTTCTGATTCTTCAGATCATGAATCCGATGACTCTGACCCTTTTGATTACCAGGACATACCCTTATCTACCTATGAGGATTCCATTCCCTCTGCTTCCCCACCAGAAGATTTTTTTCTTTTGGTGAAACCCTGCATACCCTTGGAGAGCATTTCCGCTGGGAGTGCCAGGACTACCCACAGTCCAAAAAGAGAAAGGCCTCTAGCTATCTCTCCTGTTCTGGAAATTGTAGATGTCTTCATGGAATCCAGCCTTACTACTGATACTTTGCCTCCACCTCCCAGGAAATCTGACAGGTACTACAGAGTACCCGACTCCCACAAATTCCTCTTTTAGAATCCTGCTGCGGATCCAGAGACCATTTCCCAGGGACCTAAAGGCATTAAGGCTACAACAGACATAAACCCTACCCCTTCGGACAGGGATTCTAGGGCTTTAGACAGATGGCATAAGAAGGTGTACACATCTGCTACTCTTGCCATCAGGGCTTTAAATTGCCAGTTTCTTATGTTAAAGTATCAGCAACATATTATGGAGCTAATTAAACAGAAAATGACGTTGATTCCTGATTGTGCAGAACATAAAGATTTACAAGAGTTAATGCATTCTGCTAACCAAGTTGGAAAACATACTTTGCAATGTTGTTTTGATGCCTTAGAAGCATCTTGCAGGGCTGCTGTCACTGGGTCTGTTCTTAGAAGGCATGCTTGGCTTAAGGAATAAATCTTGCCAGACCATGTCAAAGCAAAATTACTAGATGCCCCTTTAAACCAAGAAAGTCTGTTTGGCACTAAAGCAGTAGTAGTCCTCAAAAATAGGGAGGAAAAAGCTAAATCTGTGCAAACTGTTAAAGATTTCTTACAGGTACAGCCACCTAGATTCAGTAGGCATTGGCCTTCAAAAAACTGGTCTTTTCCAGTCCCTCCCAGACCTTCAGTCCAAACCCAGGGGCAGCAGACCACCAAGACTACAGTCTCATGGTATGCACAGATCTAAGCAATGGAGTGCTCCTGTCTCTAAAACAGGGAGTAGTAAGCCACCATCCTATGGTAAAATTTCGCAATGACTTATCCTTATCTCTTCCAAGCCTTGCCCAAGTACTTGCACCCTTAGGAGGAAAACTAGCCCTGCATGCAAAAAAATGGGAGTACATTACCCAGGACAGATGGGTCTTGACCACTGTATCCCAGGGATACAGATTTTACTTCCACTCACTGCCAACCCCAAGCGGATGGCTAGCTCTCCCCCCAAACCAGTGGGCAGAGACTCAAAAGCGAGTACATATTCTTTGTGTTTCACTGTTGCAGTCATTGCATTTGGGTAATCCTGCTGGCAGGTTGCCCTCAGTCGGCCTGAATTCCAAAGTCTTGGGTCCTGCGTCGGTTGCTGTCGCCCCTTCCCTGACGTCAGGGGTATAAAAGAAGCAGCCAACGCCATTTTCTTCAGTCTTTCTTGCCGCGCGGTGCCCAAAGCAGAAGCAGTTCGCAAGTGCCGGTCGGCCAACTCCTGAGATGTTCGTGTTCGAATTTCATATCCAAAGTCTTCAGTAAAGCTAAGTACCCCGTTGGGGAAACTTTTTTCTTGCTCCAGACCGATGTCAGAAAAAGTAAATTGTATTTCTTGTGGAAAGCAAATACCTGATAAGGACTTTCATTCTTGCTGTATTCCTTGCCTATGCCCTGATCACAGCGTTTCTGGTTGTTGGTTTTGTGCTAGATTTAACCAACGCACTATCAAGCGTCGTTATGATTTTGCTTTAAACTATTTTGGACGCCGGTTTAATTATCCAGAAATGTCGTCCGATAGCCATTCAACTACCGGAGTTCACAAAAAACCCAAATAAAAGGAGAGATAAACAACCGAGGCCCAAAACCGAAGAAGCTTCTCCTAAGCCAGTCGCCGGTTCTCAGAGAGGCGCTTTCGCAGCCCTTGATGCCCGCTACTTTAGAGTCGCATGCCGCTACCAACTCCCACGTGGAGTCAGCCATGCCGCTGGAAACTGAAGGTATTGGAGCCTCAGATTCTATTCCCTCAGATGGGTCCTGAGCCGCTGAGCAGGCACTGGCTTCTGAGGGTGTATTCAGATCTAAACATCTTTACATTAAACCGACTTCAGCTTCAAAGGCAAAGACTAAAGCACCTTGTAAAGCAAAGAAACAAACTCAAGAACCACGTGGACAGGCCTCTATGCCCAAAAAACAGATGCTCAAAATGGCCGAAGATTTGATTACCTTCATTAGGGGTTCCCCTCCCCTCCTGATAAGAGGCCTAGGCAAGAGACTGACTATGAATCTTCAGATCAGGTTTCTATTTCTTCTGATTCCTCTTCTGATCAGGAATATTCTCTTCCCCCTATGAGGATTCTGATGCTGAAGAATCTATACCTTCAGCTTCGCCTCCAGAGGACTATTCTTTTGGAGAAACTTTGCATACCATGAGGGAACATTTCCACTGGGAGAGCCAAGATTTTTCAGACTCTAAAAAGAGGCTCAGAGATTTCCTTTTACTACCTCAACACAGACCTCTAGCCATTCCACCTGTGTTAGACATTGTAGATGATGCATTTTCGGAGTCTAGCCTTTCTCCGGACTCCTTACCTCCAGCTCCTGTTAAGCCAGATGGGTATTACAGGGTTTCTGACTCTCATAAATTCCTTTTTAAAAACCCTGCTGCAGACCCAGAGACTATTTTACAGGGTCCCAAAGGAGTTATTCTTCCACTGCAAAAAAACACTAACCCCTCTGACAGAGATTCTAGGGCACTGGATAGTTGAGGAATAAAGGTTTACACATCTGCTACCTTGGCTATAAGGGCCTTAAACTGTCAGTTTCATATGCTCAAATATCAGCAACATGTCATGGCATTGCTTAAACAGAAAATGTTGTTAAACTCTGAATGTGCAGAAAACAAGGAAATGCAGGATTTATTGCATCCAGCTGAACAAGTTGGAAAGCATACTTTGCAATGTGGTTTTGATTCTTTGGAGGCTTCCTGCAGGGCCGCAGTTATGGGTTCTGTAATTAGGAGGCATGCTTGGTTAAAGGAACAAAATCTGCCTGATCATGTGAAAGTTAAATTATTAGATGCACCTTTACAGCATGATACTTTGGTGTTAAGGCAGAAGAGGTGTTAAAGAAAATGGAGGACAAAGCTAAATCCATGCAAACTGTCAAAGATTTTTTTACAAGTACAGCCACCTAGGTTTAGCAGACACTGGCCTACAAAGAATTGGTCCTTTCCTGTGTCAGACAGACCTCAAAGGGGCAGATCCAGATGCCCTAGAGGCCGATCCCAAGCGCAAGGCTCATGCAGGTCAAAGCAATGGGGTGCTTCTACCTCAAAAGTTAGAGAAGACAAATCACAACCTTACAGGAAACGGTCCCAGTAACTTCCCCCTGCCTGCACCAAGCACTTATCTCCTGGCAGCACCCTTAGGGGGGACATTGGCACTTTTTTCTCAAAATTGGCACATTATAACCCAGGACAAGTGGGTTCTAAACATAGTGTCACAAGGCTACAAGTTCCATTTCCATACCCTTCCAAAGGCAAACGGCTGGCCAGATCTGCCAAAATATCAATGGGTAGAGGCGCAAAAACAAGTCTCATCCCTCATGGACATGGGGGCCATTCAGCAAGTACCAGAGCAAGAGCAGGGACAAGGATTTTACTCAAGACTTTTCTTGGTACCCAGAAAGGACAAGGCCTGGAGACCAATACTGGACCTATCTATTCTGAACACATTCCTGGATATACCAAAATTCAAAATGTTGACTTTGCAGCAGCTTCTGCCCATGCTGGGCAAGAATGGTTGGCTTGTGACTTTAGACCTAAAAGAGGCATACCGGCATGTCCCAATCAGACAATCATGCAGAAGATACCTCAGATTCAAGGCTGGCTCAATGCATTACCAATTCTCTGCACTGCCCTTTGGCTTATCTATTGCGCCCAAGGTCTTTACAAAGTGCCTCGCACCAGTAATTGCATTCTGCAGACAGAGGAATACAAATATACCCTTATTTGGATGACTGCCTAATTCAAGCAGAGAACAAGGACATTCTTCTACAGCATCTGTCATTTGTGAAAAGACTTCTAACATGCCTAGGGTACACAGTCAACGAAAATAAATCAAAACTAGTACCCTCTCAAGAGATAATATTCCTGGGTGCAAGCTTAAGTACAACTGCCCAGATGGCTTATCTCACTCCAGACAAAGGCAACTGACTACCTATCTCAAAATGTTGGCAACAAAGGCCCAGTTATCCGCAAGAAAAATTCTGCAAGCTTTGGGCTTCATGGCATCCTGCATCCTACTAATTCCATATGAAAGATTGCATATGAGGAAACTTCAATGGTACCTAAAAAGTGTTTGGACTCAACATTGCCACAGCCTGGAGACAATGATTGCTCTCATTCCCTGCCTGCAACAGGAGTTTCTATGGTGGGCGAAGGCTTATCACCAGAACAAGGGACAGCCATTCACATTACCCCAGTCAGGCAGACACTAATAATGAATGCGTCAGATTATGCCTGGGGGGGCCCAAATGGCAGGAAGATGCATTCAAGGCACATGGTCCGCAAACCAAATGCATCTACATATCAATCAACAAGAGATGCTAGCTGTTCAAAATGCCCTGACAGCCTTCAAGGACCTACTTCATCCGGGACAACTACTGATAAAGACAGACAACACCACGGTCATGTGGTATATAAACAAGCAGGGGGGCACACATTCTTACCCCCTTTGCAGACCAGCCATGACTTTGTGGGACACAGCATTGACTTGCCAACTAAATCTGCAGGCACAATTCCTGCCAGGAAAGGAAAATACTCTGGAAGACGAACTAAGCAGAAACCTCATGGATCCCCGCGAGTGGCAGCTGGATCCACAAGTCTTCAGCATGATAAGGAAATGGGGATGCCCGGACATAGATCTGTTTGCCTCCCCTCACAGCTACCAACTAAAAGGATTCTGCACAAGGACTTATCACAGACCAGCATGGAAAATGGATGCCCTATCTTTCAGCTGGAAAAACCTATCAGTATATTGCTTTCCTCCACTGCCACTCCTCCCCAAGGTACTCCTAAAGGTCAGACAGGAGAAGCCAAAGATGATACTGATTGCCCCAGACTGGCCCTGCCAGTACTGGTATCCAATCCTAAGGAACTTGTCTCAATGCCCAGCTTGGACCTTAACTCAAATACCCCATCTCTACTGTCCCAGCAAAACAATCTGATCCTGCACAGCCAACTCAAGACTTTAAACCTGGCAGCATGGCGGATAATGTAATCATACAAAACACACCTCTCAGTAAAGCTGTAATGGATGTCATTTTGGAAGCCAGAAGGCCTAGTACTAGAAAATCTTATGCTGGAAAACGGAAGAGATTCTGTGCTTGGAACCAGGCACAAGGAACTGATACAGCTGTACCAAATATTCCTCAGATTTTGCAATACTTAACTGAGATGCTCGACAAAGGCCTATCTTTTTCATCAATTAAAATTCATGCCTCTGCCATTTCGGCTCATTACAATACAGAGCCATTAATCTTTTCTCATCCTTTATTAAAACAGTACCTCAGAGAAGCCAAAAATTTAAGGCCTCCAAGGAGATCAGCAATACCTGCATGGGACCTCAACTGTGTCTTGGAAAAACTCACCCTGCCTCCTTTTGAGCCAGCTCCTACTGCTGATATAAAGTTTTTTATCTTGGAAAACAACTCTGCTCCTAGCAATAACTTCTGCAAGATGAGTTTCAGAGCTACAGGCACTCATGGGTGTGGAACCTTTTATCATGTTTTATCCAGACAGGGTTTCTCTGAGGACAAACCAGACATTTATGCCTAAAGTGGTGTCCAGTGTGGCTCTTAACCAAACTATTCATCTGCCAACTTTTTATCCAAATCCACAGAACAAGGAGAAAATTCTGCATTCTTTGGACGTGCACAGACAGCTTAGATTCTACTTGGACAGAACCAAAGATGTTCATCGTGCATACAGCTGCAGTCATAACAGATGGGTTATCCTGCCATCAGGCGAATCCTCGGTCGGCCGAATTCCAAAGTCTAGGTCCGGCGTCAGTTGTCGTCGCTTCTTCCCTGACGTCAGTGCATCAGGGGTATAAAAGAGGCAGCCGACGCCATTTTCCCCAGTCTTTCTTGCCGTGCGGTGCCCGAAGCAGAAGCAGTTCGCAAGTGCCGGTCGGCCAGCTCCTGAGATTTATGAAAGTATTTCAGCCGAAGTCTTCTTGAAAGAAGTACCCCGTTGGGGAAACTTTTCTTGCCTCAGACCGATGTCAGAGAAAGTTAATAATTGCATTTCATGTGGGAAGCAAATACTGCATAAGGATTTCCACTCTTTCTCATTACCTTGCTTAGGCCCAGACCACGACGTCTCGGCCTGCCGTTTTTGTGCCAGATTCAATAAGCGCACTATTAAGTGTCGGGCGGAGTTCGCCCTTCACTTTGTTGGCAAAAAATTTAATTATATTATGTCGTCGGATACTCCGACTCCAGTTTTGAGCAAAAAACGCAAAGATAAGGACCGACATACGAGGTCCGCACCTCCTACTGAAACCACGCTAAGGCCGACTACCGGTTCTCGCCTACGCAGCCCCTGAGTACCGATGACAATGCATTACCGGTGTCTTCAGTACCCGAGGTCGCAGGCTCCTCGGCCCCCATTCCTACTACAGATCCCGATGCCACTCCTGGCGGGGGAAACTCAGAATTTAGACAGGCCTACCTTTTCTCAAGGGGTCTTCAGGCCTTCCTCCTTCTCTATTAAAGCCTTCACTAAATCTAAAGCTGCTATGAAAACCAAAAAACAGGTTCCTCAGACCCCCTCTCAAGGCACCATGCCTAAAAAACAGATGAATCCACAGAACAAGGGGGAGAAAATTCTGCATTCTTTGGACATGCACAGACAGCTTAGATTCTACTTGGACAGAACCAAAGTTTTCAGGAAGACAGAGCAATTACTAGTGGCATATGCTGCAGGATCACAAGGAAAGGCTATCTCAAAGCAGACTATTTCAAAGTGGATAGGCCACTGCATTCGTTTCTGCTATTTTCAACATGGCAAGCCAGTGCGTAAGGGCATTAGGCCACATTCAACCAGAGCTGCAGCCACTTCAGCAGCCTTCCTCAGGGGAGTACCAACCAAAGACATTTTAGAGGCTGCTACTTGGAGTTCAGTGCACACCTTTACAAAGCACTATCATCTGCCACTCTACTCTAAATCCAGGGCAGGCTTTGCCACTGCAGTTCTGCAGGGCCTCATAGCCGCTCCTAATGCTGTTTGGCTCCAGCCTCCCAACCATAGCTTTGGGACTCTACCCAAATGTAACGACTGCAACAGTGAAACACGAAGAACATAGTACAGTTGTGTACACTTACCATAAATGTAGATGTTCAAGTGTATTCACTGTTGTAGTCCCGGTTACCCTCCCCTCCAGCCCCCTGACTTCTCCATACTTCTACCTATCCTTTTGGTTTGGCCATATTTTATAACATTGGTATTTACTTTTTACTGGGGGTGTTCCACACCATGTAATTGCTTCTTGTTTTGGGGCCTCCTGACATCTGGGGCAAGAAAAACTGATGTAATGGTGTCGGCTGCATGTTTTATACCCCTGACGTCATGGAAGAAGCGACAGCATCCAAAGCAGAAATCCCAAGACACTGGTATTCAGGCCAACAGAGGGCTACCTGCAGGCAGATAACCCATATGTGATAACTGCAACAGTGACTACACTCGAATATCTACATTTATGGTAAGTGTACACAACTGTACTTTCTCGATCTCCGTATTCCGAAATGGCTTCGATAAGCCATCTGACTACCGATATTCTGAAAAAACGTAAAGATAAAGACAGACAGACTGCACAGGTCCAAAGCTGCTGACTATGCTTCCGTTAAGCTAGTTGCCAGTTTGCCAGTACTCGGGCGCTTTCACAGCCCCTGATGCCCGCTTCAGAGGATTTACAGGCCTCTACCGAGACCCGTTCGAAGTCCGGTATGCTGCGAGACTCTTCTTCGACTATGAAACCTGTGGATGTCTCTACCTTGGTTGGGTCTGGAGCTGTTGAGCAGGCACCGGCTTCTGAGGAAGTTCTTCGCACTACCGATGTTAGACAAACTGACATCTGTTCTGTCTAAAACTACAGAGTTTCTAAGGCCAAGAGTGCACGCTATGCCTAGAAAACTGATGACCAAAGTGCTTGCACATGCTCCCTTGCCACAAGATCAAATGCTTAGAATGGCAGAAGGCCTTATTATGCTGATTAGGAGAAGTCGGCCTTCCCCTGCTAAGAGAGAGAGATCAGTCCCCAGCAGCTTCAACAGACCAAGAGTCTGACGACTGAGGTTTCTGATTACGAAAACATGCCCTTATCTGCTTATGAGGATTCAGATGCAGAGGAATCCATTCCCTCTGCCTCTTCTCCAGAGGATTTTTCTTTTGGTGAAACCTTACATACTTTGAGAGCATTTCCATTGGGAATGCCAAGACTATCCTCAGTCCAAAAAGAGACTTAGAGAATTTCTAGACTTGCCACAACACAGGCCTTTAGCAATATCCCCAGTCCTGGAAGTTGTTGATGTCTTTGTGGAATCCAGTCTTACTCCTGATACTTTACCCCCTGCACCTAGGAAACCAGACAGGTGCTACAGAGTACATAAATTCCTTTTCAAAAATCCTACTGCTGATCCAGAGATCAATTCCCAGGTGCCTAAAGGTGTCAAGGCAACTACAGCTAAGAATCCCACCCCTTCAGACAGGGATTACAGAGCTTTGGACAGATGGGTTAAGAAAGTATATACTTCTGCAACTTTCACCATTAGGGCCTTGAATTGTCAGCTTCACATGCTGAAGTGTCAGCAACATATTATGGAACTTATTAAGCAAAAAGTAGCTACCTTTACAGACTGTGCAGACAATAAAGAATTGCAGGAACTTAGCATTCTGCAAGCCATGTCAGCAAGCATACTTTGCAGTGTGGCTTTTACGACCTAGAAGCATCTTGCAGGGCAGCAGTCACTGGTTCTTTACTGAGGAAAGACATGCTTGGCTTAAGGAGTAGACCTTGCCAGACCATGTCAAATCAAAGTTATTAGACGCTCCTTTGAACAAGGACAATCTGGCACCAAAGCAGAAGAGGTTCTTAAAAAGATGGGTGAAGAAAGCTAAATCTATGCAGACGGTTAAAGAATTCTTACAAGTGCAGCCTCCTAGATTCAGTAAGCATTGCCCCTCGAAGCACTTGTCCTTTCCAGCCCCCCCCCCTCCCCCAGGTCATCTCAAACTAGACCCAGGAGAAACAAACCACCCATACTAAAGTCCCAAGTTATGCAGAGATCTAAGCAATGGAGTGCCCCCACGCCCAAAGCAGGGGGCGCTAAGCCACCCCCAACGGTAAGAACTCAGAATGACTTCTCTACTCCACTCCCCACCTCTGCCCAGCTGCTTGTGCCCCTAGGAGGAAAACTTGCCCTTCATGCAAAAAACTGGATATCCATCACCAAAGACCGATGGGTCCTCAACATTGTATCCCAGGGGTACAAATTCTACTTTCACTCTCTGACAATCCCAAAATGGTTCCCAGATCTTCCTCCTTGCCAGTGTGCAGAGGCACAAAACCAAGTCCTATCCCTGCTCTCTCTATCAGGCCCATTCAACAAGTTCCGGTGGAAATGATAGGTCAAGGATTCTATTCCAGACTTTTCCTGGTACCCAGAAAAGAGTGCTCTTGGCACACAATCCTGGATCTTTCTATCTTCAACACCTTCCTGGTGGTACCAAAATCCAAAATGCTCACCCTGCAACAGCTTCTACCTATGCTAGCCAAGGATGCCTGGTTATGTACCCTAGACTTAAAAGAAGCCTATCTGCACATCCCTATAAGGGAGTCGTGCAGGAAATATGTACGTTTTCAGGGCCTGATCTATGCATTATAGTTCTCTGCACTTCCCTTTGGCTTATCCACTGCTGTGAGTATTCACAAAATGCCTGGCTCCAGCCATTGCTTACTGCAGGCAGAGGAATATTCAAATTTACCCATACTTGGATGACTGCCTGATACAGGTGGACAGTCGGGAATTACTGATGTTCATAGTGTTACACTGCTGCAGTCATTACACTTGGGTTATCCTGCCGTCAGGCGGTTCCCCAGTCGGCCTGAGTTCCAAAGTCTTAATCTGGCGTTGGTTGCTGTCGCCTCCTCCCTGACATCAGTGCGACAGGGGTATATAAGATGCAGCCGATGCCATTTTCTTCAGTTTTTTCTTGCCGCGCAGTGCCCGAAGCAAAAGCAGTTCACAAGTGCCGGTCGGCCGTCTCCTGAGATTTTCATTCCGAATCCAGAACCAAAGTCTTCTACAAAGCTAAGTACCCCAGTGGGGAAACTTTTTCTTGCCTCAGACCGATGTCAGTAAAAGCTAATAACTATTTCTTGTGGGAAGCAAATGCCTCCTAAGGATTTCCCTTCCTATTGTATCCCATGCCTAGGCCCAGACCACGAAGTCACTGGTTGTCAGTTTTGTGCTAGGTTTAACAAGCACACTATTAAATGTCAGTTTGATTTTGCCCGACATTATTTTGGTAGAAAATTCAATTATACCATGCCGTCAGAACTTCCGACGACCGGAATACACAAAAAGCGCAAAGACAAGGATAGGCATCCGAGGCCCAAAACTGACGACGAGGCCTCTTCTAGGCCAGTCTCCGGTTCTCCGGTTTTCAGCGAGGCACCTTCGCAGCCCTGACAACCGCTTCTATAGAACCACAGGCCGCCTCTGACTCCCACGTGGAGATGGCTGGGCCTTCGAACGCACAAGTTATTCAGCATACCGGAACTAACCCTTCAGAGGGATCCGGAGTAGCTGAGCAACCCACAGCTTCAGAGGGTGTCTTCAGACCTACTCAAGTTGAGCATTAAACCCTCAGCTAAGTCTAAGCCTCCTTTAAAATCAAAGAAACAAATGCAGCATTCTCCAGCACAGGCCTCCATGCCTAAGAAACAAATGCTCAAAATGGCCGAAGACCTTAATCACCCTGATCAGGGGGTCCCATCCCCCTCCTGATAAAAGGCCTAGACAAGTCTGCGTGACTCATCCGACCAGGTGTCCATCTCTTCTGATTCATCCTCAGACCTAGGATACTCTTTACCCCCTTATGAGGATTCTGATGCTGAGGAATCAATTCCATCAGCCTCACCACCTGAGGACTACTCCTTTGGGGAAACCCTACATACCATGAGGGAGCATTTCCACTGGGAAGGCCAGGATTATTCAGAATCCAAGAAAAGACTCAGACTTCCTTTTATTGCCTCAACACAGACCCCTTGCTATTCCGCCAGTGTTAGATATTGTGGATGATGTGTGTACTGAATCCAGCATAAATCCTGATTCCTTACCTCCAGCCCCTGTTAAACCTGACAGGTACTACAGAGTCCCTGACCCGCACAAATTTCTGTATAAAAGCCCTGTAGCTGACCCTGAAACTATTTCTCAGGGACCCAAAGGGGTTAAGGCCTCATCAGCCAAGAATCCAGTTCCCTCTGACAGAGATTCCAGAGCATTAGACAGATGGGGAAAGAAAGTATATATGTCTGCAACTTTAGCAATGAGAGCCTTAAATTGCCAGTTTCTCATGCTAAAATAGCAGCAATTTTTACTGTCTCAGTTAAAACAAAAAATGCTTCCAGAATCAGATCCTCCTAATTTTAAAGAAATGCAGGATTTATTGCATGCAGCTGAACAAGTGGGAAAGCCTACTTTGCAATGTGGTTTTGATTCTTGAGAGGCCTCCTGCAGAGCAGCAGTTTACAGGCTCTGTCAGAAGACATGCTTGGTTAAAAGAACATACGTTACCAGATCATGTTAAAGCAAAATTACTGGATGCACCTTTGCAGCCGGATGTGTTATTTGGAGTTAAGGCAGAAGAAGTATTAAAGAAAATGGAGGATAAGGCAAAATCTATGCAAACGGTAAAGGATTTCTTACAGGTTCAGCCTTCTAGATTTAGCAGAAACTGTACAACTAAGAATTGGTCCTTTACAGACGGACCTCAAAGGGGAAGATACAGACGTCCAAGAGGTAGAGGTCAAACACAAGGTCCTTACAGGCCTCAACAATGGGTTGCATCAAGCCAGAAAGAAGGGGAAGACGGGCCTCAACCATATAAAAAGCAGCTCCAATGACTTCCCACTACAGCTGCCAAACAAATCTCTCTTGGCAGCCCCCTTGGGAGGAAAACTGGCACTCTTTTACCACAATTGGCAAATGATCACCAAAGACAAATGGGTTCTCAACACTGTATTTCAAGGTTACAGGTTCCAATTTGACACTCTGCCAAGGTCAAAAGGAATGCCAATTCTGCCACCAAATCAATGGGTAGAGGCTCAAAAACAAATTACAGCACTCATGGATATGAGAGCTATTCAAAAGGTACCATCACAGGAGCAAGGACAAGGATTTTACTCGAGACTCTTTCTGGTACCCAGAAAGGACAAAGCCTGGAGGCCCATTCTGGATCTTTCGTCTCTAAACACTTACCTGGATGTTCCGAAATTCAAAATGTTGACACTTCAGCGTCTTCCCATGCTGGGCAAGAAAGCTTGGCTTGTGACCTTGGACCTCAAGGAGGCATACCTGCATGTCCCTATCAGTCAAAACTGCAGAAGATACCTCAGATTCATAGCTGGTTCAATGCACTACCAATTCTCTGCACTGCCCTTTGGCTTATCTACTGCATCCAGGGTCTTCTCAAAGTGCCTGGCACCAGTAATTGCATTTTGCAGACAGAAAGGAATTCAAATTTATCCATACCTGGACGACTGCCTGATTCAAGCAGAGAGCAAGGACATTCTTCTAAAGCATCTGGCGTTTGTAAAAAAGTTAAGTTGCCTGGGGTACACAGTAAACGAAAAGAAATCAAAACTAGTGCCCTCACAAGAGATTATATTCCTGGGTGCCAACTTGAACACAATGTCCCCGGTGGCTTATCTCATGCCAGACAAACAAGCACAACTGACTCAATACTTTCAATTGATGGCAACAAAGACGCAACTCCCTGCACGAAAAATTCTGGAGGCCTTGGGTTACATGGCATCCTGCATGTACCTAAAGAATGTATGGTCTCAACACTGTCAAAGTTTGGAAACAGTTATACCACTAATTCCTTGCCTTCAACAGGAGTTTCAGTGGTGGGCTCAAGCTGGTCACCTCAACAAGGGACAGCCTTTTACACAACCCACAGCCAGGCAAACTCTGCCAACAGATGCATCTGATTACGCCTGGGGAGCACACATGGCAGGCAAATGTATTCAGGGCATGTGGCCCACAGAACAAAGACATCTTCACATCAATCAAAAAGAGATGCTAGCTGTACAAAATGCCCTTATAGCTTTCAAGGACCTGCTGCATCCAGGACAACTACTGCTAAAGACAGACAACACCACAGTTATATGGCACATAAACAAGCAAGGGGGCACTCACTCCTACCCCCTATGCAGACAAGCCATGACCTTGTGGAACACAGCTGTAAACCTTCAAGTTCATCTGCAAGCACAATTCCTGCCAGGAGAGAAAAACAGACTACTTAAGCAGAAACATCATGGATCCCCACGAATGGGAATTAAATCCACAAATATTCAGAATGATAACACAGAAATGGTGGAGCCCGGACATAGATCTGTTTGCATCCCCAATAAATTGCCAGCCACAAAAATTCTGCACAAGGAGTTGCCATCCACAAGCATGGAATGTAGATGCCCTCTCATTCAGCTGGGAGAACCTACAAGTATATGCTTTCCCACCACTACCTCTCCTGCCAAAGGTACTCATAAAAGCCAGGCAAGAAGAGCCAAAGATGATCCTGATTGCACCAGACTGGCCACGCCAGCACTGCTACCCAATCTTAAGGAGCTTAGCACAAGAACCACCCTGAATTTTGCCTCAAATCCCATATCTACTGACTCAGCACAACAATCAAATACTAAACAGCCAGCTAAAGACCTTTAAACCTAGCTGCATGGAAGATTCCTTAGTCAAGCAAGCAGTGCTTCTCTCCAAAGCTGTTATGGATGTCAATGTCCTTCAAGGATGCATCTGCAGTCATCACATATGGGTTGTCCTGCCTCAGGCAGCCCTTCGGTCGGCCGGATTCCAAAGTCTGGGTCCGGCGTCGGCTGATGTCGCCCTTTTCCCCAACATCAGAGCGCCTGGGGTATAAAAGCGTCAGCCGACGCCATCTTCCTCAGTCTTTCTTGCCGCGTGGTGCCCGAAGCAGAAGCAGTTCGCAAGTGCCGGTCGGCCAGCTCCTGTGATTTCAGCTACCGAAGTCTTCAAAAAAGCTAACTACCCCGTTGGGGACTCTTTCTTGCCTCAGCCGATGTCAGATCAAACGGTTAAAGTTAATAATTGTTTATCTTGTGGGAAACAAATACCTCATAAGGATTTCCACTCTTACTGCTTATAATGCCTAGGCCCAGACCACGACGTCTCGGCCTGTTCAGCCTGTGCTTCCTTCAATAAACGCACTCTTAGGCATCGGGCAGAGTTTGCATAGGAAATTTTTGGGGAAAATTTCAGTTATATCATGCCGTCTGAGCTTTCGACAGCTCATTTACCCAAAAAACATAAGGATAAGGACCGACACACGCGGTCTGCGGTTTCGGCTGACTCCACGCCTAGGCCTACCGCGAGTGTTTCGGTCTCTACTGAAGCCGAATCTCTACCGCTTCCGACCGACGACACCACACAGCCGGTAACTTCGGTACCGGAGGCCATCACCGAGTCGGTCATAGAATTTCCGTCTGAAACCGGTGCTCAGGAAATATCCGACACCATTTCTGTTGATAAAACTATTCCAGCACGTGGGGCAGCCAGGCCTCCTGTATCCATGTCCATTAAGGCCTATACACGGGCTAAAGCTGCTAAACAGACAAAATCTCTCCCTCCCAAGGCTATACCTCAGGGATCCACTACCGGTTCACAAATTTTAAGTTTGGCTGAAGACCTTATTTCCTTAATCAGGGGCTCTCAACCACATCCAGACAGGGGCTTTCAACCACCTCCAGGCAAAAGGCCCAGGGTTGAGCAGACAGATCCCCAGTCTTCTGATGAGGCCTCAGATGACTCTGCCCTTTCAGACTACCAGGAGGAGGCCCTTCCGGCCTACGAGGATTCTGATGCAGAGGAATCTCTTCCCTCAGCCTCCACCCCTGAAGAGTTTTCCTTTGGGGAGACCCTACACTCCATGAGAGAGCATTTCAAATGGCAAGGCCAGGAATTCTCTGATTCCAGGAAGAGGTTAAGGACTATTTTTTACATTTACCTCAGCATAGACCTTTGGCTATTCCTCCTGTTTTAAATGTTATAGAAGATGTGTACTCTGAGTCTAGTATTTCCCCTGACTTCCTTCCTCCGGCTCCTGTCAAACCTGACAGGTACTACGGGGTCCCGGACTCACATCTATACCTTTACAAGGGCCACTCTGCTGACCCAGAAACTATTTCCCAGGGCCCTAAAGGGGTTACAACCACCATTGCCAAGAATCCACTTCCTTCTGAAAGGGGGCTTTAGAGAGATGGGGTAAAAAAGTGTATACTTCTTCCACACTTTCTATGAGAGCATTAAATTGTCAATTCCACAGGATATACAGTATCCAGGAGTATCTGTTAGATGAATTGCATAAAAAACTAACCTCGCCTGAACCCCTAGACCGCAAGGCACTTCAGGATCTGGTGCATAACTCTCAGCAGGTTAGCAACCATTTCTTACAGTGTGGTTATGATGCATTGGAAGCTTCATGTAGGTCAGCAATGACAGGTGCAGTCATACGTAGACATGCTTGGCTGAAGGAACAAACACTGCCAGATCATGTTAAAGCAAAGCTTCTGGATGCACCACTGGAAAAACAAAAGTTATTTGGTTCCACGGCTCAAGAGGTCTTAAAGAAATTTGAGGAAAAGGCTAAATCAGTACAAACAGTCAAAGATTTTCTCCAGGTCCAACCACCAAGATTCAGCAGAAATTGGCCTTCTAAGAATTGGTCCTTTCCAGACACAGACAGATTTCAAAGAGGCAAAAACAGGCGTGCCAGAGGTAGGGGCCAAGCTCGAGGCTCCTACAGAGGACGTCAATGGCAGCCTCCTAACCAGAGAGGTAGTGCAGGACCTACAACTACTGCGCAAGGACAAACTCAGTGACTTGACTTAGACTCAGCCAACCAGGGCTCAATTGGAAGCACCTTTGGGCGGAAAGCTTTATTTATTCTCAGAAAATTGGCACAGTATTACAAAGGACAAATGGATACTGCAAATAATAGACAAAGGATACAGATTCCATTTTCATACATTACCAAGAAGACAAGGCATGCCAAACCTGCCACCAAATCAAAGGGCAGAGGCTTTCAAGCAAATTTCCAAACTACTACAAATGAAGGCAATAGAGAAGGTTCCTTGCACGGAACAAGGCCAAGGATTTTATTCCAGACTATTCCTTGTTCCAAGAAAAGAAAAGCAATGGAGGCCTATTCTGGACTTGTCCGCAATGAATACTTATCTCATCGTGCCAAAATTCAAAATGCTGACCTTACAGCAACTCCTTCCCATGCTGGGCAAGGGGTCCTGGCTGGTAACTCTAGACCTCAAGGAGGCATACCTGCATGTCCCTATCAGACAAAGTTGCAGAAGGCACCTCAGATTTCTTGCAGGTTCAGAGCATTATCAATTCTCAGCATTGCCCTTTGGCTTATCTACTGCGCCCAGAGTATTCACGAAATGCCTTGCATCAGTAATTGCACATTGCAGACTTCAGGGGATTCAAATATACCCATACCTGGACGACTGCCTTATACAAGCGGACAGCCAACAGACATTGGTAAAACACTTGGACTATGCTATCCGCCTACTACAGGCCTTGGGATACACAGTCAACATTCAAAAATCAAGACTTGTTCCATCCCAACGAATAATTTTTCTGGGTGCAAAGCTGGATACAAACACCCAAATGGCTTTTCTCACAGAAGAAAAACAAGAACAATTACCGGATTATTTCAGAAATCTGACAACACAAACCCAGCTGACTGCAAGGAAAATCCTGCAGGCCCTGGGTTTCATGGCATCTTGCATTCTTCTGATTCCACAAGCAAGGCTGCATATGAGGAAACTACAATGGTACCCAAGGAGTCTATGGTCCCAACACGGTCACAGCCTAGAAACTTTGATCCCCCTCATTCCTAGCCTTCAAAAGGAATTTATGTGGTGGGCACAAGCAAGCCAGTCAAACATGGGCCTGCCTTTCAGCAAGCCACATATCAGCCAAACCATTACAACGGACGCCTCAGACCATGGATGGGGAGCGCACATGAAGGACAGATGTATTCAAGGGCAATGGACACAAAAGGAATTGCGCCTGCACATCAACCAAAAGGAAATGCTGGCAGTGATACATTCAATCGAGGCCTTCGAACATTTCCTGCATCAAGGTCACCTGCTAATAAAGACCGACAATACCTCAGTTATGTGGTACATAAACAAGCAAGGAGGTACCCATTCCTACCCTCTTTGCAGGCTGGCAATGAATCTTTGGGATCTTTCCCTAAAACTCAATATAGAGCTGCATTCCCAGTTCGTACCAGGAAAGGACAATGTACTGGCGGACAGCCTAAGCAGAAACACCATGGATCCATATGAATGGATGTTGCATCCAGACATTTTTCTTCAGATAGCACAATCATGGGGAAGGCCGGCCATAGATCTTTTTACCTCCCCCCACAACCATCAACTGAAGAAATTCTGCACAAGGACATACCATCCACAAGCATGGAAAGTGGACGCCCTCTCCTTCAGCTGGAATGCTCTAACAGTATATGCATTCCCACCTCTTCCGTTAATGACCAAGGTCTTACTGAAGATCAGGACAGAGCAACCAAAAGTGATTCTGATAGCTCCGGACTGGCCAAGACAACACTGGTACCCACTGTTAAAGAGCATGTCACGCACAAAACCGTGGCCTCTACCACAATGGCCACTTCTGACACAGCACAATTACAAAACTCTGCACTCCAGCCTAAAAATCTTGCAGCTGACAGCCTGGAAAATACCTTGACTCCTCATCAAGATAAACTATCCAAGAGGGTAAAGGATATCATCATGGAAGCTCGGCGGCCTTCCACAAGAAAGGCATATTCAGCAAAATGGAAAAGATTTCGAACATGGAGCACCGCAAAGGGTCAGGATCCGACAGTGATGAGCATTCCACATATCCTTGAATACTTGGCTGAAATGCTCCATAATGGCCTTTCTTATTCATCCATAAAAATTCATGCTTCAGCTATTTCAGCAGAGTACAACACTGATCCACCTGTATTTTCTCATCCTCTGCTAAGGCAGTTTCTAAGAGGGATAAAAAACATCAACCCTCCAAGGAAACCATCAGTGCCTTCATGGGACCTTAACTTCATGTTGGAAAAATTAACTCTACCTCCCTTTGAACCAGCAGCATCTTCAGAATTACAATTCCGGTCTTGGAAGACTGCCTTCCTTCTGGCCATAACCTCAGCAAGAAGAGTATCTGAGGTTACAGGCCCTCATGGCAGTACAACCATTTCTAATTTTCCATCAGGACAGAGTCTCTTTGAGAACCAATCCTTCATTCATGCCAAAGGTGGTATCCAGGGTCTCACTGAACCAAGCTATCCACCTGCCTACTTTCTTTCCAAATCCACAAAATAAAGGAGAGAAACTTCTGCATACCCTGGACATTCACAGACAGTTACGCTATTACTTGGACAGAACTAAGACTTACAGAAAAACTGACCAACTGTTTGTAGCATATGCTGCTGGTGTACAAGGAAAAGCAATTTCAAAATGGATAGGAAATTGCATTCGATTCTGTTACTCTTTTCATGGAAAAGCTGTGCCAGCTAACATCAGACCTCATTCCACCAGAGCAACAGCCTTCTTAAGAGGGGTGGCTACAAAGGACATTTTAGAAGCTGTTACATGGAGCTCAGTGCATACATTTTCCAAGCATTACAACTTGCCTTTATATTCCAGATCCAGAGCAGGCTTTGCTACTGCATTCCTGATGAGCATGTTAGGTACACCATCTTTTTCTACCACCTCCAGCTTGGCTATGGTATTCTACCCATATGTAAGGACTGTAGATGCATCCTTGAAGGACATAGTACAGATGTCCTTCAAGGATGCATCTGCAGTCTTAACAAATGGGTTGTCCTGTCGTCAGGCAGCCCTTCGGTCGGCCGGATTCATTCCTCTCGGACATCTACATTTATGGTAGGTACAAAACTGTACTTTTTGTACCTACCATAAATGTAGATGTCCGATAGGTATGCATCTGCAGTCAGGTTTTCCCTCCCTCCTACCCCTCTGTCGTATTCTTTGGGTTCCTATCCCTCATTTTAGCTAGCTGGGGTTATCTTTTATGGTGTATTTGTTTTTTATTGCTGTGCATGTTTGGAATTTATTCATTTCTCCAAAATTTAGCCTTTTTAGAGGGCACCTGGCATCTGGAGCAAGAAAAACTGAGGAAGATGGCATCTGCTGACGCTTTTATACCCCAGGCGCTCTGACGTCGGGGAAACGGGCGACATCAGCCGACGCCGGAACCAGACTTTGGAATCCGGCCGACCGAAGGGCTGCCTGAGGCAGGACAACCCATATGTAAGGACTGCAGATGCATACCTATCGGACATCTACATTTATGGTAGGTACAAAACTGTACTTTTCTTCTTCCGATCAGGATTATTCTTTCCCTTCTTATGAGGATTCTGATGCTAAAGAATCCATTCCTTCAGCTTCTCCCCCTGAGGATTTTTCTTTTGGGGAAACTTTGCATGAAATTAGGGAACATTTCCACTGGGATGGACAGGAGTATTCGGAATCCAAGAAAAGACTGAGGGAATTTCTTCTTCTTCCCCAACATAGACCCCTGGCTATTCCTCCTGTTTTGGATATTGTGGATGATGCCTTTTTGGTGGCTAACTTAACCCCTGTCTCTCTTCCTCCTGCTCCTGTTAAGCCCGATAGATATTACAGGGTTCCTGATTCCCATCAGTTTTTATATAAGAACCCTTCTGCTGACCCTGAAACCATTTCCCAGGGTCCTAAGGGAGCTAAGGCCGCTTCTGCCAAAAATCCTATTCCTACTGAAAAGGATTCTCGATCCTTAGAAAGATGGGGCAAAAAGGTGTACACTTCTGCTACTTTGTCCATTAGGGCTTTAAACTGTCAGTTTCATATGTTTAAATACCAGCAATTTCTACTGTCTGTCTTAAAACAAAAGCTTACTTCCATTTCTGCCTGTGCAGATGATAAGGAATTACATGACTTATTGCATGCCACTGAACAGGTTGGGAAGCATGGTTTACACTGTGGATTTGATGCCTTGGAGGCTTCTTGTAGGGCTGCCGCCTCTGGCACAGTCATTAGAAGGCATGCATGGCTAAAGGAACAAAATTTACCTGAACAAGTAAAGGCTAAATTATTGGATGCTCCTGTTCAGCATAATGTTTTGTTTGGATCAAAAGCTGAAGAGGTGATTAAAAAGATGGAGGATAAGGCGAAATCCATGCAAACAGTTAGATTTCTTGCAAGTGCAGCCTCCTAGATTTAGCAGGAATTGGCCTTCTAAAAATTGGTCCTTTCCCTCTTCAGACAGGCCTCAGAGGGGTAGATATAGACGTTCCAGAGGGAGGCCTCAAACACAAGCTGCTTATAGACCAAGACAGTGGACTGCTTCCACTCCTAGGGGAGGAGAGGACAGGTCTCAGTCTCAAAGGAAACAAACTCAATGACTCCCTCTGTTGGGCTGCAGGAACTTCTTGCCTGGAAGCCCCTCTCGGAGGAAAACTTTCTCTTTTTTATCAAAATTGGACTCAAATAACCCAAGACAAATGGGTTTTGGATGTGGTTTTAAGAGGTTACAAATTCCATTTTCACACCTTGCCAAGACCAAGCGGATGGCCAGACCTTCCAAAACATCAATGGACGGAGGCCTTACACCAGGTGGAAGCTCTTTTGGCTATGAATGCCATAGAACTGGTTCCTCTTTCAGAGATGGGAAAAGGTTTTTATTCAAGGCTCTTTCTAGTCCCAAGGAAGCAAAACTCATGGAGACCCATTCTGGATCTGTCGGTCTTGAACACCTTTCTAGAAATTCCAAAATTCAAGATGCTTACTCTACAGCAGCTACTTCCAATGCTGTCCAAAAATGCATGGATGGTAACTTTGGATTTAAAGGAAGCATATTTACACATTCCCATCAGGCAGGATTGCAGAAAATACCTCAGGTTCAAAGCCATATCGAGGCACTTTCAATTCTCTGTGCTGCCCTTTGGATTATCTACTGCGCCCAGGGTCTTCACCAAATGCCTGGCTCCAGTAGTAGCTTACTGCAGACTCAAGGGAATTCAAATTTACCCTTATCTGGACGATTGTCTAATTCAGGCAGACAGCAAGGATGTCTTACTCCAGCATCTGGAATTTGTACAGAACCTCCTCAAGTTCCTGGGATTCTCTGTAAACACAAAAAAGTCAATTTTGACACCATCACAACAGATAACTTTTCTGGGTGCACTTTTAAACACCACAACCCAGATGGCATTTCTGACATCCGAAAAACAGTTACAGCTGGCTTCAACTTTCAGAACCTTGGCAACTTTAACTCATCTATCTGCAAGGAAATTCCTGCAGGCTTTGGGTTACATGGCCTCCTGCATCCTTCTCGTACCATATGCAAGACTACACATGAGGAAAATACAGTGGTACCTAAAATGTGTATGGTCTCAGCATTGCCACAGTTTAGACATTCTGATCTCCGTCCTTCCTTGCCTTCAAAAGGAATTTCTTTGGTGGTCCAGGGCATGTGCTCTAAACAAAGGGAAGCCCTTCCGTCTGCCTCCTGCCTCTCAGATTCTAACCATGGACGCCTCGGATTATGCTTGGGGAGCCCATTTTCAGGGCAATTGTTTGCAGGGCCTTTGGACAAAGGATCAGAAGCACCTGCATATCAATTTAAAGGAAATGTTAGCCAGTCAGAAAGCCCTATTGGCCTTCAAGACTCTTTTACAACCAGGACAACTGTTAATATGGACAGACAACACCACAGTTATGTGGTACATAAACAAGCAAGGGGGATCTCATTCCTACCCCCTTTGCAGACTAGCCATGGATCTATGGAACACAGCTCTAGCTTGCAATCTGGATCTTCAAGCTCAGTTTCTACCAGGGAAGCAAAACTTCCTGGCAGACAGTCTGAGTAGAAATCTTTCGGATCCACACGAGTGGATGCTGGACACCAAAATATTCAGGATGATAACAGCAGTCTGGGGATGCCCTCACATAGACCTCTTTGCATCCCATCTCAATCATCAACTACA
Organism: Protopterus annectens; assembly: GCF_019279795.1. Taxonomy (NCBI): domain Eukaryota; kingdom Metazoa; phylum Chordata; order Ceratodontiformes; family Protopteridae; genus Protopterus; species Protopterus annectens. Next base: position 542,024,199 of record NC_056745.1, on the reverse strand, counting down.
GATTTTTTGCACCAGGACTTTCCACAGAGAGGCTTGGAAAGTGGACGCCCTGTCATTCAGTTGGAGGAACCTCTCGGGATATGCCTTTCCGCCTCTTCCTCTTCTTCCACTGGTCTTATTGAAGATAAAACAGGACAAACCCAAGATGATAATCTTGCTGGCTCCAAATTGGCCTCGACAGTTTTGGTGCCCAACTCTAAAAAACCTATGTCTGGAGCCCCCTTGGGTTTTACCTCAGTCTCCGAACCTTCTGTCCCAACATCAGGGTCAGGTTCTACACTCTCATGTCAGAACTCTCAGCCTGGCGACCTGGTTAATCCAGGGCCTTTGATTTCTTCTTTCCTACCCAAACAGGTTATGGATGTCATTTTAGAAGCCAAACGTCCTAGCACTAGAAAATCTTATGCAGGAAAATGGAAAAGATTTTGTTCCTGGATGCAGGCTCAGGATTCTGATCCTCTTCTTCCTGACATTACCTTAATTTTACTTTACTTGACAGATCTTTTACATAAGGGTCTCTTTCTCTTCCATTAAAATACATGCTTCTGCTATTTCTGCTCATTATAATTCAGACCCTCCCATCTTTTCCCACCAACTCATGAGACAGTTTCTCAGAGGAGCTAAGAACTTAAGACCTCCTAGATCTCCTCCCATTCCTGCTTGGGATCTCAGCTATGTTTTGGAAAAACTAACATTGCCTCCTTTTGAGCCTGCTGCCTCTTCTGACATCAAGTTTTTATCTTGGAAGACAGCTATCTTGTTAGCCCTAACCCCTGCCAGGAGAGTTTCAGAGTTACAAGCCCTCATGGCTGTGGAACCTTATATTATTTTTCATCAAGACAGGGTATCTTTGAGGACTAATCCTACCTTCATGCCTAAGGTGGTTTCCAAAGTGGCTTTAAATCAAACTATCCACTTGCCAACCTTTTTCCCCACTCCTCAAAATAAAGGGGAAAGGATCTTACATTCCTTGGATGTACACAGACAACTACGTTTTTACCTGGACAGAACCAAGGACATCCGAAAATCAGAACAATTGTTTATTTCTTATGCTTCAAGTTCCCAAGGTAAAGCCATTTCAAAACAGACCATTTCTAAATGGATTGCTCATGGAATCAGATTTTGTTGTTCACACCATGGAAAGCAAATCCCAGGGAGTATACGGACTCATTCCACCAGAGCTGCTGCCACTTCTGCGGCCTTCCTCAGGGGAGTTCCTATCAAAGATATTTTGGAAGCTGCAATTTGGAGTTCAGTGCATACTTTTTCTAAGCACTACAATCTACCTCTCTACTCTAAGTCTATGGCAGGCTTTGCCTCTGCAGGGCCTTTTAGCCGCCCCTTCTTCTTTATGACCACCTCCCTTTCTTTCAGCTTTGGGATTCTACCCTACAGTCATGACTGCAACAGTGAAACACGATGAACATAGTACAGTTGTGTACACCTACCATAAATGTAGATGTTCGAGTGTCTTCACTGTTGCAGTCTGGGTCTCCCTCCCTCCCTCCCTCCTGTCCCCTCTTATTTTTACTTTTGTGTGGTTCCTTTTTTCACCATTCTTCTGAGGTGTATTTGCAAAGGTTAGGGGAACTTTTTCATTTTGGGACTCCTGACATCTGGGGCAAGAAAAACTGGAGAAGATGGCGTCGGCTGTCAGCTTTGTACTCCTGGCGCTCTGACGTCAGGGAGCATGGTTGAACAGCGGACGCCGGACCCACACTTTGGGATTCTGGCCGACCGAGGGCTGCCTGCCGGCAGGGGAGAACCCTACAGTCATGACTGCAACAGTGAAGACAATCGAACATCTACATTTATGGTAGGTGTACACAACTGTACTTTGTCTGTGTACATCCAATGAATGCAGAATCCGCTCCCCCTTGTTCTGCGTATTTGGGTAAAATGTTGGCAGGTGAATTGCCTACTCATTCCCTCCAGTAGAACTCTTTTGAGTGTGTACCTTTAACTCCTAGTGGGCGTGGCTTCAACATTTAAAAATTGAAGATGTCCTTCATGGATGCATCTGCAGTCATAACAACTGGGTTGTCCTGTCGTCAGGCAGCCCTTCAGTCGGCCGGATTCCAAAGTCCGGGTCCGGCTTCGGCTGATGTCGCACTTCACCCGACGTCATCTCTGTTGGTCTTCGGGTATAAAGGCATCAGCCGACGCCATTTTCCTCAGTCTTTCTTGCCGCTGGCGCTCAAGCAGAAGCTGTTCGCAAGTGCCGGTCGGTCGGATCCAGAGATTACTTCTACCGAATACTACCAAGACTTCTAAAGCTAAGTACCCCGTTGGGGACTCTTTCTTGCCTCAGCCGATGTCAGAAAAAGTTAATAATTGTTTAACCTGTGGGAAACAAATACCTCATAAGGATTTCCACTCTTACTGTCTGCCTTGTTTAGGCCCAGCCCACGTAGCAGCCTGTTCGGCCTGTGCTTCTTTCAACCGACGAACGCTTAGGCGTCGGTCGGAGTTTGCTGAACAGTTTTTCGGTTCTGTTTTTGCGTATATTATGCCGTCGGATCCTCTGACTACCCAAACTGCTAAAAAACGCAAAGATAAAGACCGACACTCGCGGTTTCGGCCGAAACCATGGTTAAGCAAACCGCGAGTGTCTCTGTTTCGGCCGAAACCGAGAAAGCTGATCAAAATACAGCAGAATCTATCACTACCACTGAGGCCCCTGCTACTTCTCTTGAATCGGCCTCAGAAATTTAATCCACTACGGTGGTTGCCACTGACTTATCAGACACCATTCCCTTGGATGTGTCTACCCCAGCACGTGGTGCTGCTAGGCCTCCAGCAGCCATGTCCATTAAGGCCTTTGCCAGGGCCAAAGCAGCCAAAACTACTAGAACAGTGCCTGCTAAACCCACTACAACACGGCCCTCTTCTAGTTCACAAATGCTTACCCTGGCAGAAGATTTAATTTCATTAATTAGGGGATCTCAATCTCACCCAGACAGGGCCTCTCAGCCCCCAGAGAAGAGACCTAGGGCAGAGCCCCCCGAGCCTGTGTCCTCTGATTCTGCTGATGAATCAGACATAGACCAGCCAGAGGCTCCTTTCTCCAATTTTGAAGACTCAGATGCTGAAGAATCCATTCCAGCTGCCTCCCCACCAGAAGAATTTTCCTTTGGGGAAACCTTACATGCCATGCGAGAGCAGTTCCAATGGCAGCAGCAGGATTTCTCAGACTCCAGAAAAAGACTTAGAACCTTTCTGCACCTTCCACAACACAGGCCCTTAGCTATACCTCCTGTGCTCTCTGTAGTGGATGATGCCTTCAATGATGTCTGCTCTGCACCAGATACTTTACCTCCAGCCCCTGCCAAACCAGACAGATTTTACAGGGTACCAGACACTCATCACCACCTTTACAAGGCCCCACTTGCAGACCCCGAAACTATATCCCAGGGTCCCAAGGCAGTAGCGACCACAGCTAAAACCCTATTCCTTCTGAAAGGGAAGCCAGGTCTTTAGACAGATGGGGCAAAAGGTTTACACTTCAGCTACTCTCTCAGCTAGAGCTTTAAACTGTCAGTTTCACATGATACAATACCAAGAGTTTATGCTTGATCAGTTAACAAAAAGCTATCCTCTGATGAATCAATTGATAAGAAATATGTATTAGAAATGGTAAATAACATACAACAGGTTAGTAACCATTCCTTAAAATGTGGCTATGATGCACTTGAGGCTTCATTTAGATCAGCCATGACTGGCACAGTGATAAGAAGGCATGCATGGCTAAAGGAACAAGCTTTACCGGATCATGTTAAAGCTAAGTTATTAGATGCTCCTATGGATAAGACCAGCTTGTTTGGTACACCTGCCCAGCAGGTAATGAAGAAAATGGAAGAAAAGGCAAAATCTGTTCAAACGGTTAAAGATTTCTTGCAGGTCCAACCCCCAAGGTTTAGCAGGAACTGGCCTGCCAAAAATTGGTCCTTTCCTGACTCCACAAGATCCCAAAGGGGCAGGAATAGACGTTCCAGAGGCAGAAACCAATCCAGAGGAGGTGCCTACAGAGGACGACAGTGGCAAGGTAACAACAGAGGCACAGACACAACCACTGCCACTACAACAACACAGCCACAGTGACTTAACTCTAAATCCGCCTACCAGGGAACAAATAGCAGCTCCATTAGGCGGCAAATTAACCTTATTTTCAAAGAACTGGCACTATATCACAAAAGACAAGTGGATTTTACAAACCATAGATCAAGGTTACCGGTTCCACTTCCACACTTTACCAGTCAAAAGAGGAATGCCAAATCTACCTCCAAATCAAAAACAGAGGCTCTACAACAGATAATGCAGTTAGCAAACATGAGAGCTGTGGAAAGAGTGCCAACAACAGAACAAGGAAAGGGATTCTACTCAAGACTATTCCTGGTTCCAAGAAAGGAAAAAGTTGGAGACCTATTCTCGACCTGTCCACCTTAAATACATACATCATTGTCCCAAAATTCAAAATGCTGACCCTACAGCAACTTCTTCCCATGCTGGGCAAGGAGTGTTGGCTGGTAACTCTAGATCTCAAGGAGGCATACCTGCACGTCCCCATTCGACCAATCTGCAGAAGATACCTCAGATTTCTTGCAGGATCAGAGCATTATCAATTCTCAGCATTGCCCTTTGGCTTATCTACTGCCCAGAGTATTCACAAAATGCCTGGCATCAGTAATCGCCACTGCAGACTACAGGGAATTCAAATTTACCCATACCTGGACGACTGCCTGCTACAAGGGACAACAAAAGCAAGTTGACAACAGATTTACAAAGGGTCATTTACTTGCTACAAGCACTGGGATACACAGTCAATTTACAAAAATCAAGGCTGATACCATCCCAGACAAGGACATTCTTGGGCGCGGAATTGGACACAGTAAAACAAATGGCTTTCCTAACTGCAGAAAAACAGAGAACTCCCTCTTTACTTCTTGGCACTAACAAAACAGAACAAGTTAACAGCAAGAAAAGTACTGCAGGCCTTGGGCTTCATGGCATCATGCGTAATCTTGGTCCCACTTGCCAGACTACATATGAGAAAACTACAGTGGTACCTAAAGAATTTATGGTCCCAACACAGGCACAGCCTAGAAACAGAAATTCCACTAATTCCATGCTTAAAGCAGGAGTTCCTATGGTGGGCTCAAGCATGCCAGTCAAACCCAGGGCTACCCTTTCGCAGATGTCAAGCAAGCCAGACCATCACAACAGACGCTTCAGACCTAGGATGGGGGGCCCACATGCTGGACAAATGCGTGCAAGGATTGTGGACGCAGGATCAACTTCACCTGCACATCAACCTAAAAGAAATGCTGGCAGTAAAACTGGCAATCCAAAACTTCAGACCATTTCTCAAAGAGGGCCAGTTGATGATAAGGACAGACAACACCACAGTCATGTGGTACATCAACAAACAGGGAGGCACTCATTCATACCCCCTATGCAGAATGACTTTGGAGCTGTGGAACCTGGCACTCAACTACAACATCCAGTTATAGGCAATATTTGTACCGGGAAAAGAAAATACTCTAGCAGACATACTAAGCAGAACCACATCGGATGCCCACGAATGGATGCTACATCCGGACATCTTCAAGACCATCTCAAAGAAATGGGGAATGCCTCAGATAGATCTATTTGCTTCCCCTCTCAATCACCAGCTCAAAAAGTTCTGCACAAGGACATTCCGCCCATTAGCATGGAAAGTGGATTCGCTCTCCTTCAGCTGGAAAGGCCTAACAGCATATGCATTCCCACCTCTTCCCTTGATACACAAGGTATTACTAAAAATCAAGGAAGAACGTCCAAGGATAATCCTAATAGCTCCAAACTGGCCAAGACAACACTGGTACCCTCTGCTCAGGAGCATGTCTCAGAACAATATGTGGCCAATACCCCTGATGCCTTTGATGTTAACTCAGAACAACTACAGCATCATGCATCCAAACCTAAAAACGTTGCAACTGACTGCATGGAACATCACATAGCAGCAGCTAATCCAGAACTTTCCCAAAGAGTTAAAGACATTATTCTTGAAGCCCGCAGACCTTCAACAAGAAGGAACTATGCAGGAAAATGGAAAAGGTTTGTCATTTGGAGTACTGAAAGAGGAAAAGATGTGTCAAACATAGATATGCCTAACATTCTGGAGTATCTGGCAGAACTCCTACATTCAGGCCTGTCCTACTCCTCCATCAAGATACATGCATCAGCTATATCAGCAGAATACAGCTTTGATCCACCTGTTTTTCACACCCATTACTCAGACAGTTCCTCAGAGGAATCAAGAATGTAAAACCTCCAAGGAAACCACCATTACCAGCTTGGGACTTGAACTTTGTGCTAGAAAAGTTGACACTATCACCCTTTGAGCCAGCAGCAACAGCAGACCTACAGCATCTATCGTGGAAAACCGCCTTCCTACTGGCAATAACCTCAGCCAGGAGGGTTTCTGAACTCCAGGCCCTAATGGCAGTACAACCCTTCCTAATCTTCCATCAAGATAGAGTGTCCATGAGGACTAATCCTACATTTATGCCTAAGGTGGTATCCAGAGTGTCTTTAAACCAGGCAATCCACCTACCTACCTTCTTTCCCAACCCACAAAACAGAGGGGAAAGAATACTGCATACCTTGGATGTACATAGACAACTACGCTACTACCTGGACAGAACAAAAAGTAGCAGAAAAACTGATCAGCTTTTTGTAGCCTATGCAACAGGAAGGGAAGGAAAAGCTATTTCCAAACAGACAATCTCCAAATGGATAGGAAATTGCATACGGTTCTGTTACTCCTTCCATGGAAAACCAATTCCACAGAACATAAGACCTCATTCTACAAGGGCAACAGCCACTACCACAGCCTTTTTACGAGGAGTGGCAACCAAAGACATTATTGAGGCGGCTACTTGGACCTCCGTGCATACATTTGCCAAGCATTATAATTTGCCTCTATATTCCAGATCCCGAGCAGGGTTTGCCACTGCTGTACTGCAAGGGATCCTAAACACACCATAATCTGGTTTCTTCCTCCTCCCCTAGTTGGCTATGGTATTCTACCCAGTTATGACTGCAGATGCATCCATGAAGGACATAGTACAGTTTTGTACCTACCATAAATGTAGATGTCCGAACTGGATAGCATCTGCAGTCAGGATTACCCTCCCTAATTCCCCTCTGTGGTACTCCTAGGGTGTTTACCCTCCTAATAGCTAGCTGGTGGGGGGGGAGTCTTTTATGGTGTATTTGTTGTATATATGTACATACATGCTTATTTTTTGTGTTTACCACTATCTTTTTGGAAACATTGGCATTTATCCAAAATTTTTAGCCTTCAAGAGGGCTACTGGCATCTGGGGCAAGAAACACTGAGGAAAATGGCGTCGGCTGATGCCTTTATACCCGAAGACCAACAGAGATGACGTCGGGTGAAGTGCGACATCAGCCGAAGCCGGACCCGGACTTTGGAATCCGGCCGACTGAAGGGCTGCCTGACGACAGGACAACCCAGTTGTTATGACTGCAGATGCTATCCAGTTCGGACATCTACATTTATGGTAGGTACAAAACTGTACTTTATCACCTTACACTTAACAAATACCCATTGACAGCAGTCATATATCAATACAATTGTGTTTGCTATCATGTATGCTTCACCATAAAATTTTCTGATACCTTGTATGTAACATGGTTTTGGAATTATTAATGCAAATATGAACAGGCAATATTTGACGCCTAGAGGAGCAGTAAGGTGCAACTGCAGAAACGCCTGGAGACGTCACTCTGCTGTAATGAGTTGAGCCACACTGGTTACCACCTTAGGCATAAAAGAAGGGTTGGTCCTGAGGTCCTGTCCGGGTAAAATGTAATAAAAGGCTCCACAGCCATGAGAGCCTGTAGTTCTGAAACCCTTCTTGCTGAAGTGACTGCCAAGAGAAAAGCTGTTTTCCAAGATGGAAATTTTATATCCGCGGTAGCTGCTGGTTCAAAAGGAGGCAGGGTGAGTTTTTCAGCACAAAATTGAGGTCTCATGCGGGAGTTAGTGATCTGGGAGGCCTTAAATTGTTGGCCCCTCTAAGATACTGTTTAAGCAGAGGATGGGAAAAGAGGGGAGGCTCTGTGTTGTAATTAGGCGAGATGGCAGAGGCATGAATTTTTATTGAAGAAAAAGATAGGCCCTTGTCAAGCTTCTCAGTAAAATATTGTAAAATCTGAGGAATATTGGGCTTTGCTGTATCTGTTCCTTGTGCTTGGTTCCAAGCACAGAATCTCTTCCATTTATCATAAGATTTTCTAGTACTAGGCATTCTGTCTTTCAAAATGACATCCATCACAGATTTATTTGAGAGGTGGTGTTTGAATAATTAAATTATCAGCCATGCTGCAAGGTTCAGAGTTTGGAGCTGAGTGTGCAGAATTTGATTGTTCTGCTGAGACAGTAGACGAGGTATTTGAGGCAAGTACCAAGGGGGAAGTTGAGACTTATTCCTTAGTGGGTACCAGTGTTGGCAAGGCCAGTGCAGAGCCACTAGGATAATTTTTGGTTTTTCCTGTCTGACTTTTAGTAAGACCTTGGAGATAAGAGGCAGTGAGGGAAAGGCATAGCCTGATAGGTTTTTCCAACTGAAGGATAGAGCATCCACTTTCCATGTTTTTTTGTGATGAGTTCTTGTGCAGTATTTGCCCAACCGATAATTTTGGGGAGAGGCAAATAGATCCATCTCTGGGCTCCCCCATTTCTGTGTTAACATGCTGAAGATTTGTGGATCCAGTTTCCATTTGTGAGGTTCCATAAGATTTCTGCTTAGGTCGTCTGCCAGAGTATTTTCCTGGCAGGAATTGAGCTTGAAGATGTATTTGGTAAGTCAAAGCTGTGCCACAATGCCATGGCTAGTCTGCAAAGGGAGTAGGAATGTGTACACCCCTGCTTGTTTATGTACCACATAACCATGGTGTTGTCCGTCTTTATTAGTAGTTGTCCTGGACGAAGTAAGTCCTTGATGGCTGTCGGAGCATTCTGAACAGCTAGCATCTCTTTCTGGTTGATATGCAGATGCATTTGTTTTGGGCTCCATTTGCCCTGAATGCATCTTCCCGCCAGGTGGGCCCCCCAAGCATAGTCTGATGCGTCTGTTAGGGTTTGGGTGGCAGGGGGTAGAGTGAATGACAGTCCCTTGTTTTGGTGACATGTCTCTGCCCACCAAAGAAACTCCTGTTGTAGGCAGGGAATGAGAGGAATCATTGTTTTCAGACTGTGACAATGTTGGCTTCATAAACTTTTTAGGTACCATTGAAGTTTCGTCAGATGCAGTGTCACATATGGTATTAGTAGAATGTAGGATACCATGAACCCCAAAGCCTGCAGAATTTGTCTTGCAGATGACTGTGTTTTTGTTGCCATTTGTTTGAAATATATTGTCAGTTGCCTTTGTTTGTCTGGAGTAAGGTAAACCATCTGGGCAGTTGAATTCAAGCTTTCACCCAGCAATGTAATTATTTGAGAGGGTACCAGTTGGGATTTCTTTTCGTTTATTGTGTACTCTAGGCATGTTAGAGGCCTTTTTACAAATGCCAGATGTTGAAGAGAGAGTCTGCTTGAATGAGACAGTCGTCCAGATAAGGATAAATTTGAATGCTTCTTTGTCTGCAGAATGCAATTACTGGTGCCAGACACTTTGTAAAGACCCTGGGCGCAGTAGATAAGCCAAAGGGCACTGCAGTGAATTGGTAATGCAGAAAACCTGCCTTGAAGCAGAGGTATCTTCTGCATGATTCCCTTATTAGGATATGCAGGTATGCCTCTTAAGTCTAGAGTCACTAACCAAGCGTTCCTGCCCAGCATAGGCAGTAGTTGTAAAGTCAGCATTTTGAATTTTGGAATGTCCAGGAACGTGTTCAAAATCAATAAGTCCTAGTATTGGATGTCAGGAATTGTCTTTTTTGGGTACCAGGAAAAGTCTTGAATAAAAACCTTGTCCTTTTTCCTTTTCTGGTACTGGTTGAATAGCCCCATATCCATGAGGGACATAACTTGTTTCTGAGCCTCTGCCCACTGATTTTGTGGCAGATCCGGCCATCCGTTTGGAATTGGCAAACTATGGAAATGAAATCTGTACTCCGGGATACTATGTTCAATACCCACTTGTCCTGGGTAATTAACTGCCAGTTCTGAGCATGAAGTGCTAGTCCCCCCCCCCCCCCCCAAGGGGGCTGCCAAAAGATAAGTGCTTGGTGATGGTAGAGGAAAGTCATTGAGACTGCTTACTGTAGGGTTGTGCTTTGTTTCTTCCAGACTCTGTTGGACACAGGAGAGGACCAATTTTTAGTAGGCCAGTGCCTACTAAACCTGGGTGGCTGCACTTGCAAGAAATCTTTTACAATTTGCATAGATTTAGCTTTGTCTTCCATTTTCTTTAAAACCTCTTCTGCCTTATTACCAAACAGAGTATCATGCTGTGAGGGAGCATCCTACAATTTAGCTTTAACATGATCAGGCAGATTTTGCTCCTTGAGCCAGGCATGCCTTCTAATCACAGATCCAGTAACTGCGGCCCTGCAAGAGGCCTCCAAGGAATCAAAACCACATTGCAAAGTATGCTTTCCAACCTGTTCTGCCGAATGCAATAATTCCTGTAACTCTTAATTTTCCACACAATCAGAAATCAACATAATTTTCTATTTCAGTAAACCCATAACATGCTGTTGATATTTAAGGATATGAAACTGGCAGTTTAAGGCTCTGATAGCCAAGGTAGCAGACGTATAAACCTTCTTCCCCCATCTATCCAGCGCCCTGGAATCTCTATCAAAGGGGGTATGATTTTTGGCTGTAGGGGTCTTTACACCCTTGGGACCCTGAGAAATATTCTCTGGATCAGCAGCAGAATTTTTGAATAGAAATTTGTGGGAGTCTGGAACCCTGTAATATCTGTCTGGCTTACTAGGAGCCGGAGGTAGGGAATCAGGAGCCATGCTTGATTCCGAAAACACATCAACAACAATGTCTAATACAGGAGATATAGCCAAAGGCCTAGGCTGAGGAAGGAGGAGGAAATCCCTAAGCCTCTTTTTTGATTCAGAGAAATCCTGACTCTCCCAATGAAAATGTTTCCTTAAAGTATACAAAGTCTCCAAAAGAGTAATCCTCAGGAAGAGATACAGATGGGATGGATTCCTTTGCATCAGAATCCTCATAGGGTAGAATAGAAAATTCCTGATCAGAAGAGGAATCAGAAAAAATGGAAACCTGATCTGAAGATTCATAATCAGTGCCTTGCCTAGGCCTCTTGGCAGTGGGTGGGTTTGGGAACCCCTGATCAAGGTAATTAAGCCTTCAGGCATTTTGATCATCTGTTTTTTTAGGCATAGGGGCCTGAGCACGTGGTTCATGCATCAGTTTTTTTAGACATAGAAGATATTTCTGACCTTGTTTTTGTGGCTGGCATCAGTTTAATATAAAAATGCTGAGGCCTGAAAACACCCTTAGAAACCGGTGCCTGCTCAGCGGCTCTGGACCCATCTAAGGGAGAGACATCTGCGGGTTCAGTACTCTGAGAATCTCGCGGCATACTGGACTCAGAGTGGGTCTCGGTAGAGGCCTGCGACTCAAAAGTAGCGGATGTTAGGGGCTGCGAAAGTGCCTCACTGAGTACTGGCGAACCGGCGACTGGCTTAGGAGAAGCTTCGTTGTCGGCTTTGGACTTCGACGGTCTCTGTCTTTTTCTTTGCGTTTTTTGTGAACTCCGGTAGTCTGATTGCTAACCGACGACATTTCAGGATAATTAAATCTTGATCCAAAATATTTAGAAGCAAAACTATACCGACGCTTAATAGTGCGTTGGTTAAATCTAGCACAAAACCGACAGCAAGGCACGTTATGATGTGGGCCTAGGCAACGAATACAGTACAAATAAAAATCCTTATGAGGTGTTTGCTTCCCACAAGTAATGCAATTAACTTTTACTGACATCAGTAAGGAGCAAGAAAAAGTTTCCCCAATGGGGTACTTAGCTTTAGTTTGAAGACTTCGGTTCTGAAACTCAAATGCGAAAATATCAGGAGTCGGCCGACCAGCACTTGCGAACTGCTTCTTCTTTGGGCACCGCGCAGCAAGAAAGACGGAATAAAATGGCATCGGCTGCATGTTTTATAGCCCTGATGACCTGACGTCATGGAAGAGGAGACAGCAACTGACTCAGGACCCCCCCCCCCCAGGACAGCACTTCTGGAAATCGCAAGGCACAAAGCACCAAAGCGCAAAAAATAAAAAAAAAAAAAAAAAAGCATTCCAGCTTGTCTGGATGAAGCACTGGCACTCTTCACTCTGTTTTGTGGGCTTCCTCAGAGTCTATGGCCAAATGCGTTGTCTTCATAAAGAGTAAAAGGTCAGACTTTGATATTCCTGAAGTGTTTTGATCCCTGACTGTAAAACTGAGACCCTCTGAAGATGATTCTAATACCCATGATTTAGATGCTGATGAATTGTCTCATGAACACCTTACTGAAAATTTAATTGAATCTGTAACTGAAGATACTTTGTCCTCTGCTTTTCCTGCAGAAGACTTTTCCTTTGGGGACATCCTTCATAGGATAAAGGTGTTCTAATAAGAAACCAGAGAATACTCAGACGACCAACTGAGGTACAGAGCTTATATGGGTTTGTCAGAATCCGTGCGTCTAACAGATGTCCTTCATGGATGCATCTGCAGTCATAACAACTGGGTTGTCCTGTCGTCAGGCAGCCCTTCAGTCGGCCGGATTCCAAAGTCCGGGTCCGGCTTCGGCTGATGTCGCACTCCACCCGACGTCATCTCTGTTGGTCTTCGGGTATAAAAGCATCAGCCGACGCCATTTTCCTCAGTCTTTCTTGCCGCTGGCCAAGCAGAAGCTGTTCGCAAGTGCCGGTCGGTCGGATCCAGAGATTACTTCTACCGAATACTACTTCGAAGACTTCTAAAGCTAAGTACCCCGTTGGGGACTCTTTCTTGCCTCAGCCGATGTCAGAAAAAGTTAACAATTGTTTAACCTGTGGGAAACAAATACCTCATAAAGATTTCCACTCTTACTGTTTGCCTTGTTTAGGCCCAGCCCACGACGTAGCAGCCTGTTCGGCCTGTGCTTCTTTCAACCGACGAACGCTTAGGCGTCGGTCGGAGTTTGCAGAACAGTTTTTCGGTTCTGATTTTGCGTACATTATGCCGTCGGATCCTCCGACTACACAATCTACCAAAAAGCGCAAAGATAAAGACCGACACTCGCGGTCCGCGGTTTCGGCCGAAACCATGGTTAAGCAAACCGCGAGTGTCTCGGTTTCGGCCGAAACCGAGAAAACTGATCTAAGTACAGCTGAACCTATTCCTACAACTGAGGCCCCTGCTACAACTCTTGAATCGACCTCAGAAATTTTACCCACTACGGTGGTTGACTTATCAGACACCATCCCCTTGGATGTCTCTACCCCAGCACGTGGTGCTGCTAGGCCTCCAGCAGCCATGTCCATTAAGGCCTTCGCCAGGGCTAAAGCAGCCAAGACTACTAAAACAGTGCCTGTTAAACCCCACATCCAGGCCCTCTTCTAGTTCCCAAATGCTTACTTTGGCAGAAGATTTAATTTCTTTAATCAGAGGATCTCAATCTCACCCAGATAGGGCCTCTCAGCCCCCAGAGAAGAGACCTAGGGCAGAGCCCCCTGAGCCAGTGTCCTCTGATGAATCTGCTGATGAATCAGACATAACTGACCAGCCAGACGCTCCCTTCTCCAATTTTGAAGATTCTGATGCTGAAGAATCCATTCCAGCTGCTTCCCCACCAGAAGAATTCTCCTTTGGGGAAACCTTGCATGCCATGCGAGAACAGTTCCAATGGCAGCAACAGGATTTTTCAGACTCCAGAAAAAGACTTAGGACCTTTCTGCACCTCCCACAGCACAGGCCCTTAGCTATACCTCCTGTTCTCTCTGTGGTGGATGATGCTTTCAATGATGTTTGCTCCGCTCCAGATTCTTTACCCCAGCCCCTGCCAAACCAGACAGATTTTACAGGGTGCCAGATACTCATCACCACCTTTACAAGGCCCCACTTGCAGACCCAGAAACTATATCCCAGGGTCCCAAGGCAGTAGCATGACCATAGCTAAAAACCCTACTCCTTCTGAAAGGGAAGCAAGGTCATTAGACAGATGGGGTAAAAGGTCTACACTTCAGCTACTCTCTCAGCTAGAGCTTTAAACTGTCAGTTTCACATGATACAATACCAAGAGTTTATGCTTGATCAGTTAACTAAAAACTAACCACTGATGAATCTCTTGATAAGAAATATGTATTAGAGATGGTAAATAGCATACAACAGGTTAGCAACCATTCCTTAAAATGTGGCTATGATGCACTGGAGGCTTCATTTAGATCAGCCATGACAGGCACAGTGATAAGAAGGCATGCATGGCTAAAGGAACAAGCTTTACCGGATCATGTTAAAGCTAAGCTGCTAGATGCTCCTATGGACAAGACAAGTTTGTTTGGTACACCTGCCCAGCAGGTTATGAAGAAAATGGAAGAAAAGGCAAAATCTGTTCAAACTGTTAAAGATTTCTTGCAGGTTCAACCCCAAGGTTTAGCAGGAACTGGCCTGCCAAAATTGGTCCTTTCCTGACTCCACAAAATTTCAAAGGGGCAGGAATAGACGCTCCAGAGGCAGAAACCAATCCAGAGGAGGTGCCTACAGAGGACGACAGTGGCAAGGTAACAACAGAGGCACAGACACAGCCACTGCCACTACATCAGCACAACCACAGTGACTTAACCCTAAATCCGCCTACCAGGGAACAAATAGCAGCTCCTCTAGGCGGAAAGTTAACCTTATTTTCAAGGAACTGGCACTGCATAACAAAAGACAAGTGGATTTTACAAACCATAGATCAAGGTTACCGGTTTCACTTCCACACCTTACCAGTCAAAAGAGGAATGCCAAATCTACCTCCAAATCAAAAAACAGAGGCTCTACGCCAGATAATGGAGTTAGCAAACATGAGAGCTGTGGAAAGAGTGCCAACAGCAGAGCAAGGAAAGGGTTCTATTCCAGACTATTCCTAGTTCCAAGAAAGGAAAAAGTTGGAGACCAATTCTCGACCTGTCCACCTTAAATACATACATCATTGTCCCAAAATTCAAAATGCTGACCCTACAGCAGCTTCTTCCCATGCTGGGCAAGGAGTCTTGGCTGGTAACTCTAGATCTCAAGAAGGCATACCTGCACGTCCCCATTCGACCAATCTGCAGAAGATACCTCAGATTTCTTGCAGGATCAGAGCACTATCAATTCTCAGCATTGCCCTTTGGCTTATCTACTGCCCAGAGTATCCACAAAATGCCTCGCATTAGTAATCGCCCTTTGCAGACTACAGGAATTCAAATTTACCCATACCTGGACGACTGCCTGCTACAAGGGGACAACAAAAGCAAGCTGACAACAGATTTACAAAGGGTCATTTACTTGCTACAAGCACTGGGATACACAGTCAATTTACAAAAGTCAAGGCTGATACCATCCCAGACAAGGACATTCTTGGGCGCGGAATTGGACACAGTAAAACAAATGGCATTCCTGACTACAGAAAAACAAAAAGAACTTCCTCTTTACTTCTTGGCACTAGCAAAACTGAAAAAGTTAACAGCAAGAAAAGTACTGCAGGCCTTGGGCTTCATGGCATCATGCATAATCTTGGTTCCATTTGCCAGACTACATATGAGAAAACTACAGTGGTACCTAAAAAATTTATGGTCCCAACACAGACACAGTCTAGAAACAGAAATCCCACTAATTCCATGCTTAAAACAGGAGTTCCTATGGTGGGCTCAGGCATGCCAGTCAAACCCAGGCCTACCCTTTCGCAGATGTCAAGCAAGCCAGACCATCACAACAGACGCTTCAGACCTAGGATGGGGGGCCCACATGCTGGACAAATGCGTGCAAGGATTGTGGACACAGGATCAACTTCACCTGCACATCAACCTAAAAGAAATGCTGGCAGTAAAACTGGCAATCCAAAAGTTCAAACCATTTCTCAAGGAGGGCCAGTTGATGATAAGGACAGACAACACCACAGTCATGTGGTACATCAACAAACAGGGAGGCACTCATTCATACCCCTTATGCAGAATGACCTTGGAGCTGTGGACCCTGGCACTCAGCTACAACATCCAGTTACAGGCAATATTTGTACCGGGGAAAGACAATACTCTAGCAGACATATTAAGCAGAACCACTTCGGATGCCCACGAATGGAAGCTGCACCCGGACATCTTCAAGACCATCTCAAAGAAATGGGGAATGCCACAGATAGACCTATTCGCATCACCTCTCAATCACCAGCTCAAAAATTCTGCACAAGGACATTCCACCCACTAGCATGGAAAGTGGATTCGCTCTCCTTCAACTGGAAAGGCCTAACAGCATATGCATTCCCACCTCTTCCTTTGATACACAAGGTACTACTGAAAATCAAGGAAGAATGTCCAAGGATAATCCTGATAGCTCCGAACTGGCCAAGACAACACTGGTACCCACTACTGAGGAGCATGTCTCGGAACAATATGTGGCCAATACCCTGATGCCTTTGATGTTAACTCAGCACAACTACAGCATCACACCTCCAAACCTAAACACGTTGCAACTGACTGCATGGAACATCACATAGCAGCAGCTAATCCAGAACTTTCCCAAAGAGTAAAAGACATTATTCTTGAAGCACGCAGACCTTCCACAAGAAGGAACTATGCTGGAAAATGGAAAAGGTTTGTCATTTGGAGTACGGAAAGAGGAAAAGATGTGTCAAACATAGATATGCCTAACATTCTGGAGTATCTGGCCGAACTTCTTCATTCAGGCCTGTCCTACTCTTCCATCAAGATACATGCATCAGCTATTTCAGCAGAATACAGCTTTGATCCACCTGTTTTTTCACACCCTTTGCTCAGGCAGTTCCTCAGAGGAATCAAGAATGTAAAACCTCCAAGGAAACCACCATTACCTGCTTGGGATTTAAACTTTGTGCTAGAAAAATTGACACTATCGCCCTTTGAACCAGCAGCAACAGCAGACCTACAACACCTGTCATGGAAAACTGCTTCCCTACTGGCAATTACTTCAGCAAGGAGGGTTTCAGAACTACAGGCCTTAATGGCAGTGCAACCCTTCCTAATCTTCCACCAAGATAGAGTGTCCATGAGGACTAATCCTACATTTATGCCCAAGGTGGTATCCAGAGTGTCTTTAAACCAGGCAATCCACCTACCTACCTTCTTTCCCAACCCACAAAACAGAGGGGAAAGAATACTGCATACCTTGGATGTACATAGACAGCTACGCTACTACTTGGACAGAACAAAAAATAGCAGAAAGACTGACCAACTTTTGTAGCCTATGCAACAGGAAGGGAAGGAAAAGCTATTTCCAAACAGACAATCTCCAAATGGATAGGAAATTGCATACGATTCTGTTACTCCTTCCATGGAAAACCAATTCCACAGAACATAAGACCTCATTCTACAAGGGCAACAGCCACTACCACAGCCTTCTTACGAGGAGTGGCAACCAAAGACATTATTGAGGCGGCTACTTGGACCTCCGTGCATACATTTGCCAAGCATTATAATTTGCCTCTATATTCCAGATCCCGAGCAGGGTTTGCCACTGCTGTACTGCAAGGGATCCTAAACACACCATAATCTACTTCTATCCTCCTCCCCTAGTTGGCTATGGTATTCTACCCAGTTGTTATGACTGCAGATGCATCCATGAAGGACATAGTACAGTTTTGTACCTACCATAAATGTAGATGTCCGAACTGGATAGCATCTGCAGTCAGGATTACCCTCCCTCCTTCCCCTCTGTGGTACTCCTAGGGTGTTTACCCTCCTAATAGCTAGCTGTTGGGGGGGAGTCTTTTATGGTGTATTTGTTTGTATATATGTACATACATGCTTATTGTTGTGTTTACCTCTATCTATTTGGAAACATGGAAACATTGGCATCTATCCAAATTTTAGCCTGCAAGAGGGCTTCTGGCATCTGGGGCAAGAAACACTGAGGAAAATGGCGTCGGCTGATGCTTTTATACCCGAAGACCAACAGAGATGACGTCGGGTGGAGTGCGACATCAGCCGAAGCCGGACCCGGACTTTGGAATCCGGCCGACTGAAGGGCTGCCTGACGACAGGACAACCCAGTTGTTATGACTGCAGATGCTATCCAGTTCGGACATCTACATTTATGGTAGGTACAAAACTGTACTTTCTTTCATGCAGGGTGTACAGAAGGATTTTATTTGTGTTTATCTGGGATTGTCCTACTGAGCAAAAGCCATTTGCAGCAAAGGCTCAGGGAGAAAAACTCCATGGTTAACACTGTGTGACTGTATAATATTAATTTAAAAAGAAATGTACATGGATGTGATTTAATAATGCACATTTTGATACTAAATGAAAACATGTACAACTCTTTATATACAGATTAAAAAGGAGTTAGGTGCAAATGTAGAAACAAGGAAAGTGGACCATAGAGAAAGTGGATAGAGAAAGGAGCATTTGGTTAGTTAAGTGAGAATAAAGGAGGGGAAATTATATACATTGAGAGTAAAGTATATGGTAATGTAAAGAATGAAGTAGCAGACCTTTCCCTTAAAAGTTGATCACAAAACAGGAACAAAAACGATGTAGTGAAGAAATTGTAGATCAACCACCACGTAGAGTAAAAACGAATTCTTTATTACATAAAACGAGCGCTTCCGCGTGCTTTCAGAGGCACGCTTCTTCAGATGAGTATAAAAACAATGATGATCTCTCTATATATATATAGTACACTTATAATTAGTTAATTAGTTAATTAATTCAATTAAATGAAATCTATAATTGATACATTTAAAGGTACAAATAATACAGTGCAAGCTTCTTACAAACCGAAGCTTGTAAATTGTCAAAGCAGAGTCTAAGAAGCTGCCGATTAATAAAATGAAATGAAATATAAAACAGTATGTTACATCTTGGTTAAAAGAATCATTATATTGTTGTACAATAACCATACACCCAATCTGTCAAAATTCATCAAAATTTATAAGTACATAGAATAATAATAGACAAGCAAGTCTCACACACTCAATAATTAACTCTAAAAACATATTTTAAAACAATATGGATCTAAAAATACATCTTGAAATCGGCCTCAACATAGCTACATAACCATCTTATACAGTTATTCAAAATTATATGAACGTATATTAAAAGTATATGTCATAATCTAATATTACTTGATATTCAAGTAAAAACTAAACATATATAATGTCTATAACTGTATAAAGATGAATTTATATAGGTTATTGTTATTGATATGTATATTTTATGTTCTTTGTTTTTTATTATTTGTGTCCAAAATTAGATTAATGAATAAATATATATAAAGTATAAAATATTTTTGTCAATTTATATGTTGTGGAAAATATTAATCTTTATAACTATCATTATAATTGTATTCTACATGTTGAATATTGAGTATTACATAAAATAATAATGCATGTCATGTAATAATAATATTTATAAATATGATAAATATTATGATGTATCTATACATAAATATCAATAAATATCAGGAAATATATAAAAAATCAATGAATATAATATAAGTACATATTTATAATCAAACGGATTTATAACTGTATAAATAAATAAATAAATAATGAATGTTATAGACTGAGTATGTATCAATTTTTAAAATGGTGCATCTGTGTCATAGTTTTTAATCCATGTGCAAACTATATTAAAATCTGTATAGTGTATCTTTAATCATATGAAGGAATGAGGCCTATAATTATGCGTATAAGGCACAAATGACAAGTAAATAACAAATAATATTCAATAGACCTAAATCTATACAGCAAACCTGTCTATAAATATTAATGAAAATCAGTAAAAATGTATATATAAATATTATTTAATCAATGTATTTTCGTTTCTTTAAATACGATCTAATGCTGACATAGCTATTCAGGCCCGGATGATTTTGTGCCCGGATGATTTTATGCAATAAAGAATTCGTTTTTACTCTACGTGGTGGTTGATCTACAATTTCTTCACTACACTATATGGTAATGTAGTTGTGTCAACTGCAAAGGAAGGACATTTGTTATATTCAGCAGTGCATCTCTGGAGGCTGACTATTCTCTCTGCTCCTAGGAAACCTGACTGGTTCTATAGAGTTAAGGTCTCCCAAATATATTTGTTCAGGAACCCTTTGGCAGATCCAGATGTGATCCTCAGCATGAACCAGTAATTACATTCTCATTGATATGGAGAGTAGAAAGCTGAACAAATGTGGGGGGGGGGGGAGTTTACACCTTTACTATCCCTTCCATCAGAGGCTTAAACAGCAAGTCCTTAAATGCTTTAGTGCCCAAAAAGATGAGGGCTAAAGTAGAGGGAATAGAAGTCTGGGATCTGAAGCAAGAAATGCTGGACGTTTATGATCTGTCCTTTCAGATGGCCTGAGACTCAGAAATGTGATTGTGATGCTGTGGACATGTGCAGTGTAGCAGCTACTTGATGTGTAATAAGGAGACATGCCTTGCTGAGGACTGACTGTGACCCTTCCAGACAGTGTCAAAATGGATATCCTTAATCCCCCCTTAAATCAGATCTTTCTTCTTGAACCTCCTGCTCAGGAAATCTATAAGAAACGAGGAGAAAGCTAAAAGTGGCCAGTCTGAGGTCGATTTTTCAGACATAGCACCAAGGGTACAACAGGAACTTCCCAGCAAAGACTTGGTCTTCTCACTCTAAACAGGACAGTGCTAGACATGGTAAAATGAAGAAGGGTAAATTTAAAAATAGAATAGTAAGAAAATTCCAAAGACAAACAGCCATGTCTTGGTCACGACAGAATGACTCTGTTGACCTGATACTTTAAAGATATTTGCAACAGACAGACTGACATAATATTTTCAGGCTACTGGATCTCATGGCATCTTTATTATGGTTCCATTAGCCTGTTTGCACCTGAAAAAAAAAACCTCCAATGATGTTCAGTGGTACTTGGAAAACCCCAGTATGTCCTTCTATTCTCATGTTGCAGTATTTGTAACAGTAGCCTGCAGCACCGGACATCCGACCAGTTTACCATAGTCTTTGGATAAGGGGTACGTGCAACGTTGCATGTCAGAGCCATAAACCTACATTGGCTATATATGTGACGTCTGCACGTACCAAACTCAGAACTTTTCTGTCGCAGTGATCTACAGACATCCGATCGCCACCTCGTGGAATCTGGTTGTTCATTTGCCTTCGGCTGTCCGCATTCAAGCTAAGTACCCTTTTGGGATTTTTGATTGTACATATTTTCCTGTATTCCAGGCATACATGTCAGCTTGGAAGGGAAAGTGTGCTTGTGCAAGACAGATTCCACACAAGGACACGCATGACAAGTGTTTGTTTTGCTTAGGGGCAGGCTAACGACTACGTCTTGTGACATCTGCCAGTCCTTTGTTCTCAAAACTTTGAGAAGCCATTTGGCTGCTTTAAATTTATACTTAGAAAATCAAAGACTCATATGTTTGGTGTCCTGTATGGAGGGCAGGCTAGGTACCTCCAAGGAGCCGCCTCAGAAAAAGGCCAAAAAAGTTAGGCCCAATGTCCATGCTGCACCTCATGAGTCCGGTGAGACTCTCTAGGCGGATGGTAGCCCAGGGGCTCATCGGACATTGGTTTTACTACTGGAACTGGGAACCATGATGGAATCCGGTTCAGCAGAAATCCAGAGCACATCCGCTGAGGTTGTTCAACCATCAGGCCCTAATGGTGAGGGGGAACCATGGCTTGTGGCATCGGAGGGGACTACTGCTGCTTTACATTCCACCCCGTCCGCTCCCAAACCAACTATTTTTCCTGTTTCTTTAAGAAACAAACAAAAAGAAAAGCACAGATCTGCAGAATCTACACCAGGATTGGAAGCCTTTTAACAGAACTTGTTCAGAGCCTTCCAAGCCCTTCAGTCTTAGGTGCCGCAACCAGATGTTCTTCGTGTTTCACTGTTGCAGTTATCACATTTGGGTTATCTGCTTGCAGTAGCCCTCATTCGGCCTGATTATCAAAGTCTTGGGTCCTGCGTCGGTTGCTGTCTCATCTTCCGTGACATCAGATAGTCAGGGGTATAAAGCATGCAGCCGACGCCATTACATCAGTCTTTCTTCCCGTGCAGTGCCCGAAGCAGAAGCAGTTGGCAAGTGCCGGTCGGCCGACTCCTGAAATTTTCGTTTTCGAGTTTCAGAACCGAAGTCTTCAACTAAAGCTAAGTACCCCGTTGGGGAAACTTTTTCTTGCTCTAAACCAATGTCAGTAATTGTATTTCTTGTGGAAAGCAAATATCTCAAAGATTTTCATTCGTACTATATTCCTTGCCTAGGCCCTGACCACGATGTACCTCGCTGTCTGTTTTGTGCCTTATTTAAACCACGCACTATTCATCAGTACATTTTCGCTTCTAAATATTTTGATATTCGGTTCAGTTATCCAGATATGTCTTCGGTAAGCCACCCGACTACCGACATTCCGAAAAAACACAAAGATAAAGGCAGAGACAGGCCACCTAGGTTCAAAGCTGCCAATGACGCTTCTCCTATGCTAGTCGCCAGTTCGCTGGTACTCAGTGATGCGCTTTCGCAGCCCCTGATACCCGCTAATTCAGA
Source organism: Protopterus annectens (assembly GCF_019279795.1). NCBI lineage: Eukaryota > Metazoa > Chordata > Ceratodontiformes > Protopteridae > Protopterus > Protopterus annectens. The sequence continues at coordinate 542,001,465 of NC_056745.1, read as the reverse complement.
TTTGCAGGCCTCTACTGTGACCCATTCAGAGTCCGGTATGTCGCGAGATGCTTCAACTATGGAACCTGTGGATGTCTTTACCCTGGATGGGTCCTGAGCCGCTGTGCAGGCACCGGCTTCTGAGGGTGTATTCAGGCCTACTGACTTGTATGTTAAACTGATGCCATCTTCTTTTTCTAGGTCTAAAACTCGAACCATGCCTAGGAAACCGATGCCCAGACCGCATGGTCAGGCCTCTATGCCTAAAAAACAAGTAAGAATGGCTGAAGACCTTATTACTCTAATCAGAGGAAGCCAACCTTCCCCCTCTGAGACCTAGGACTGAATTTGCTTATGATACTTCTGGCCAGAATTCTGAAATTTCTGTCTCCTCTGATGACCAGGATTTACCCTGATCTACCTATGAGGATTCTGATGCAGAGGACTCTATTCCCTCTGCTTCTCCCCCAGAGGATTTTTCTTTTGGTGAAACCTTGCATACTCTTAGGGAACATTTTCACTTGGAAAGCCAGGATTACTTTGATTCTAAAAAGAGGCTTAGGGATTTCTTACACCTACCCCAACACAGGCCCTTAGCTATCCTTCTGTGATGGACATTGTTGACTATGCTTTTTCGGAATCTAGCTTGACCCCTGAGTCTCTACCTCCTGCTCCCAGAAAACCTGATAGATATTACAGGGTTCTGATTCTCAAGTTCCTTTTTAAAAATCTTACTGCGGATCCTGAGACCATTTCAAAGGGACCCAAGGGCATTAAGGCTACTATTGCCAAAAGTCCTACCTCCTCTGATAGAGGTTCCAGGGTCCTGGATAGATTGGGTAAGAAGGTATACACCTCTGCAACCTTGGCCATCAGGCCCTTAAATTGCCATTTTCATATGTTAAAGTATCAGCAGCATATTATTGGATTGCTTAAACAGAAAATGATTCCTGATTGTGCTGAAAATAAGGATTTACAGGATTTAATGCATTCTGCTGCACAGGTTGGAAAACGTACTTTGCAATGTGGTTTTGATTCACCAGAGGCATCTTGCAGGGCTGCTGTCACTGGGTCTGTACTTAGAAGGCATGCTTGGCTTAAGAAGCAGTCTCTGCCAGATCATGTTAAAACTAAATTGCTGGATGCTCCCTTAACTCAGGACCGCCTGTTTGGTGATGAAGCAGAAGTTGCTCTTAAATAAAATGGAGGAAAAAGCTTAATCTATGCAAACTGTTAAAGATTTCTTACAAGTGCAGTCTCCTAGATTTAGTAGGCATTGGCCCTCAAAAAATTGGTCCTTTCCTGCCTCTTCCAGGCCTTCAGTTCAAACCCAGAACCAGCAGAACACCCAGGCTCCAGTCCCAGGGTACGCACAGGACTAAGCCGTGGGGGACTCCCACTTCCAAATCAGGGAGTAATAAGACCCCCCCCCATGGTAAGCTGTCTCAATGACTTAACTTTAAAACTTCCAAGCACATCTCAACTGGTCTGCTCCTTTAGGGGGAAAGATTGCTCTGCAAGCAAAAAACTGGGAACTCATTACCCAGGACAAATTGGTTTTAAACATATTTTCCCAGGGATACAGATTTCACTTCCACATGTTACCAACCCCAAACAGTTGGCCAGATCTACCCCCAAATCAGTGGGCAGAGGCTCAAAAGCAGGTACTCTGTCTTAAGATTAAAAGCTATTCAGACTGTACCAGAAGAGGAAAAGGGACAAGGTTTCTACTCAAGACTTTTCCTGGTACCCAGAAAAGACGACAAATGGTGTCCTATCCTGGACCTGTCTATCCTAAACACCTTTTTGGGTGATTCCAAAATTCTAGATGCTAACTCTTCACCAGTTGTTTCCCATGATAGGCAAAGATGCCTGGTTGGCAACACTGGATTTAAAGGAAGCCTACCTGCACATCCCAATCAGGGAATCTTGTGGAAAATACCTACGCTTCAAAGCAGGCTGCATGCACTATCAGTTCTTTGCACTGCCCTTTGTCTTATCTGCTGCGCCCAGAGTATTCACAAAGTGCCCAGCTCCAGTCATTGCATTTTGTAGGCAAATAAATATTCGAATCTACCCATACCTGGATGATTGTCTAATTCAGGCAGGAAGCCAGGACGTACTTCTGAATCATCTGGCATTTGTACAAAAGGTATTAACTTGTCTGGGGTACACCATAAACGAAAATAAATCACAGCTGGTACCCTGTCAACAAATGCTATTCCTGGGAGCATGCTTGAACACAACTTCCCAGATGGCTTTCCTCACACCAGAGAAACAAATTCATTTGACAACTTACTTCAAACTAGTGGCCACAAAAAACCCTGCTATCTGCAAGGCAAGTACTGCAAGCCTTTGGGTTCATGGCCTCGAGCATTCTACTAATTCCATATGCAAGACTGCATATGAGGAAACTGCAGTGGTATCTAAAATGTCTGTGGTGTCAACATTCTCAGGATCTAGAAGCAATGATTCCTATCATACCTTGCCTATGGTTAGAATTCCTTTGGTGGGCAGAGGCCTGCCACCAGAACAAGAGACTACCATTCACTCTACCCCCTGCTGTTTAAACCCTAACAACAGATGCATCAGACTATGCATGGGGGCTCACCTGGCAGGGAAGTGCATTCAGGGCAAATGGAACCCAAGTCAACTGCACCTGCATATCAATCAAAAAGAAATGTTAGCTGTACAGAATGCTCTGACAGCCTTCAAGGACCACATTCTTCCAGGACAATTAATGGTAAAGACGGGTAACACCACTGTTATGTGGTACATAAACAAGCGGGGAGGGGGTACCCATTCTTACCCACCTCTGCAGACTAGCCATGGCTCTGTGGAGCACAGCCTTGATCTACCAAGTTCATCTACGCAATTCCTGCCAGGAAAGCTAAATACACTGTCAGACGAACTAAGCAGACATATCATGGACCCACACGAGTGGAAACTGGAACCAAAGATTTTCAACATATTGATCAGCAAATGGGGGATCCCAGATATAGACCTGTTTGCCTCCCCCCAGAACTATCAATTGGACAAATTCTGCACAAGGACTCACCACAAACAAGCTTGGAAAGTGGGTACTCTCTCCTTCAGCTGGAAAAATCTGTCAGTTTATGCCTTTCCCCCTCTGCCTCTCCTCTCCAAAGTACTTCTAAAGATCAAACAGGATAAACCAAGGATGCTACTGATTGCACCAGACTGGCCACGCCAACACTGGTACCCCCTCTTGCGCAGTGTGTCTCAGCTGGCCCCATGGCACCTACTTCAGGACCCCTACCTTGCTGTCTGAGCAGGAGAGCCAGATTCCGCACCCCCATCTTCAAACTCTAAACCTGGCAGCCTGGCTATTTGCCTAATCTCTCCGTTACCATCCCTTTGTAAACAAATGTATGTCATTTGGAGGCAAGGAGGCCTAGTACTAGAAAATCTTATGCTGAGAAATGGAAAAGATTCTGTGCCTGGAACCAAACTCAAGGGATGGCCACAGCAGTACCCAGTTTACCTCAGATTCTTCAATACTTAACTGAGATGATTCACAAGGGCCTTTCCTTTTCCTCCATCAAAATTCATGCCTCAGACATTTCAGCTCATTACAGCACACAACCACCCCTCTTTTTTCACCCACTGCTCAAGCAGTTCCTCAGAGGGGCCAGAAACTTAAGACCACCCAGATGAGCCTGGGACCTTAATTTTATATTGGAGAAACTCACTCTACCTCCTTTCGAGCCAGCTGCTACTGCAGACTTAAAATTTCTTTCTTGGAAAATAGCTTTCCTTTTAGCAATCACTTCAGCTAGAAGGGTATCTGAAATACAGGCCCTTATGGCAGTGGAGCCTTTCATCATCTTTCATGCGGGCAGGGTGTCACTCAGAACCCATCCATCCTTCATGCCCCAGGTGGTATCCAGTGTGGCTCTTAATCAGTCTATTCATTTGCCAACCTTCTTTCCTAATCCACAGAACAAAGGGGAACGGATATTGCATTCCTTGGATGTGCACAGACAACTTAGATTCTACTTGGACAGGACTAAACCTCAAAGAAAATCTGAACTGCTGATAGCATCTGCTGCGGGGGCATAGGGAAAGGCTTTTTCAAAACAAACAATTTCTAAATGGATAAGCCATTGCATTCATTTCTGCTATAAGCACCATGGAAAACCTATCCCCCACGGGATCAGACCTCACTCCACCAGGGCTGCATCTGCTTCTACAGCCTTTCTCAGAGGCGTTCCTACCAGGGGCATCCTAGAAGCTGCTACATGGAGTTCTGTACATACCTTCACCAAGCATTATCATTTGCCAATTTTCTCTAAATCCAGAGCTGGCTTTGCCACTGCAGTCTTGCAGGGCCTTATAGCTGACCCTAATGCTATTTAAACTCCTCCTCCCAACCATAGCTTTGGGAATCTACCCAAATGTAATGACCAACAGTGAAACACGAAGAACATAGTACAGTTGTGTACACTTACCATAAATGTAGATGTTAGAGTGTATTCACTGTTACAGTTATGGTTACCCTCCCTCCAGCCCCTGACTTCTTTTGGCTATACTTCTGTTCTCCTTTACTATACTTAAAAGCTTTTTGGTGTATTTGCTTTTTTGTTGGAGGTATAACCTTGTATATTTGTATTTAATTGCTTCCCATTAAGGGGGGGCACCTGACATCTGGGTTAAGAAAAACTAATGTAATGGCATTGGCTGCATGTTTTATACCCCCTGACGACCTGACGTCATGGAAGAAGGGACAGCAGTCAACGCAGGACCCAAGACTTTGTTAATCAGGCCGCCTGAGGGCAACCTGCAAGCAGATTACCCAAATGTAATGACTGCAACAGGGAATACACTCGAACATCTACATTTATGGTAAGTGTACACAACTGTACATGTTATGTTTTCCAATCTTGCCTACATTCTTACCCCGTGGGTTCGGAGCCAAATATCAGCTCCGACTCGGCCATACTTTTTAGCTCGAAGTCTTTCTATTGGCTGGGCTAAGATGGTATCCCATGCTGCACTGCTGTCTATCCCTAGATCTCGTTTGCCGCTTGTGTAGCTCGGATGTGGTCTCGCTCTTGGCTGTGGCTAAGTATCCTTTTTCTTCTATCAGAACTATTTTAATAGCTATTGTGTTTGTTCTTGACTGTATTGTGGAAAAGTTGTGTTTTCTTGATTACGTATTCTGTGGTATCCCACTAGCTGTTTCCAACGGGCTAGGCCCGTTTCAGTTAGAGGACCTAGTCTGTCCCTTTGCTTTCCTTGTGTGCTAAAGTCTTCCCGTGGAATAAAACCTTTTAAATTAGAGGAATTGGTCCTCCCCCTTGTATTTGTGTCTAAGGATCGTTGGAGTTGGAGATCTTTGTGGTATTCTGTCGGCTGTTTGGCTTGTTCCCGCGCTTGTGACTGTTTGACTGTTGGTCTATTTTTCAGTTAGTTACTTGTTGTTGGTTAACTATGTCCAAAGATACTAAGGAGTATAAGCCCTCGGGCTTCAAGAAGTGCTCCAAGTGCAGTTATAAAATGTCCATTACTGATGGACGCTCTGTGTGTACTGTCTGGAAGTGATTCATCTCCAGGAATCGTGTAGTTTCTGTCATGCCTTTAGCCCACGTGTTCTTCAGGAATGGAAGAACAAATTGATTTTGAAGGGACTTCTGAAACCCTCCCTCGAGGAGGGTCTGGAGAGTGCTTCCAGTTCTAAGGCAAAATCTTCAAAAGCAAAAAAGCGATCTCTGGCTCCATCAGTCTCCTCGGAGCCACCGGAGAAAATAGCAAAGTCTTCATCGACATCCTCGGCGCCTCAGGAAGTGTCAGTTGTTATGGAACCTGCTTCGGCTCCAATTTTCTTGGAGCCGGTCGCCTAGCATTAGGCCAGTATCCCCTCCTCACAGGTCCCCTTCAGAGAGGAGGTCTCTATCTCCTTCTCTATCCTCCAAATCTTCCAGGACCTTATCAGATGTGGATGTCAATAGAGTGGTGCAGTGATTTCTTTAGTCACAGGTACTGGTTAAATTGTTCTCGGCTCTGACCCAGTATGCTCCGGAGCCGGTCCCTCAACCTGCATCGATACTTCCTCCTTCGAGCACATCTCTGCTTTCGGAGCCGGAGTGCTCAGCTCCGTCCCTCAACCTGCATCGATACTTCCTCCTTCGAGCACATCTCCGCTTTCGGAGCCGGAGTGCTCAGCTCCGTGTGATGTCCCTAGGTTGATTCCGACAGCTCCTCCTGGCTTATCGGTTCCGACGTCAGCTCCGACCCCGTCGGTGCTGTCCATGAGGTTCAGGACTCAGGATTCTTTGGTCGGACCCAAGGGAGAGGCTTCAGGACACCTCTCTGCTCCTAGTCTCCCTCTCGGTGCTTCGGTGCTGGGAAGCCTGACTCCTGTCTCGGCTTCGGAGACTGGTCGTTCTTCGGATCCAGGAGGACCAGCCTTCGAGGCCATGCGGAGCGTGCTGGCCAGGTCGTCAGCGGCATCATACAGGTCGGTCATTCTGTTCCCTACAACACCAGTGCAGGTCTACAAATCCACAAACGGCAACAGAAGACCACCACGATGAAATAAAAACTATATTTATTATACAAAAAACAAGCGTTTTCACGTGTATCGACACGCTTCCTCAGGTTTTTAACAATATCCATCAAAGAGCTTAAATACACATTTTCAAACCTCATTTCATAAGCTGATAGGTTAATTACTTAATCAATTAACCAGATCAATTACATTAAATAAAGCAATAAAAACAAATAGTATTTCAGTTATTACCAGATTAAAGCAAGCAAAAAGGCTCAGCTTGTTGTTATTATATTCAGTTAAAATCAATCAAATTCAAGTTCAAAACAATATATATGTATGAATGTTTATATACCATTTATATTTAATGATACTATTTGAAAATATTATCTAAAAAACAACCACAATGACTAAAAATAAATAAATGCTAAATCTGAGTAATTAACCTGTAAGGTGCCATGCACAATATATGATCTGATCGCCATCTATCTCTGGACAGCGGAGCCCCAAGACCTCAGGGTACCCCTACGAGTGGTCCCCATATTTCTGAGGGCCTCTCAGAGTTTTTGCCCGAGGAGCCAACCAGAAAGAAAACCATGCAAGAGGAAGCACATAGATTCCCAGGATGAGTCTCTCACATCAGACACCAACCTCGAGGAATCTGAGAGGTCCCCTAAGTCATCCTCTGAGGATGTTTCTTTCTCTGACATCCTAGAGATTTTGAAGCAGAGAGGTGACTGGCCATCTAAAGCCCCCTCCGAGGAGTTCGTCTTCCTGAAAGCCTTTGGTGCTCAGCCCTCCGCCTCCTGGGTGTATCCACCCTTTGAGCTTCTGGATTTGGTTTGTCGAAGGGTGTGGGAAACCCCTGACTCTGTGGAACCAGTCCCCAGAAGACCCAATAAATTTTTGTCTGCTCCTCCTGATAAGGAATTTCTATCCAAGGGAGTCCCTGTGGATGGGTGGTGGCAGCTGCCACCCAGAAGGAATTAGCTGAGACTTCTTCCACTGTCCATCCCCCTGACAAGGAGTCTAGGACTATGGACCAGTATGGGAAGCGTACGTTTTTTTTCAGCGACCTTTACCTTACGGTCACTGAATTACTTATCACACTTTACACGGCTTCAGAGAGAACTCCTCAAGGAGCTTGGAGAAACTCACACGGGTAACGTTTCTGAGACGGAGGCCCAGAAGGTCAATGCTCAGATGTCTACCCTCAATTCTATTGCAAACTCCTCCATGAGGCTAATCTCCTATGCAGCCGAGGGAGCGAGTAGGGCAGCAAGTTCAGGAGTTGCTCTTAGGAGGCAGGCCTGGATGCGCCCTTGTCATTTCGTGGACGCCTTCAAGTCTTCATTCACTGATGCCCCGTTTGAGGGTGGTTCTTTGTTCAGAACCAAGGTGAAAGACACTCACTAGGTGCAAGCAGGAGGGAAAAACCTCTGTCTGACGTAGGAGTTTGTTTTCCCCTTCCCTCTAAGCCTTATCCCAAGGCCCAGAGGGGTGGCAAAATGTGGTTCAAGAAATCAGAGTTTTTTCCCAGTGCACAAGGTGAGCCCCCCTCCAGAGGCAGGGGAGGGGGTGGTTATTCAGGGAGATGCCGCACTTGGGGCAGAGGAGGCCCTCGCAACTCGGGAGACTGCGATTCCTTTTGTGGTTCTCCCTACCGTTGCTCCTGATGGGAGGCCCGACTGTGCGTTTCCAGAGCCAGTCGGGGGTCGAATCTCATTATACTCTGAGGCCTGGCAAGATATCACCCAGGACCAATGAGTTCTACGAATAATTTCCAGAAGATATGTCATTCCCTTCTCGTCAAATCCCCCTCCAATCAAGAAAATCCTGGATGGTTCCACCGAGTCAAAGGGATTACGCAGCTTCAGAAGTTTCAAAGCTGCTAGAAAACGGAGCCATCCAACATGTCCCCTCAGACCAGATCGGATTAGGGACTTACTGCAGATTTTTTTTGGTGCCGAAAAGGACAGGGGACCTGAGACCCATTTTGGATCACAGCCAATTGAACACCCATGTGCAAAAGTCCAAGTTCCGAATAGTCACATTGCAGTCCAAGTTCCGAATAGTCACATTGCAGTCCAAGTTCCGAATAGTCACATTGCAGTCTATTCTCCCATTGTTGGGAAAAGAAGTATGGATGTGCTCCATCGACCTCAAGGATGCTTACTACCACATAAAGATGGACAAGGGCATCCAGAAGTCGCCTATACTTCCGGCTGGGAGCCAGTCACTTTCCGTTTCGAGCCCTGCCCTTTGGTCTCACCACAGCCCCCAGGGTGTTTACCAAATGCATGGCAGTGGTGACTGCTCACTTGAGACATCAGGGATTCCAAGTGTTTCCATACCTGGACGACTGACTCCTTACTGCCACTACCAGGCATCTACTACTTCAGACCAGGGACGCTACTATCAACCTATGTCAACAGTTGGGAATCACATTGAACTGGGAAAAATCTGCCTTGTTGCCCTCACAGCGTGTCACTTTTATAGGCGCTGAATCAGACACCATCCTCATGTGGGCGTTTCTACCACAGGAAAGAATCAGAGTCCTACAACAACAGGTTTACACCTTGTTCCCTCTGAGAAGAGTGAAGGCAAGATGGGTCCACCAATTGTTGGGGACAGTGGCTGCTATGATTGTTAGTCCTTCTGGCAAGGTTACATATGAGGCTCCTTCACTGGCTACTCTTCGCCCAGTGGTCTCTTCAACGTCTTCCACTTTCTCACCCTATTCTACTCGCAGGCAGGTGCAAACAGTATCTCAGTTGGTGGCTTCACACCGACAACCTCATTGCGGGAGCGCCCTTTGTTCCTGCGCTCCCGGTTAACAGGGCAGTCCAAGGCATGCGGCGAGAGCACAAGATGCATATCAGTGTCCGGCAGATGAGAGCTGTGCTACTAGCATTGCAAGCACTTCAGAGTTTTCTTCCTCTCGGATTATTGCAATCCACTCAGACAATATGTCACTGGTGTGGTATCTGAACAAGCAGGGAGGAACCAAGTCATATCCCCTTTGCAGAGAGGCCATGCGAGTGTGGCAGTGGGCATTGTCTTCCCAACGTTTTCTGGTAGCAACGCACATTCCGGGGAAGTCCAATGTGTTTGCAGACAGGCTAAGCAGAGCTATTCTGATGCCTTACGAGTGGTCCCTGAACTGTCAAGGTGCAGAGCAGATCTTCCGCAGGTGGGGTTAGCCTTGCTGCGACCTTTTTGCCAGCCCCCTCAATGCCAAATGCCGCAGTTGTTTCACTCTGATCCCACCTCAGAGGGAGTCACCCAGGGACGCTCTAGTCCACGATTGGCCCTCCGGTCTACTATATGCCTTCCCTCCAGTTCCCTTGCTGTCAAAGGTTATTCAGAAAGCGCAGTCCTTGGGAAGCAAAATGATTCCGATTGCCCCACACAAGCCTCGTTAAACTTGGTTTCCCTTTCTCCATCCCTATCTCATGGACGCTCCTTGGATTCTGGACCCACAACCAGACTTACTGACTCACATGTCAGGGCAGCTCCATCCCTCTCTTCGGACCCTCCGGTTGACAGCCTGGCTACTCCACTTCCGTCATTAGTTAGGCTTCACCAATTTTCGCCAGAGGTGGTTCATATTTTATCTTCCCCTCAAGCCTACGACCAGGAAGATTTATTACAGCAAATGGAAGAGGTTTTCAATCTGGGCACATGCCAAAAAGATTGACCCTTGCACAGCTCCAATTTTGTCTGTATTGGAGTTCCTGTCTATGTTTTTTAACCAGGGTTCAGCGGCCGCAACCATTAAAGTCCAGTTGGCGGCGATATCTACCGTTCATGTCGCAGACAAACCTAGTCTAATGGCACATAGACTCTGTAAGGCTTTCCTGAAGGGCACTTTACTTCGTCCTCTGGTCTCGGAACCTGTTATGCCTTGGGACTTAAACTTTGTTCTACAGGGTCTGTCTTCACCCCCATTTGAGCCTGCAGCCACTTGCGATTTAAAATTCTTAACTTGGAAGACTGTCTTTTTGGTAGCCATCACTTCAGCCAGACCCGTTTCAGACCTTCAAGCTTTATCAATGAAACCCCTTATTTGATTTTTCATAAGAACAGGGTTTCTCTCAGACCAAACCCCTCCTTTCTTCCCAAAGTAGCATCAGTTAGTAACCTTAACCAATCTGTTGAATTGCCAGTGTTTTTTCCCTCCGTTCTCAAACAATTACGTTTTTATTTGCACATAACGAAAGACCTCAGGAAATCTGATCAGTTTGTTTCATTTTCGGAAAGCAGAATTGGGTCTTCTGTTTCCAAAGTCACGTTGTCCAGGTGAATTTCCAGTTATATTTCTTTCATTTATACCTTAGGGGGTAAAGCTTTACCATTCCGGGTGAAGGCTCACGCTACCCGGTCTGTATCTACATCTACAGCTTTTCAGGACAGATTGTCTGTGGATGATATTTGTGCTGCGGCTACGTGGGCATCTCCACACACCTTTGTTACTCATTACAAGTTAGATGTGGTATCTAGGGGCAGGTCTTCCTTTGGTTCCACAGTGCTTAGGAGTATTTTCTACTGAGCCTCCCAGGATTTAGGTGCTGGGGACACTGTCCCATGGGTAAGAATGTAGGCGAGATTGGACTACATAACATCAAGAAGTTACATACTCACCGTAATGTTCGATGTATGTAGTCCATCTCGCCTCACATTTTTACTTACCTCCCCTCCTGGAGGATCTGGAGGTTAGGCCTGGTTTCAGAGTTCCCTTCATTCTTGGTTTGTTTTTCCTTTCCTTAGGTGTTATGCATGCAGAGCGAGTGCTGGTGCTCGCAGCAAACTAGATCTGGGGATAGAGAGCAGTGCAGCATGGGATACCATCTTAGCCCAGCCAATAGAAAGACTTTGAGCTAAAAAGTATGGCCGAGTCGGAGCCAACATTCAGCTCCGAACCCACGGGTAAGAATGTGAGGCGAGATGGACTACATACATTGAACGTTATGGTGAGTACATAACTTCTTGATGTTCATCGTGTTACACTGCTGCAGTCATTACACTTGGGTTATCCTGCCGTCAGGCGGTCCTGCAGTCGGCCAGAGTTCCAAAGTCTTGGTCCGGCGTTGGTTGCTGTCACCTCCTCACTGACGTCAGTGCGACAGATGTATATAAGATGCAGCCGATGCCATTTTCTTCAATCTTTCTTGCCGCGTGGTGCCAGAAGCAGAAGCAGTTCGCAAGTGCCGGTCGGCCGACTCCTGATATTTTCTTTCTGAATCCAGAACCTTCTGTTTCTGAAAGAGCAAAATACCCCGTTGGGGAAACTTTTTCTTGCCTCAGACCAATGTCAGTAAAAGTTAATAACTGTATTTCTTGTGGGAAGCAAATACCACATAAGGATTTCCACTCCTGTTGTATTCCATGCCTAGGCCCTGACCACGACGTCACTGGTTGTCTGTTTTGTGCTAGGTTTAACGAGCACACTATTGAACGTCGGTTTGATTTTTGCCCGACATTATTTTGGTAGAAAATTCAATTACACCATGTTGTCGGTATTTCATAAATGCATAAAAAGCGCAAGGGCAAAGACAGGCATCCGAGGCCCAAAACTGACGAGGCCTCTTCTAGGCCGGTCGCTGGTTCTCTGGTTTTCAGCGAGGCGCCTACGCAGCCCTTGACCGCTTTCACAGACCGCCTCCGACTCCCACGTGGAGCTGGCTGGGCCTTTGGATGCACTAGGTCTTCAGCTTACCAATCCTAAACCTACAGAGGGAACCGAAGTAGCTGAGCAATCCACAGTTACAGAGGGGGTTTTCAGATCTACCCAGTTAACTATTAAACCCTCTGTTAAGTCTACGCCCCCCTTAAAAGCAAAGAAACAGACACAACTCTCTCCAGGACAGGCTTCCATGCCTAAGAAACAAATGCTAAAAATGGCCGATGACCTAATCACCTGATCAGGGGGTCCCATCCCCCTCCTGATAAAAGTCCCAGACAGGATGCAGACTGTTAATCTTCTGACCAGATGTCCATTTCCTCAGACTCTTCCTCGGACCTAGGATATTCTTTACCCCCTTATGAGGATTCTGATGCTGAGGAATCCATTCCGTCAGCCTCTCCGCCTGAGGATTACTCCTTTGGAGAGACCTTACATACCATGAGGGAGCATTTCCATTGGGAAGGTCAGGATTACTCAGAATCCAAGAACAGGCTCAGAGACTTCCTTTTATTGCCTCAACACAGACCCCTTGCTATCCCGCCAGTTTTAGACATTGTGGATGATGTGTACACTGAATCCAGTTTGAACCCTGGCTCCTTATCCCCAGCCCCAGTTAAACCTGATGGATATTACAGAGTCCCTGACTCTCTCAAATTTCTGTACAAAAGCCCTGTTGCTGACCCTGAAACTATTTCTCAGGGACCCAAAGGGATTAAGGCCTCATCAGCAAAAAACCCAGTTCCCTCTGACAGAGATTCCAGAGCATTAGACAGATGGGGAAAGAAGGTATATATGTCTGCAACTTTAGCAATGAGAGCCTTGAATTGCCAGTTTCACATGCTAAAATATCAGCAATTTTTGATGTCTCAGTTGAAACAAAAGATGCTTCCAGATTCAGATCCTCCTAACTTAAAAGAAATGCAGGATTTATTGCATGCAGCTGAACAAGTGGGAAAACATACTTTGCAATGTGGGTTTGATTTCTTAGAGGCCTCCTGTAGAGCAGCAGTTACAGGCTCTGTCATTAGAAGGCATGCGTGGTTAAAAGAACATACTTACCAGATAATGTTAAGGTCAAATTATTGGATGCACCTTTGCAGCGGGATGTGCTGTTTGGAGTTAAGGCAGAGGAGGTATTAAAGAAGATGGAGGATAAGGCAAAATGTATGCAAAAACGGTGAAAGATTTCTTACAGGTTCAGCCTCCTCGTTTTAGCAGAAATTGGCCAATGAAAAATTGGTCCTTTCCTGTCACAGATAGACCTCAAAGGGGCAGGTACAGACGTCCACGAGGTAGAGGTCAGACACAAGGCCCTTACAGGCCTCGACAATGGGGCACACCAGGCCAGAAAGAAGGGGAAGACAGGTCTCGACCTTATAAAAAACAGACTCAATGACTTTCCACTACAGCTGCCAAACAGTTCTCTCTTGGCAGCCCCCTTAGGAGGAAAACTGGCACTTTTCTATCACAACTGGCATTGCATCACCAAAGACAAATGGGTTCTCAACTTTGTATCTCAAGGTTACAGGTTCCATTTTCACACCCTGTCAAGGCTAAAAGGAATGCCAAATCTGCCACCAAATCAATGGGTAGAGGCTCAAAAACAAATTACAACACTCATGGACATGAGAGCTATTCAAAAGATACCGCCACAGGAACAAGGACAAGGATTTTACTCAAGAATCTTTCTGGTTCCCAGAAAGGACAAAGCCTGAAAACCCATTCTGGACCTTTCTACACTAAACACTTACCTGGATGTTCCGAAATTCAAGATGTTGACACTACAGCAGCTACTTCCAATGCTTGGCAAGAAAGCTTGGCTCATGACTTAGGACCTCAGAGGCATACCTGCATGTCCCTATCCGACAAAACTGCAGAAGATACCTCAGATTTCTAGCTGGTTCAATGCATTATCAATTCTCTGCACTGCCCTTTGGCTTATCTACTGCGCCCAGGGTCTACACACAGTGCCTGGCACCAGTAATTGCATTTTGCAGGCAAAAAGGAATTCAAATTTATCCATACCTGGACGACTGCCTGATTCAAGCAGAGAGCAAGGACATTCTACTAAAGCATCTGGCATACGTAAAAAAGTTAAGTTGCCTAGGGTACACAGTAAACGAAAAGAAATCAAAACTAGCGCCTTCATAACAGATAATATTCCTGGGTGCCAGCTTGAACACAACGGCCCAGATGGCTTATCTCATGCCAGACAAGCAAGGACAACTGACTCAATATTTTCAATTAATGGCAACAAAGATCCAACTCCCTGTAAGAAAAATTCTGCAGGCCTTGGGCTACATGGCATCTTGCATACTTCTGATTCCATATGCCAGACTGCATATGAGGAAACTATAATGGCATCTAAAGAATGTATGGTCTCAACACTGTCAAAGTTTGGAAACAGTTATACCACGAATTCCTTGCCTACAACAGGAGTTTTGATGGTGGGTACAAGCTTGTCACCTCAACAAGGGACAGCCTTTCACTCAACCCACAGCCAGGCAGACACTGACAACAGATGCATCGGATTACGCCTGGGGAGCACACATGCGAGCGGCCCACAGAGCAAAGACATCTCCACATCAATCAAAAAGAGATGCTAGCTGTACAAAATGCTATTATAGCTTTCAAGGACCTACTGCATCCAGGACAATTGCTACATAAGACAGACAACACCACAGTTATGTGGTACATAAACAAGCAAGGGGGCACACACTCTTACCCCCACTGCAGACAAGCCATGACCTTGTGGAACACAGCTCTAAACTATCAAGTTCATCTGCAAGCACAATTCCTGTCAGGAGAGAAAAACGCCCTGGCAGACGACCTAAGCAGAAACATTATGGACCCACATGAATGGGAACTGAATCCACAAATATTCAGAATGATAACACAAAAATGGTGGAGCCCGGATATAGATCTGTTTGCTTCCCCAAAGAACTGCCAATTACAGAAATTCTGCACAAGGAGCTACCATCCACAAGCATGGAAAGTGGATGCCCTCTCATTCAGCTTGAAAAAACTACAAGTATACGCTTTCCCTCCTTTACCTCTCCTTCCAAAGGTACTCATATAAGCCAGGCAGGAAAAGCCAAAAATGATACTGATTGCACCAGACTGGCCATGCCAGCACTGGTACCCAATCTTAAAGAACTTAGTACAAGAACCACCCTGGATTTTGCCTCAAATCCCAGAGTTGCTGACACAACACAACAATCAGATACTTCACAGCCAGCTAAAGACATTAAACCTAGCTGCATGGAAAATTCCCTAGTCAAGCAAGCAATGCCTCTCTCCAAAGCCGTTATGGATATCATTCTGGAGGCCAGAAGGCCTAGCACCAGGAAAGCATACTCAAATAAATGGAAGAGATTCTGTGCCTGGAACCAAGCTCACAGCCTTGACCCTCTTGTCCCAAACATTCCTCAGATACTGCAATACTTAACTGAGATGCTGGACAAGGGCCTCTCTTTTACATCCATCAAGATCCACGCCTCCGCTATCTCTGCTCATTACAACACGGATCCACCAATTCTTTCTAATCCTTTGCTCAAACAATACCTCAGAGGGGCTAAAAACATAAGACCGCCCCGTAGAGCACCTACACCAACTTGGGACCTCAACTTTGTTTTGGAAAAATTAACTCTACCTCCCTTTGAGCCAGCTAACACAGCAGAATTAAAATACATCTCTTGGAAAACTGCTCTGTTACTGGCAGTAACATCAGCACGAAGAGTTTCAGAATTACAAGCACTAATGGCAGTGGAACCTTTCCTCATCTTCTACCAGGACAAGGTGTCTTTAAGAACTAACCATACGTTTATGCCAAAGGTGGCATCAAGTGTGGCTCTAAACTAAACTATTCACTTGCCAACTTTTTATCCAAAACCATATAACAAAGGGGAGAGACTTCTACATTTTTTGGACATTCACAGACAGTTATGCTTCTACTTGGACAAAACCAAAGCTTTCAGAAAATCAGAGCAATTATTGGTAGCATATGCTGCAGGAGCACAGGGAAAAGCCATTTCAAAGCAGACTATTTCAAAATGGATAGGACATTGTATACGTTTCTGCTATACCCACCATAGGAAACCTGTACCTAGCAGCATTAGATCTCACTCCACCAGGTCAACAGCCACTTCAACTGCCTAGCTCAGAGGAGTACCTACCAAGGATATTTTGCAAGCAACAACATGTAGTTCTGTGCATAACTTCACCAAACATTACCATTTGCCTTTATACTCCAAATCCAGAGCTGGCTTTGCCACTGCTGTACTGCAGGGCCTTATAGCCATCCCTAATGCCTTATAGATCTAGCCTCCCTACCTCAGCTTTGGGATTCCACCCAAGTGTAATGACTGCAGCAGTGTAACACGAACATAGTACAGTTTTGTACCTACCATAAATGTAGACTGTTGCAGTCCAGGTTACCCTCCCTCCTTCCCCTCTTACTTTCTGGAACTTACCTAGGGCATCTACCCTTTATTACCTATGGGAAGTATTTGCTGGTAACTAAAATGTTTTTTTGCTTTTCTTTTGTATTGTTTACTAGCAATTTGAATTGCCTACCTATTTGGGGGCACCTGACATCTGGGGCAAGAAAAACTGAAGAAAATGGCGTCGGCTGCATCTTATATACCCCTGTCGCACTGATGTCAGAGAGGAGGTGACAGCAACCGACGCCGGACCAAGACTTTGGAACTCTGGCCAACTGCGGGACCGCCTGACGGCAGGATAACCCAAGTGTAATGACTGCAGCAGTGTATACACTCGAAATCTACATTTATGGTAGGTACAAAACTGTACCTTTTTCTGCATTGTCATTTGGGTGCTCTACTGTGTCAAGAGTATTCACAAAGTGTCTAGCCCAGGTTATCTCCCATTGCAGACTCCAGGGCATTCAAATTTATCCCTACCTAGATGACCTCCTAATCCTGTAACAGGACAATCACTCCCTGTCCCCATCACTTAGACATGGTGGGCAGGATACTGGAGGACATAGGTTTCGCAGTGAATCTACAAGAATCTCAAATGACACCAAGTGAAGACCTTGTCTTTTTGGGGTGCAGGATAAGGATGGACATGGTCACCCTTTATCCCCTGCCAGAAGGTGGAAACCCTCGCCCACTACTTCCAATCTCTTCTTCCTGTCCCAGCCATCTCAGCCAGGCAATTCCTGAGGATCCTAGGCCACATGGCCTCCTTGATTCCCCTGCTTCCCTTGGTCTGGCTGCATATGATGAAATTCCAGTGGGTCTTGAGGAATTTGTGGAGCCAATACACACACACTGCTATGCCTGAAAAAGGAACTGTCATGGTGGATCTCCAACATTACCCTCAGTCAAGGGGTAATACCCCTGCAGATCCCTTCTCCCACACAACACCTTTACACAAATGCATCAGGTCTGGGTTAGGGAGCCATACTGCACAGAAACAACAGTCCGAACAAAGATAGTGAGAGTGGTCCACTGAGAGAAAAAGGAACACATCAACATAAAGGAACTGAAGGCCCTTCTCTTGGCACTGCAGGCCTTCCAAGAGATTCTGCTGCCAGGCACCTACCTTGAAGGTAATCACACAGTATGACAGTTCTGTGGTATGTCAACAAGCAGAGGGGGACAAGGTCTTAGTCACTCTGCACTTTCACAGTTCAGATTTGGTCCCTAGCAGTGAACCTTCAAATGCACCTGTAGAGCTGTATACATTCCCTCAACAGAGAATGTGACAGCAGACACTTCCAGCAGAACCTTAGCACCCTCACGAATGGATGCTTCACAGAGAAGTGTTTTTGGATCTTATTCACAGGTGAAGTATTCCACAGGCAGATCTGTTTGCCTCCTCCCAGAACAGACAGATGCCCCTCTTTTGCATGAGAACTCCTCATCCACAAGTTTGGAAAGTGGACGCCTTCTCTTTTTCATGGGAGGGGATGTTCCTTTATGCCTCCCCTTCACACCGATTCAAAAAGTCCTTCTGAAGTTTGAGGGTCAAGCCAAAAATCCTGCTGGTGAGCCCATTTTGGCCAAGACAGCATTGGTTTTTCCTACTACTACTATTAGCCAAGGGCAGTCACCACAGGTTACCTCACCAATTCGACCTATTTACACAAGTCAGGTGATCCCTCATACACCCACAGGTGCTCAACCTCAGACTGACCTTATAGATAGAATTTTGATCCCCTTTAGACACCTGTATTCAGAGGACGTACTCAGTGTCCTGCAGGAGGCTAGGATACCTAGTACCAGGAGAAATTACTTGTCTAAATGGGAAAGATTCTCCACGTGATGTCACAAGAACAAACAGGACCCTTTACTTGATCCAGTACCTATGGTCCTTTATTTGTGTGAGCTACTTCATTCTGGACTGACATTTTTCTGTAAAAGTGCATTTGTCAGCCATCTCCATTTGTGTCTCCCTTTAGTACCCCCATTGGCACCCAGGCTAGATGCAAAACTTTTTTCTTTTTTTTTCTTTCTTTTTTTTTTAAAGGGACTCTCCATATCAGACCTCCTTGTAAGCCTATTGCTCCATCCTGTGACCTTAATTTTGTGCTGGAAAAACGCACTTTACCTCCCTTTGAACCAGCCCATTCAGCATCTCTTAAGTTATGTACTTGGAAAACAGTTTTGCTGGTGGCTCTTACTCCTGCCAGGAGGGTCTCTGAAATCCAAGCCCTTATGGTCGTTCCTCCATACCTTATCTTCCACAGAGACAGAGTCTCCCTCAGAACAAATCCTTCCTTCATGCCTAAGGTGGTTAATGAGCTCTCCTTGAATCAGACCATTAATCTACCTGTTTTTTTCCCTCAACCTTAGAACTCCTCAGAAAGGACTTTGCATTCCCTGGATGTTCCTAGACAACTGAGGTATTATCTGGACAAGACCAAATCCATTAGAAAGTCTGACCAGCTTTTTCTCTCCTTTCACCCTAGAGCCCTGGGCAAGCGAGTGTCAAACCAGACCATTGCCTCATGGATTTCTAAGTCTATCTCATTTTGCTATTCCTTTCATGGAAAGGAATTGAATTCCAGTGTGAAAGCCTTTTCTACCAGAGCAGCTGTCTCTTTGTCAGCTTTCTTCAGGGACATTGACTACGCTTCCGTTATGGAAGCAGCCACCTGGTCTTCTCTGCATACTTTCACCAAACATTACAAGTTGGACTTGATTTCTAGAGCAAGGGCTGGGTTTGCCAGGTCTATTTTGCAGGGTCTCCTCATCTTTGTCTCCCAGCCTACCTCCCAGGCTCCTACCTAAAGCTTTGGTACTGTCCCTAGTGTTATGAGTACTGCAACATGAGAATAGAAAGACATTGAATAATTGTATAAGAACTTACCATAACCATAGATGTCCTTCTCTTCCGTGTTGCAGTATTCAGTCCCCACTCCACACCCCTTCTTTAAGTGTTTTTTTCTTTGCTTTCCTTAAAAGGGTATAACAGCTGCCATATAGTTCTACAGCTTAAATACTTCCTTGACTGTTGGTATGTGTGGGTCTGGAAAGCTTCTTTCCTTCTAGCCTCCCAGCGGTACTGCGTTATGCGGCAGTCAGTTCTGAGTTTGGTATGTGCAGACGTCACATATATATAGCTGACATAGGTTTATGGCTCTGATATGCAATGTCGCCCATATCCCTTATCCAAAGACTTTGGTATACTGGTCGGATATCCGGTGCTGCAGGCAGCAACCTCCTTACTGTTATGAATATTGCATCATGGAAGAGAAGGACATGTGTTGTTATGGCAAGTTCTTACACAACTATTCTATACCCATTGTTTAGAGACCAAAATCGGTCTTTACCTCAAGAGAGAAACCTCATGAAGGATTTAGCAATGTGAGCTGAATCTGGGAGCACCATTCAAGACACTTCAACCTATGAGTCTTTAGACCTGGTTGTGGGGCTCATTTGGGAACCCACCAGGTCCATGATATGTGGGAAAGTAATACAGAAGCACCTACATGTCAGAGAGATTATCCTTGCCCTGAAAGCTTTCATCATCTCCCTGTATCGGGTAGTTCTACATGTGAGGTTAGACAGTATAACTGTTTTGTAATAACATAAACAAGGTGTGACATTCTTACTTGCTTTGAAGACTGACATTGCAAGCCTCGGAGATAGCTCTGAAAGTGATGTAACTAACTGCAGCCTATAATCCTCAAAACAGAGTGCATTAGGAGACGGGCTGTGCATATTCCAAGCAGACCACACACCCCCCGCCATACACACTGTCACACAGATGCATGTTAAATAGGAAATTATTTTCTGCCCTGGATATCATGTCTACTGGAGATAAACCTGTTTGCATCCAGTGTGAACAAGCTGCTGAGAAAGTACTTTGTCAAAACAGCAGCTCCAGAACCATGAAAAACAAATGCATTCTCAGTGAACTGGACAGGTCTGTTCCTTTACACTTTTCCTCCATTCTGCTAGATCCCCAGGATACTGATCAGAATCAGGGAAGAAAGCTGAAAATCTGTCTTAGTCCACACTCTTAGTCACAGTAGCACTTTGGATGTTCTGACAAATACAGGCAAGGGGATGGTGCAAGGTGTTGCTTCAGCTTGCTGACCTCTCATTCCTTAAAACACCCAAACCTTTAAGGCAGCTTCAATGATTTCACTTTGATTCCAGGTAGGGACAAGTATTCTGCTAAATATGATGTATTCTGCTGAATATGATGAAGAGAGACAAGGAAACTTAATGCAAGAAAATCATACCTACCAAAATAAGTATTGTTTTCCTGGTGCCATTCAGGGACCATGACCCAAAGAAAGCGTAAATGGCTGTGGTCTTGGAATAGCTGTTGGATCTTTTCAAATCCGGTTAGGCTTGCGTATTACTTCTGCTATTTCAACCTGTCTTCCCATCAGTTCCCTCCAGCATCACACTCCAGACCATCAGTCCAACAGTCCTCAAGGGAAAGGGGTTTGGCAGGTCATCCACATCAGACAATCTAGAAAGTAAATTATTCCACTATGGGATCTCAGCTGTGTCAGAGAAAACGCACCTTAGCCTCTTTTAAGCCAGCTGCTTAATCTGCCCTTCAGTATTTATCTTAGCCTCCACAAGAAGAATTTCTGAGCTGTAAGCTCTGGTGTTTGTAGAACTGTTCCTGATCGTCCTGGACAGAGCATCTTTGTATACCTTCTCCCATCTTTATGCCTAGGTGGAATCGGAGATTACCTTAAATCAGCCTGTTCAGTTGCCAGTTTTTCTCCCTAAGCCTCAGAATTCAGGAGAAGGGACCCTACATTCCTGTGATGTGCGTTGATAGCTAAGATGTTACGTACACAGCAGAAAATAATTTATAAAGACTAATTAGCAGTCATTTTTACAAGGGTGAAAGAGCAGATCTCTTTAAAAAAAAAATAAATAAAAATAAAAAAAGATTGCATCTAAAAACTTTGCCCATTACATTTCCTTTCACATCATAGTAAACATACCCAGCTGAGATCAGGGCCACTCCTGTTAGAATTTTAGTTAACTGGGAAGTAATTGCTGCCATTTCCTTTAAGTTCTTATTTATAAGAGATATTGTCTTGCTGTTTCCTTGGTTCTCCTTTTGCTATTTTTACACGGTACTTTTCCCCTTACGTGCACTTTTCATGGCTGTAACATTTTTTCCCATTATCTCCCTTTTAAATTCCTTAAATTTTTTTGCTCTCTATTTCTATACTATTTTTTGAAAAATTCCACTGGGAGCATGTACTATCTCAAAACCTGCATCTTGTTCAACAAACTTGAATGCAAAATGTCTTCATTTTAGACTTGCCTGTTCAGTATTTGAGACCAGATTGTTACTAAGAAAGAGACCACTGTTGTTAATACCTTGTCTAAGGAAATTATGGAGATAGCAAGAACACTATTACAGGTCTGTAGATACTGATTAAAATGTGGATATGCTGCATTGGGTGCAGCATGCAGAGTAGCTGAACAAGTTCAGTCATTTGCAGGCTTGCATGGCTTAGGGCTTGACCTCTGTCAGACCAGGTCAAGGCTGGATGCTCCACAAGACAAATAAATCCATTTTAGACCCGCAGCTGAAAAGATGTTTGAGAATCTGGACAGAAAAGGAAAGCAAATAGACAAGGAATTTATCTGTCACCTACACCCAAGTGTAATAGAAACGGCCCTTCCAAACAGGGCCTTTCCCCATAGACAGGTCAAGGGGGGAGGCTTCTTGTGCTCAGAGAAGCAAACAATTTAGTAAGCATCAGCCTGAGCAAATATGGAGACCCAATGAGCTTGAAAGAGCCCACTCGGCACAGAGACCAGCTGTGACTGTCGTCAGCCTGTGACTGCACAACCGCTACCCACCTTCCCCTCTAACCCTCTGGTGGGAAGACACCTCATTCTACATCAATGGAAGTTCATAATCAATGACCAGTGGGTCCTCTGCATCATAGAAAGGGGTTACTCCAGCTAGTCCAGAGAAATCCCCCGACATTCCAAGACACCCCCCCCCCCCCCAAAAGAGTGAGAGAGTCTCTTAACCAGCAGCCCTCTTGGAACTACTGCAACAAAATACATCAACCTGTTCTTCTAGGTCAGGAGGGGAAAGACTTCTATTCAAGGATTTTTCTGCTCCCAAGAAAAGAAGGCAACTAAGAGGCCAATCTTGGACCTGTTAAGACTAAACATGTTCCTTTCTGTACCAAAATTCAAAATGCTAGCTTTATGAATGACTTCCTGTTATCTTGCAAAATGCATACATGTCACTCTAGAATAGGACACTTCCCATGTCCCAATTACAGACAGTCACAGGAAGTACCTGCATTTTGTGGCAGCAGGCTTGCACTAACATTTCTGTGCTTTACCATTTGGTCTGTCTAATATTTCCAGAGTCTTCACCAAATGCTTAAATCCTCTTGTAGCCCATTGCGGAATGCTGGTTTTCATATTTACTCCTACCTTGATGACTGACTCATTCATGAAAAATCCATAGTTGAGACTCTGAATGCCTTGCAGATCACTATGACTGCTTCCAAAAGGTAGGTCTCACCCTAAACCTCCACAAGTCACTAATTCTTCCTTAGGCAAGGTTCCCCTTTCTAGGGGGCCCTCCAAGATTCTGTGCAACAAAAAAAATTTCCCCAGGGCAATGTATCTTTCCTGAACAGCTTGCTACCAAAGCAACGCACATCAGCAAGTAAACTTCTAAGGATCCGTGGGTTACATGGCATCCTGCATTCTCATGATCCCCCTTGCAAAGCTATACATTAGAAAACTTCAGTGGTTCCTAAAAAATTCTTGAACAGCATTCCCACCCCCTGGAAACTCCTGCCTCCTCTTGTGTGCTTAAAAAGGAGCTGCTGTTGTAGTAAAACTCCATCTTACAAAATCCAGGTGCAAATTTCTCTGCCAGAAGCAAACAAGACCATCACCACAGATAGTTCAGATGTAGTCTCGATGCTCATCTAGGCCTCATGAAGGTTCAGGACATCTGGACACCAGATCAGGTGAAACTGCATTAAAAAAAAAGTTGTAAGCAGTTTATCGGGCCATAAAAGCATTTCAGCAGAATTTATTCTGAGGAACTTTGCAGATTTGGACAGACAGTATGATAGTGATGTGGTGCATAAACAAGTAAGGGGGGGACACCTTTTCCTACCCCTTATGCCATCTCACAGTGCATACTTGTTTTTTAGCACAAGAACTAAAACTGACTCTTACAGCATACTACGTTGTGGGACAGAACAATACCCTGGCAGTTCTTTAAGCAAGGATGTTAAGTTGTCAATTTCGCCTTCATTCTTGCTGGATGGGTTTGGAGCCGACCCTCGGCTCCGACTCTGCCTATACTAAAGCTCAAGAGCTATTTATACCGGCTCGAGGCTACCCTATATCCCACAATGCTAGGCGCTAACTACCCAGATCTCGTTTGCCGCTTACAGCTGCGAGGTGCATTTATTACCGGCTCTTCAGGTTAGAAGTTATAATTCAAAAATTTTCTATCTTTTATTCAGGTTTTTACTTTGATCTGAAGTAGGGCCTTCATTTGTCATCAACCTTTGGGTCTTGGATCCGACTTCGGATACGAGCCGGCAACTTATTTTACAGCTTATGGATCCGAGCTCCTAGCTCCTCCCCTTACCCATAATCCCCTGCCAACCCTGATTGACCCCAGATCTAGTTTGCCGCTCTTAGAAGAGAGAGTTGGATTGCAGAGCTCCTGGCGACTTTCAGATAAGTTTAGTCAGAAAACTTGTTAAAACTGAAAATCTTTGAGTTCTTAAATAGTGTGTGTTTAGGATCTCCTTTTGTTAATTTTATTATTTTTTAGTGTATTTCCTCCCCTCGCTGGTTCGTAGAGTGTGTGTGTTGCTTGTGTTTTTGGGGCCTGGTGTGTTTCTGTAGTTATTTTTTTCTTTGAAAAATCTCAGAGGCCCCAAAGCCCATTTTTTCTAAGTACACCGAGTGTGACCATAAACTTTCACCGGTGGATGGCCACACTCGGTGTGTTCGGTGCCTTGGGGTTGAATACCTGTCCTCAGGGTGTTCCATCTGCGCAGCGGTCAACCACAGGGCACTGAAAGAGCAGAGGTCGAAGTTGGTTCTGGCGGGACTTTTGCCCCCCGGATCCAGCTTCGGCCTCCGGTACTCCCGTGGCTCCTCCTCAGCCCTTGGTGGTAGCCACTCCTGCCCCCCTTCCCCCAGCCGGGACTCAAACTCCCACTAAGATGCCTGAGGAAAGGGAAGCCAGAAGGGAGAAAAGGAGGGAGAAGCACCACAAGCGGCGGGCCGAGGCCTCCGCTTCGGCCCCCCCCCAGCTAAGCGGGCTTCTCCCTCCATGGCTTCCAGCTCCTCTCCTCCTCGGATCCGATCCCCTTGCTTTTCCCCGGGACCCGAGGAGGAGGAGACCCGATCTCCGTCAAAGTCATCGAGGTGGCATTCCCGGCCCGCCTCGGTGGCCTCATCGAGATCTACTTATAGTCTTTCTGATGCAGACTTGGACCGGATGATGATAAGGTTCATCCAGGCCCAGCTGCAGATGGGAGTCCTCTTGCCTCCCCTCCCCCTTTTGGGGGGAGCTCGACCCCTTTTTTTGCCCCGATAGCTCCTTCTCTGACCCGCTTCCTGGGTTCGGAGCGCTCGGATCTGGGCAGCGTTGGAGCCAGGGGTGGGTCGGCACTGACAGTACTGGGTACTTTGGATCCGATCCTGCCCTAGAGTCTGTCGGGTCCTTCGGATCCGACCTCTCGGAGCCGTGGGCCGAGTTTTGGATCTGAGGGATTCAGTGTGCCTTCGGCTCCGTCCAGGTCGGAACACATGGGTCTTTCGGATCCGGTGGCCTCTGCGCCGGTTCTGATCCCTTCATCGGATCCGAGTGGGAGCCGGCTTTTGGATTCCAGGGAGAGAGGCTCCCCC